>NC_056567.1:22488649-22492674 GCF_013358625.1 Macadamia integrifolia | reverse complement strand
AGAGAGAGAGAGAGAGAGAGAGAGAGAGAGAGAGAAATAGGAGAGATATGACTAAAAGATTTTCCGTAGAAAAAGGAGAGTGGGGAGAGAAGAGAAATTGGAGAATAAATAAAGAAATAATATATATATATATATATTTTTTGGTAGATGAGAGCGTCGAAGATAGCATCAAAGATTGAGAGACAGTGAAGGGTACCAAAAAAACAAAAGAAAAATAAGAAACAAAAAACTAATAATAACGTATTTAAATTTAAAAGAATGATAAAATAATCTAAAAAGATTAGCCACGAAGCATGAGTACATGCACTTATATAATAGTATTATATATATATATATTATTTCATTGATGGTAAAATCTTTTTTATTTCACATTTGTATTTGAAAAACGTGTAATATAATGATAATACATTTTAAATTATTCTGAATCATTATGATCCTAATTTAAAAATTCCAGGGAATTAAACTAGAGGCAATATCAAAAGAAAATTACAACTAAATAACCAAACTTTGCATTTTGGTCTATCGGAAGATTTGGTCAATGAAATGAAATTTACAATCATGACTTGCATATTTTAAAAACATGTATTTCTTTTATTAAAATAAAATCCTATCATTTCACATATGTATTTGGAAAAACGTAAGAGACAATGACAATACACTTTTGAATTATTTTGAAATTATCTATACCCTTGATTAAAGAACTTTTGGGAATCAGATATGGGGCAATCAAAAGAAGGTTATAGATTCTAAATACACATATAGAGGAGTCATTCTGACCCTTTATAAAATGGTCGAAATATCTAAACAATGCATTTTAGTCAATTGGTAGAATTAATCAATGGAATGAATTTAAAACCATGACCCAAATATCTCAAGAAACAGAAATGAAAGTTGGTTCTCCAGTTTCATCCCTTCCCAAGTTTCCGCCCATCCAAAGCACAACCTAATTTCAAATCTAGGTGGTTCGAGATAAGTCTAGGATATTATGATTTTGTTGAAGGTCCCTTTCATTTGTTACTTTAGTTTGGTATAGATTAGAAATTGTTTTGTACAATTCAATACAGATCATGCTTTGTTGATTTCTCTGTGTCCAAAATTTAGTAGAAGCTATGTAATCCTGCATTTGATTTGATTATTAGAGTAATTGACTTATCTCCAATCTATTGTGGTTGAGTTCTCATTAGATCTTGACTGAACACCCCTGATGACTAACTGTACACGAATCCTTAACACCATTTCGACCCCACTAATTATATTAGGGAAGAAAAAACACTATCGGCAGCTACTGTGTGTCTCCACCTAAACACAACGGATGCAAAAAGACTACACTACTCCACACTGAAGATGTTCACGCACTCCCTCCCATAAGTGTTCTCATGTCCTTATATTAGGAAAGAAATAGATCTTTTAAATAACAACAACAATTCAGCCTTATCTCAACTTAATGAGGTTGACTACATGGATCCAAACAAAATTGCCTTTAAGCTAAAGGTGGATAAAGAGAAAGATTGGCGGCAGAAAGGACGGTGTGAAAATTGTCTGTAGCATCTGAAGAGATTGGGATACTGGGATCTCGAATCGCCCATCCTCTTTGCTAAGAAAGAAAGGGTTTCCAATGGCCAACGGTGGATCTCCAGTGGCCTTGCCTGCTGCTATACCACCTGGGGGAGCGTCGAGAGCTCCTTTAGGCACCTGGGCGTACCTCTTCACTGGTAATAGGATCAATGAACGTGATGATGCTCTACCATTTGTCGAACCTGAGTATGTTGATGGCAGAAAAATTGGTCATTGTAACAAGGATGACCTTAAGGATGAACAAGATCATTGGGAGGCAGCACTTGTGGTATACGTTTTTGGCCCTAGACCATCCTATGCTTCTATGTATCAGGACAGTTAGTGTCCCACTCGAATTCAACCTCTAGAGTCATACTCACACTCAACAACCTCTCCTACATTATAGGCATTTTTAGTGAGCACAAACTCTAGAATCTACAATGTCTCGATTTTTATGGAGTGGACATGCATCCACAGGCTCTATTAAGGTCTCTTGGACATTTGTTTGTCGCCCCCAAAAAAAGAGGTGGTCTTGGGTTACGTAGTCTAGAGGATTGGAACAAAGCAGCTCTCTTACGTCAAATATGGATTTTGGCCACATGGGCATCTAACTGTTGGACACGCTTTGTTCAACACCGATGGCTGCGAAGGCACTCAATCTTCTTCCTCCCTCTTCCAGGGAATTGTTCAAGCACCTTCAAGAACATTTCTTGAACTCGGCCGGTGGCGGTGCAATGCATTAGATTTCTTATTCACTCCGGCAATCAGACTCTATTCTGGCATGATCCTTGGCTTCCCTGCGGCCCTCTAGCCTCTCAGGATGTTGGAGGCCATTGGGCGTAACTCCTTTGATAAGGTGAACACCCTTCTTAACTATAACAGAAATTGGGATGTTGATTGTGGCGATCCTGCTATTAGAGAGATCATTGGGTGGCGATATCTGACACTAAACTGCATCAACGTCTAAGTCAGGATACAGCAGTGTGGATCAGATCTTCCTCTGGTATTTTCTCCCTTTGTTTGGCATGAGATGCTATTAGGGTCCACAACGTGGCTGTTCAATGGACCGATTTGGTGTGGTTTACACATGCACAGCCTCAGTTCTTTTTTATTTCCTGGCTTACCATTCACCAAAGGCTCCGCACTAGAAGCATGCTCCTTCTTCGCTATTGGGTAGCTGTTAATTGCGACAGCTCAGTGTGTGGGAGCATTGGAGGTTATGGTGTCATTGGGCAGAGCCAGGACGGTCTCCCTATCTTCGCTATTGCAGGCGCTACCAACAGTACAAGTGTTCTTCATATGGAGCTAATGGCCATTAAGACTGCCATGGAAAAGGCTGTATCCATGGGTATACCCCGCGTTCAAGTCAGATCTAATTCCCAAATGGCAGTTATGATGATCATTGGGCGATGGCATATACCGTGGCATGTGTTAGGTATCATTGGAGACATTTTCGAGCTCAGCTTGCAAATTCCTCTCTGTGTTTTCTATCATCATTTTAGGGAGTGGAACTCTTGTGCCAACTTTCTGGCTAGTCTTCTCCATGTGCCCCAGGTGGTTGAGTTTGATGTAGCTCATCTCCCGGAGGAACTATCCTCTCTTCTTCGGGTTGATTGGTTAGGGAAGAGGATCACCCGTATGTAAAATTCTGTATCTATCTTTTTAAATTATAAATCTCCTTTCTCCAAAAACAAACAAAAAAAAACTTGTGAGGTTAAAATGATAAATTAACCCTTAAAGTTATTAACATAAAAAAACCTAAATCCATTGCCAATGAAAGTGATGTAAGATTTCCTATTAGGTGGGCTAGCATAGTCAAAGATTTGTTTCCAAAAACCGGTTTAGTGGTGTTGACTAAAGATGGAGTAAGCAGAAAGAATCCAATATTATTGGTAAGTGATCTCTATGGAGATATTGGATTCTATTAGCACACCTTAATGGTATGAAATATTTATTACTATGTGTGGACCTAAAGTATTGTTTCCTTAATGGGGAGGAAACCCTAATTTTATTGCAGGGTTGGTCCCTACCCTCACCCCTATATATAGTTATCATTGACCCATTAAGTGATACGAACGACCAAAAGCAAAAGGGAAAGAGGGCAGACCAGACCAACATTGATCGTGTTGTACGAGGAGCATACAAGAAGATATTGAGGAGTTCTTATTCTTCAGCCATGGATTCAGGTATGCCTAAAACGTGTTTCTGTAATGTTTGTCGTGCATGCTTATCGATCTTCATGAATCGTTTTGTATTTATTTTCTTTCAATTAACACCTCCATTTAATTGTCTTTTGACTTATTTTCAGGAATATTTAATACAAATTTTTCAATGAAGGTAAATTTGTCATTTTTCATAGAAACTGCAATAAATGATGTATTAAAATGATTTTTAAATTTTTGAAAACCTATTTTTACCCTTATTTTAAATACTGCATTAAATAATCTCTAAGAATAAAGTGATCGAGAACA
>NC_056567.1:22436021-22488629 GCF_013358625.1 Macadamia integrifolia | reverse complement strand
AAAAAAAAAAAAAAAAAAAAAAAAAAAAAGGTTACAAATCTATTGACACTTAGGGGGTGTCAAAACGAAATCCTTTTAAATATATTAGTAAAATATATTGTCCATGGTTCATAAAAAAAAATAAAAAAAAGTTTATTGTTGATGATCACTACCTATCCCTGACTACCTCGTTAATGACTCCATTTCAATCTCTTTGCATTGGCCATGTAAGGGGATATTTGTGATCATTTTTAATAAATTTGAATTAGAAACCAGATTATGACTATAATTATTGAAAGGAGACAAATCTCAGTGTCTTACTATATTTGATAGTTACTTTTACCAGCCTCATTCTTATTCATCATCTTACTCATTGTGATGTGTTATCATCTTTTGTGCAACAGATTTTTATTTTTGGATTGATTTGTTATCTATGGGAAATTATTCAAAACTTCCCATCTAAGAGATTAATCTGGAAGGTGCATGTGATGGAGAAAATCTATATATGATGCCATTTTGTTTATCAAATTTTGATCTTTGACCACCGAAGCAGAAGGGTTTGCATGATGGAAGAGTGTAGCACTCACTCACTCAGTTCCTCCTCTCATAGTGTCTTCTTCCCTGGGGGGTGGGGGGAGTTTAGCCTTTGCAACATAAATCAAGTCTCTTTTGAGTCTTGAGCCATCACTATAACTGTTATATGTGTTGCAATTTTATTCTTCTTGGTTTTTATTTTACTAGAAATACCTGTAAGTGTGTTTCTGCTTTTGGTTTGAACATAATACTGTAAGTATTTGAAGGGGTTCTATAATCGAGTGTGTGATTACTAGAGAGGTCAATGAGCGATTTTATCTTGGAGATCAATTCACAATACTCCTGATTACATCCTACGGGGCATTTATGGTCTCAAATACAGTGTCAAGTGACACAACTCAATCAGTTATATTTTTAACACAACTTTTGAGATTCAGGTCCTCTCCAACCAGTTGGGTGCCCAATCAGGCATTCGATGCCTAGGAGAGCCCTGACATGCACCCCTAGGTCATCCCAACTGTCAGATGCCTGATTAGACATCCCAACATTTGGAGAGGATCATTTTCCCCCATTTTTGTTTTTTGTTTTTTTTTGGATAACATTTCTCATTTTTGTTATAGGTTTTTGAAAGATGTAATGTAAGTGATAGTTTGAGAGCTCTCTTACCATAAAATCAACTTTTTATTCATTAAAGTTTGATCTCTCAATATTTTGACATAATTTGCCTACATTTCTCCTTCTATAAGATATCCCTATCCATCAGCCAAAGAATGTGAAAACCTCGTCACCCATCTTTCCTTAGATTGGGGTTTGACTTTATGGTATGCGGTTTTGAGAATTGGGTAGACTAAGGGTATCCTTTTTTTTTTAATACCAGTATTAAGCTTACACGTGTTTAACTATGGTCTCAACTCTCAACCATTAGGCTTAAGAGTAGGTAGTTGTTAGATAAAGTGTGATAATAAATAATTTATATAAGGGTTTTTTTTTTTTTTTTTTTATAATAATTCATACCTCCTCATGTGTCAAAGAATTTATAATTTTATTTTTTTGCCACTTAATATAATATACATATTTTCTTTCAGTGAGAGTGAAATTCTTTTATTTTACATGTGTATTTGAAAAAGTGTGTGGTATAGTGACAATATATTTTAAAATTAGGGAAAAGAAGGTTGGCACGTTGCATAACGCCTATGCCTAAACATAGAAAAGGCGAAATGACTACCCGCACCCCCATGAAATGAAAAATCACACCATTGTTGGATGCCCCCACGCTAGTGAAAGGGCCACATAGCCTGGCAGTGATGCCCCCTTAAAATTATTTTGATTTTTTACCCCTAACGTAAAGACCTTTAGGGAATTAGATCAAAGCAATCAAAAGAAGGTTATACATTTTAAATTCACCTAAATCTATAAAGGTATTATTCTGAAAATCCCTTTATAAAATATTACATACCAAAAACTTATGCCCAAAAAAAAAAAATTTTAATTAAAATGATCGAATATCCAAACTTTGCATTTTTGTGTGTGTGTGTGTGTGTGTGTGTGTGTGTGTGTGTGTGTGTGTGTGTTTTTATTTGGAATTTTGATCAACCAATAGACTTGGTCAATGAAATGAAATTTGCAACCATGACTCATATCTAAGGAACACTTAGTTTCTTTAATTGAAGTAAACTCTTATCATTTCACATGTATAATTGAAAAACACGTGAGATAGTGATTAAATAAAATTTTAAATTATTTTGAAATTATCTTTATACCCCTAATTTAAAAAACTTTTGAGAATAAGACAAAGAGATTCAAAATAAGGTTACACATTTTAAATACACCTATAGAGGCATTATTCTAACCATCTCTTATAAAATTACCTAAATATCCGCACTTTGCATTTTAGTCAACCAATAGAATTAGCCAATGATAAAATGAAATTTCAAACCGTGACTCGAAATATCTCTAGAATAAAAATGAAATTTGGTGCCCCAGTTTCATCCCTTCCCAGGCTTCCTCCTATCCAAAGGATAACCTAATTTAAAATCTAGATGGTTCTAGAGAAGTCTAGGATATTTATGGTTTTGTTGAAGGTCTCTTTCATTTGTTACTTGAGTTTGGTACAAATTAGATTTTTTTTATAAGTTAAAACAAGTTTAGTTAGGGGTCTTATTTGAGTGTGTCAAAGAATGACCATAAAGATCATGCTTTGCTGATTTCAATTGAGCCCACTTATAGTGGTGATATAGATCTGTTAAATATACCAGTAAAGTTTTTTGTTGACCACTGCCTACCTTCTCTATATATACTCTTGTTAATGAATCCATTTGTGTTCTCTTTGCATTGGCCATGCATGAGATATTTTGTAATCTTCTTAATAAACTTGAATTAGAAGCCAGATTATGATAATAATTATTGAAAGAAGACAAATTGCAGTCTCCTACACTATTTGATAGTTACATTTACCAGCCTCATTTCGTATTCATCTTATTCATTGCCATGTAGTTCTCATCTTTTGTGCAACAAATTTTTTTATATTTGGTTTGATTTGTTATCTGTGGGAAATTATTCAAAGCATCCCATGGAAGAGTTTAATCTAGACGATGCATGTGATGGAGAAAGTCTATGATGTCATTTTGTTTATCAAATTTTGGCCTTTGATCTCATTGTAAACATTTATGGCAAGACACCCCTGATGTAGCTCCATTGGTCAAAAGGCGTTGTGTGTTATCAGACGGCTCTAGTTTGAGTCTCCTCGCTAATGATTGGTTACATGGGTTAGGTATGATTGCAAATAACCGGAGATTACCTTTGAGCCAGGTTCAAGGGGTTTCTTGTTAGGGGGAAAAAAAAAAGCATTTATGGCAAAGGAACCATGGAACTGGAGATTGAATCGGTCAGAATGGTAGCACTAGTAGAAGCATCAATATGGACGGGATTTTTGCCTTTCATGAAAGTGGAACGGTTATTTGCTTCTCTGTATGTTTGGGTGCAAGGGTTGTACTATCTTTAAGGCTTCTTTTGCCCTATCTTTTTTTGGAACACATTTTTTGTACGGGAACACACCCTTCTACCCAAACACAAGAGGTGGACCACACTTATTACTAACTACAAAACCACTACTATATTTCAATAAGGTGGGGGTAAGAAAGTCGAACCAAAGACCTTCCCTAAACTTATGCTAGAACCCAACCATCCGCCACAAAGCTAGAAGTTCATCCCAAGTCAAATATGTAGATCAAGTAATGCTTATATAATAATCATATATAGTTTTATAAGTTTCGGTGAGATTCTAAAGGATTTAAGGTTGATTTGTCACTAAATATCACATGTCATCTAATATGTTCATAGTAGAGTGAGTTGTAATTTATTAGCAACATGATGTTATTACAGCTATCTAACATGATGCTGACTGAATTCAGTCAAATACACTAACAAAAGTTTAAAGTTGTTCATAAGTCCTTTCTATGGGGGAAATTATCTGTGCATTTTTTATTTTTTCGAATTAAATAATAAAAAAGTTGTTTCTCCATGAGCTTTGTGTGCTCCAGTGGTTTTTTTTTTTTTTTTTGGTGCAACAAGTGGTAGGTTGATTGATAGAGAAATATTAAAGAGCTTTATGGGAACCACGATATGATTTATTATTTAATTTGTACTGTTTATTGAGGGGTTTGTTCTGAACTATTTCTTAGATTTTTTTTTTGATAAAAAGTATTTCCTGGAAGGTAATGCATCAGCCTAATGTTTATGATAAACTATTTAATTACATGTAAAGGACAAAGAAAGATCTTGTGGGATTAGGCCAAGATCTTTTCTCCTATGTTTAAGATTTTTTATTTATTTATTTATTTATTAAATTAAGACTGTTTTAAAGATCTTGTGGGATTAGGCCAAGATCTTTTCTCCTATGTTTAAGATTATTTATTTATTTATTTATTAAATTAAGACTATTTTATACACGGCTGTGCATCATTTACGATCATGCACACAATTGTTGGATGAAGAATGAGGTCGAAAGCAGGCGACGAAGGCCCACCAATTGACATTTAAATAGAGTGGTCTCTATTCATTAGGCGAAGAAGCTTTAAGGGAAAAAAAGGGGGTATCCGAAGGTGGGCGTCATGAAGGGTTTAGTTCACAGAATACTTTCGATAACAATTAGATTCAATATGGGTTGGTATTATAAATCCCAATGCCAAGCCAGAGTGTAACATTTGGCCAGCCAATCTACATAGGAAAAGAAGGCCAGTGAAGAAGTACGCCACCCATCAAAATACATAAAGCCTATCTCATAAACTTTGTATTAGGCACCCCTTTCCATAACAAAGAAAGGGGGCATTTAACCCTTATGAAACCAACCGAAAGCAGCCTGCGCAGATGAAAGAAACTCTCTGCATCCTTAAGCTGTGTTTGGTAACATTCTAAAAAAAACATTTGAGAGTTTTTTCGTTCTATGAGGATGAAAAAATAGAATAAAGCGTTTGGTGTATTTATGGTGTGTTTCGTTTTTTTTTTTTTTTTCTAACAAAAAGTGAAAAAAAAAATTGATAATTTACGAAACGATAAAAGGTAATTCCATCGTTCTAGTTTCATTAAAAAAATATGACATTTTGACATGTAAACTGAAATTTTCATTTTTGACACGAAATATCGTTACTGGAACAGAAACGTTACCAATCGTAGCCTAGACTCTCATCTGACGACTGTGTGTATGATTGTATCATATGGCTGTGGATCATGCACGATCATGAATACAACCGTAAAATATGATTGAGGTCTATGGTGTACCCTTTAAATCCCATCCATAGGGTATGTGCATAGTGATGCATGACTGTATACAAAATCTCTTTCCTTAATTTAATTAATTAGCTTAATCTGTAGACCGTGTAGAGATGGACGAGCCAAGCAGCAATTGAAGTGTCAAGGCATCACGTTCCCCAGATGATAGGGTAGCTTAGTAGCTCAGGTTGGATTGTAGTAGCCCCAAAAAGGTATCATTTGCATCATCCCCTATGTTGTGGGATATGAGACGCCCATCACAGAGGCTTAACATACTTTGTTTTGTCATAGAACCAGCACTAGATAGTGGATGTAAAAAAAAAATAAAATAAAATAAAATAAAAAGAAAGAAAGAAAGAAAGAAAGAGGAAGGGGGGGTGTTAAGAGACCACTATGTGATCGCATGGCCCCTGCTCCTTACACCAGCAGTGCCGACAAGAGCATGTAAGCATTAATACTTATGGGATTTTTTTTTTTTTTTTTTTGAGAAGGGTGTAATGAAAATTTTACATACTCTTATGTCTGAATATAGGGGCATAAAAACTCAACATTGAGTGCTGAATTGATCTCCTTTGACACGGATTAGAGGGAACCAGTCTGATCAACCAACATAAATCAGAAACGGAATTGATAGATTGAGATGTTAATCAACCAATTTTGATTTTCTTCTTAGAACAATGGTGGAGAACAATAAAAACAAAGGCAAGAGATTGGGCATGCTGCCCAGTTTAATGTTGATCACTGGGATGAGAGGGGCTAAGGTGCCAAGGTTCGGAAACTCAGATCAAGATCAGTCTTGACCAATATCAAATCTTTCAAGAATCAAGATCGGACTTGATCGGACATATTTGCATATTTAATAATCTTGGGATGGGGGCAAAGGAATCCTTTCCATAGAAAATAAAAGAGAGAGACACATGATATTCAGATCCTCTTCGGCCCAATGGGTGCTAGAGAGAGAGAGACCAATAAAGAGAGATACACAAAACATGAGAGAGAAAACCCTTGACCTGTTTCTAGCACAGGATCCTAATCGAGCACAATGTGGGCACGCAAATGTTTAATTTAAGTTATTGGATTCTCTGGCCCACCCATCTGCAGATCATCACCGTTAATCACATCACTCTACATTGGGATTTACAAGTACATCATAAACCACTGATTTACAGCAGATTTTTTAGTTTTTAGACAAAGGTTTTAAGTCAGAAATGTTTCATTTTATGTGGCTTTCACTCTTAATTATTACTTGATAGCAGCAGTGGACTGTTGGACCTGGTGGTGGTGTTGCCGTGTAAGGTCCACCCTATGTGGATTGATACGACTCAATTGATACGTGGAAGCTATATCTGATATAGAGTTTTAAACCAATTTTCTGAGGACCATATCATAATTACAGGGAACATGCCATGGTGTTGCCCTATCCATTAGGTCCCCATCTGCCCTACACGCCACCTACCGGGTCACTCGCACCCCCCACCAAATGACAAAAATGCCATTCCACCTTCTTGCAACCAACTGAAGATAATTAACATAGTATCACATTCTCTTTGCATGGATATCAAACGGTCGGGGGTTAACATAATACCAAATTATGTTTGGTCGATTTAAATGTAACACCTCAATCCTACATTAAGTCACAATATTGTTCGTTCTGGATGTGATTTATTTTACAATTTTAAAATACATTCTGATTATGAAAAGAATATTAAAAATTATCATATATTAATTAGTTAATTTTTTTCCATAATCAATACGTGACGAAAGAGATTGTCTCCCCTCAATATCTCTTCTGTTTTTAGAAGGTGTTAACAGTTTGATTTTGATGATATTAATTCAGTTTGAAATCATGAGTTAAACGGTTAAAACGAATCAAACCATTTAATTAATCAGTCTGAAAATTGAAATCATAATCGAATCATTCACTAAACAACTTCATGATATCGATATAAATGGCTCAATTGGATTCTAATAAGCGATTTCGATTTTAAATTCACATCCATACTAGGCTATGAGTTTTGAATCATAGAGGACGCAGTTTTGGCAATACGGCGGCCTAAGAATTACGAATTACGAATTAAGAAACCACCAGGAATGCTGTGTGGCCCAATGGTTTAATTAGCAATAATTCTCCAATTTATTTTCAATAATTTGAAGTTAATAAAGTTGGTTGCTTTTGTTCAAGTTGGAGAACAAGTGGGTAGGTCCCACTACCATTGATATACCAAGACACACATCAACGTCATGAGATGAGGCCACTTGGCGTCGCTAATACTAAGATGATGGTGGATCCCACACGTAAATCTCAGGATAAGCCTCCATCGTTTAATCCCATTTTAATAATATTTCTTCCCTAATCAAAACTCAAAAGTAGAGAAATATATAATTTTTAATAATCATCCAATTAAGAGCTAAATTAAAGGGATTAGCATCAAATTAATATATATATATATATAATATTAGAATATTCCAGCCCGAGTCGTCGAGTATATCCGGATAATTCCGGCACCTTACAAATCCACATTATTGCATGGTGGGCCCAACCGACGTGGATCCCAGCTGTTTGATCCATTTGATCCATTTCCCCTAAGACCCCCCTACCCCAACAACTTCACTCACTCTAGATATATCCACCAATTCTCATCCGACACGTATACGACAGCTAGACTAAGTCATGTTCGCGGCGGCCCGTTCGTCCACGTTGGTAGGTGGGTCCCATTATTCCAAACCATTCTTTCACTTCCTTCAGGCCTTTGGGTGGCAGAGTTTATATAAGACTCGATTAGCTTCCTTTCTTTTCGAACACGTGAGTAAAGGAGTCTCAATTTTCAGACTTAGGCCATGGCCGGAGTAACGGCACGATTTCCGGCCAAGTCCCGGATTCTAGTAGGCGGTGATCGGGAGGTTAAATTTCCCAGCGAGAAGGTGAGTCTTCATGATATGTTCTTTGGGTTTCTGGAGGAAGGAGAAGAGTCGTCGGAGTCTTCCTGTAGTACAGATTCCGGCGGTAGATACAGTGATGATGCCGGCGACGAAGAAGAACAAGATGAGAATGCCAACAGCGCTGAAGAGAGCAAAGCTTTCTGGGAAACCCAACACCAGCTTCTCAATGTAAGTTCTACATGAATGATCCAACATGTGGGTCACCATTAGAAATGGCCCAGAGATTCGTATTTTTTTATCCGAATCTGATATTGCAGTAGCAACGATTAACTGGGTTTTGCTCCAATTTTACAGGCAACCTTGTCAAGAACGAGTTCTGTGGAATCAAGGATCCGCCAGGCCGTTAAAGATGCTTCGAGAGAATCCCAGATGGCAGGAAACGTTTGTGTCTGCCGGAATCCCATTCCCGGAGGTTGCCGGAGTTGCTTGCGAAGGGACATCTCCGAACGTCTTCGGAATGCCGGTTTCAATTGCGCCATTTGCAAATCCAAGTGGAGAAGTTCACCGGAAATCCCATCTGGTATAAACCCAAACCAATTAAACCTTTTCTAAACCCAAATTGATCTTCAAAATTCCAGTTTCAATTGATCTAATGTGTGTGCTCTGTTTCTGTTTCTGTTTCATTTTCACAGGAGAACACACCTATCTAGATGTGGTGGAACAATCATCCAAGAAAGGACAGATAAGGGTAGTGATCGAGTTGAATTTCCGGGCAGAGTTTGAGATGGCGAGAGCTAGCGATGAATACAATCGGCTAATCAATCGGCTTCCGGAAGTTCTAGTCGGAAAAGGGGAGAGACTACGAAGCCTTGTGAAGATACTCTGTTCTGCAGCTAAGAAATGTATGAAGGAGAACAAGATGCATATGGGTCCATGGAGAAAACACAAGTATATGCAGGCCAAGTGGTTTGGGACCTGTGAGCGGATAGCACCGGCGCCGCTCTTCTCCACAACATTCTCTGATCGCCCACCTAAGCCTCCTAAGGCTTCAATGTTAACATTTGATTTGCTTGAGAATCTTCCCACCTTGCAACCTAAGGCTGTTGCGGTGGTCTGATCTGAGCCAGTCACAGTGCTTCCAGTTTTGTTCTTCACACCTCTTTTCTGTATTTTTTCCTTCTGCTTTGGGTGTTTTGTTTTGGGTTAGGTGTTTGAGACTTGTTTGTGGTCCACTGTTCCTAAGACCTGTACATTATCCACCATTCACCTTTGTATATTTGAGAGAGTAGAAATAAAAATACATTGAATTATGGATTATGCAAACAGAGCATAAAAGAAATCATGGTGCCAACTAGTTTTCATTGTATTTTATTAGTACTACAGCAATAACAAACTAGCCTTATCCTAACTTAATGAAGTCCGCTACATGGATCTAAATAAAATAAATTAGGTAAAGACTAAGCTCTAAAGAGAAAAGGTGGCTCCGGAATTTATAATGGTCTTATTGAGACAATGATAGAATTCATTCTTAAAAGTTAACCATTAATAAGAGGGTGCCCAAGTCCTTATATACTTCCACATCGGATTATTCACACATGACGTGTAATTATTGCTTTCACTTGGAATCCCAATTATTTTCGTCGGTCGTAATGAAATGAGTTTACTCTTGTCATCTTTTTGCACAAAAATGCAATGCAAATTCAAATGGTATTAAGCAGATTTTTCTAGTCTAGCAAGTCTAGAGGGTATCTGTAGACTAACACAAATATTTGTCATATGACAAATTAGATAGAATTGAAATTTTATGGACAAGTAAACCCCAATCAAGTCCCTTGCTCATATGATAAGTTTTAGAAAAAGTAGAGTTTTTCAAATGGTAAAATAAAACTTTGAAAATCTAGTGGAAAAAAATTTATTTAAGAAGTTTACAAATAAAGAATATGTCAAGAAATCGTTGCCAAGCTTCGCGGCTCTTGTGCACCAACATGTTGCACAACAAGAGCGTGTGTGGCGGCATCCAACGAGGGTGGGAGAGAGTCCTCTACATCAGCTTGACCATAGGCTGGTTGTAAATCAGGAAAACTAGCATGCTAACTTGCCCTCTATTAGGTTGTTCTAGTGTACACCTTAGTCCAATAGCGGTGGAAGGACTTGATTCTTTGCTTCTGACAAATGAACTTTTCGTTGATTGCATGAGCTAGCCTGTAAACTACGACTCGAAAGGCATTGTACCCTACCCTATTAGAGTAAATGCATTGTACCAAATACCGTTAGGCTGGTGTATGTGAGTAGGAAAGATTAGTCAGTCCTGATTTGGTAATTGCTTAAGCGATGACTGAAATCACTTATGTGTTAATCAGGTCCTCAAAACCAATGGCCCTTTACCAATAAACAGATGTTCTCGATATACCCAAGGCAGGGGCATATATGTTTTGTAGGTTTAGCTGATCAGCTCTTGTCTAGTAGCCATTCTGAGTGCAGCGTAGGACCTAGAAGAACAAGATAGTACAAGACGGTGGCTCCATGTCCAATGACACCACAACCCTTCATGACCTAAGTCCACTCAATCGAGAACCAACAGTGGGCACCATGCCATTCAAAGACCTAATATCAATCGCCATGGTCCCTTTGATATAACCAATAGCACTCCATAAATATGTATCACTCTCCTTACCAATCTATTGTTAAACATGCATGATAGTTCTATCTTGGGTGCTAAACTCAAAACAAATAAAGGAAATGCATAAAAAAATGAGTTCAAAATGATCAAATTTATAAAAATTTCATTAGGTTCAATTATAATGTAATGACATTCTTGTTATTCTATGAAACTTTGATTCACTTTGTAGCCGCTTGCCATGCTTGTTTCATGCAAAAACTTGACAATATGAGCTTGAGATTATCTATCACATGAGCCACCCACAGTCCCACATCCATCCAAGTTTTGGAACATGGCAAGGCAATGTCACCTTCACAGAGAAGACAAAATTAACAGAACCAAATTAAACTATGATCTCCTGTCCCCTCCCACCCCCTCTCTCTTTAACAGAGAGAGAGAGAGAGAGAGAGAGAGAGAGAGAGAGAGAGAGAATCTTAGAAACCGATCAGTAAAAAATAAATATCTTAAGAACCACATTCCTTGTCAAAATGTTTTAGTTGTTGGGATTTATATAGAGTATAAAAAAGGGCGCTAAAAATCACAATTTAAGTAATAGCTACAGACTTTTGCTCTTGAGTTGATCTCTTGACAATTAAAGTAATGGAAATAGACTTAGGCTCATGAGTTGATATCTTGACAATAGAAGTAATAGAAATAGACTTTAGCTCTTGAGTTGATCTCTTGGCATTATTAAGTTATTGACAAAATACTATAATAAAAAATTATCAGATATCATTATTGATGTTGAGAAATTAAACAACAAAGATAAGTTTCTTTATGAAGGTTCTCTAAGATATTTTGAAGCGAAATTTCATAGTTCTTCATCTGTGCCTTGGTTCTACCATGTTTTAGGTTGACGAGGCTATAATTTTGTGAACAAGTGGACCTTAGGATCCCCTAATCACGTATAAAATTTTATTCTAATAGGAGTTTGCTAAGTGGCAAAGTCAACTATGGAGAGGGTGCAGACCAAAAATATTAGATGGCTAATAAGTATAAGATGCATGGACATCCATGGGGATGTTTAATTGAATTTGAGTATGAAATTTCATATATGATCGATCTAGGCCATTTACTAGATATTTAATAATAGTTAGAATTTCCAAATAGCAAAAATAAAATAAAATAATAGTAATAATAATAATAATAACAATAAAAATAACAATAATAATAATAATAAAAGAGAATAAAATAAAATAAAATTACACTCTTATAAAACCTCTCTAAGTAAGTCATCTAGAAATTGTTTAGGAAAATTATTTACCAAAATGAAAGGAAAAAAAAAACCCCAAAAAAGAAAAAAACCCTAATTCTTGGTAGAACATAATAAGTTTCTTGGTCTTCCTTTGAGGAGTAACATTTCCTCAACCAATTAGGCCTTTTTCTATTTATTTTGTTTCCCCAATTTTTTTTGAGAACTTATGGACTGAACGTCCCTACCACATGCAATTGTTCAAAAGCTAATCTTTTTTAATCCCAAGTGCGATAACAATGAATTTTCGTCCCCTCTTTAGATGGGAAACTTATCATCATTTTGGCAGAGAAGGAAATAGGAAGTTGCCACTTGGAGGTTAGGACTTAAAAATAAACATGACTCCATGTCAGACTTCAATGAAGACTAATCATGTTATGTCTAGGTGTTAGGCATGTTAGTCTATCTAGTTAAACCAACCTCCCAATTTATTTGTGTTGAGTTTAGCGCTAGGCGCTAATCCTAAACAGTGACAGGTCCGATAAGGGCATTTATGTCCTATCGGCCACATATCTCTATGATTAGGTTTTTTTTCTTTATGGGGGTATTTTTGTACTTTTCTTTAGAACCATTTAATATAAGTTTTGAGGCATAACCTGCGATTATACTATTCTAGTCTGATTGCAGGTCACTCATCTCTCTTGGGAGTCTCTTTCGATTGCACCACTCTCTCTCTTCTCTCCTCTTTTCTTCTTCTCTTCTTTCCTCTATTTCTCTATTTTGATTATAGGTTTCTGGGATTGTAACATGATATCAGAGCCTCTGCGATCAAGCCTAGGGTTTATACATTCCTCTCTATTGACTTCATTCTTCTGCTAACCTCTTTGGTGTGCAGTTGCCTACTGCCGCGTTTACTATGGCTTAAATCACATGGGTGTTAATAATGTACCTTTGCTCATTTTATTAATTGACAGTTGACGACTGATTTTTGACAGTTTTTTATACCTCATCAATTTTTTCCCTATGGTGTGTAACCCTAAACTCTAAACTCTAAACCTCAAACCCTAAAGGTGATTGTTTGTTTGGTGATCACTATGGAGAGATCAGGTCCTAATAATATGGCTCTGCAATAGAATCCCCCATTCTATGGTACCATATAGATTTGCATACAGGTGATTGTTTGTTTGCCTCTACATCAGCAATCCTTTCTTTTCTATTTTTTTTATTTTTTTTTTTTTTTTTTGTTCCTCATGGCTAAGACCAAAACTACCATTGCTACATCTTTCTCAGACAATGTCAATGTTAAATTACCTCTATTAAGCTCAAGGGAAGTTCGTATTACCTTTGTTGGGCTCAGTCTGTGAAGGTTTATCTTATGGCCAAGGATAAACTTTAGTATACTACTTCTGAACCTCCTCCATCATCTGACAAGGGTTATAATGAATTGATGAAGGAGAATGCCTTGATTTTAATATGGTTGTGGAATAGTATGGAACCAGATGTTGCTACAAATGTCATGTTTCACTCTACTGCAAAGGGAGTATGGAATGACTGAAAAAAAACATACTCTCAGGAAAAGAACATGACACATATTTATGATATTTATGAGAAGTTATTCCAATTTCGACAGTCTGACATCTCTTCCATAATACTATAGTGCTTTCAGGGGAATGGTTGAAGAACTCTATGTTTTTCACCCCTTAACCATAGACATTGACAAATTGAAGGCTTAGCGCAATGAGTTTTTTGTTTCCAAATTTTTGGCTGGGTTGAATAATAATTTGAGACAATGAAGGGCCATCTACTTGTAGGCGATACTGTTCCTACTCTGAATGACACTTATACACGACTGCAGCATAGTACTTCATCAACTAAACATGATCAGTCTTTCAAACACAATTCTGCCTTCCTTGCCAATCGTGGACGTGGTCGTGGTCACGATTTTGGGGGAGGTCGTGGGTCGACTAGTCGAGTTTCTAGTGGATAGTCATCTGATCGTGCATCTCGCCATTACACTTACTGTGGGAAGTCCAACCATACTGTTGAGACTTGCTAGGAAAAGCATAGCAAGCCAGAGTGGGCCACCCAATTAGCCAATCATGCAGTGCCAAACGATGGTACTGACATAATGTCTTCCACTGATACTAAGCCGATAAATTCCTCAAGAGATTCATCTACCAGTCTACACGATGACATCAATCAGTTGCTCCGAAGCTTGCACACTCTCAAGGCATCCTCTAATACATCCAATGGTGGATCTACATCCGCTATCACCCTAGCTCATGCACGTACCTCAGCCCTTCTTACCACTACTTCTACCCCCTGGATCATTGATTCAGGTGCTTTTGCCCATATAACTGGTATGTCATCATTTTCTAAAACTATTTCTTCTAATACCAATTCTACATCTGTTATTCTTGCCAACGGTGCTTCCACACTGGTTCTAGGCCATGGTACTATCTCACCTACATCCTCACTGAATTTATCTTCTGTGTTATATGTACCACAATTTCCATTAAGTCTTCTCTTTATGAGCCAGTTAACTAGTTCATTAAATTGCTCAGTAACCTTCTTTCTCTCTTACTGTGTTTTTCAAGATCTTCACATGAGGAAGAAGATTGGTGGAGGACGTGAAAAAGATAGTTTATATTATCTCAACTGCGGCTCTTTTGCTTCTTCTTCTGCTGCTACTGCTGTTGGGGATGTGACTCCTTCCAATGGCACTATCATTTAGGACATTTGTCTTTGTCTAGGTTGAAACTTTTATTTTCCAGTTTTAAGTCTATGCTTAGGTTCAAATGTGAGGCTTGTGAGTTGGGAAAACATCATCATGTGTCCTTCCCATCTCGCTATATGTCTCATAGTCCGTCTTTATTCTCTTTAGTCTATTCTGATATATGGGGTCCTTGCAGAGTTAGTAATAGATTTGGTTTTCGCTATTTTGTGACCTTTGTGGATAATCATTCTTGTCTTACATGGTTGTACATGTTAAATGATAGATCTGAATTTTTATCTATGTTCCAGAAATTTTATAATGAAATAAAAACTCAGTTTGACATTTTAATTAAGATTTTTCGATATAATAACGCTTTAGAATATGCCCAAAATGATATTTTTGATTTTTCTGCCAACCGTGGAATGATACACCAAACTAGTTGTGCCTATACCCCTACAGCAAAATGGGGTAGCAGAGCATAAGAACTGGCATCTCCTTGAGGTAGCTCGAGCTATTATGACACATATGCATGTTCCTAAACATTTTTTTGTGTGATGGGGTTTTAATTGCATGTCACTTGATTAATTGTATGCCTTCTTCAGTTCTCTCAAATAGATCTCCTTTTTCTATTATGTTTCCTACTTTGCCGAGTTTTTCTGTTCCTCCCCGAGTCTTTGGGTGTGTGAGTTTTGTTCATATGCACAAATAGATAAATTATCTCCTCAATCTACGAAGTACATTTTTTTGGGTTATTCACGTACTCAGAAATGGTACAAGTGCTATGACCCTATTATTCACAGGAACTTTGTTAGTGCCGATGTGACTTTTTTTTAAGGCACATCATTTTTTCCTCCTCAGGTGTCTCAGTCTAGTATGGAGTGGACTTCTTTATCTCCTCCACCCATTCCTTCTCTCATTCCCTTTCCTGATGTTCCTAGTGCTAATGACTCACCTCCTCTACAGGTTTATCAACGCAAGAAGGTTCAACAGCTGAGTATAGATACCAATACTCTAGATGATTCACTTCCTCCATTGCTGCCTTCCTCTGGTGAAGCTCCTCCTCCTTCTCTGCCTGATGGCTTACCAATTGCTCAAAAGAAAGGTACACGCTCTTGCACTTAAAAATCTAGGGTTGTGTATCATATTGATAACTTTGTTTCCTTGTCTCATCTTCCCTCGACCATCCATGGTCTTGCCCTGTCACTTTCTATTAATCCTATTCCCCACACCCATAATGATGCCCTACGTATCCCTGGATGGAAAGCTTCCATAGACGTGGAAATGGATGCTCTCTTAAGTCGTGGTACCTAGAGTCTGGTATATTTACCTACTGGTAAGGATTTGGTGAAGTGTCATTAGGTGTACACTATTAAGTATCACTCTGATGCCTCTATTGAGCGTTTGAAAGCCCATCTGGTTGCCAAGGGGTATACTTAGACATATGGGGTTGATTATTTTGAGACCTTCTCCCCTGTTGCTAGATTGAACTTTGTTCGTCTACTTATTTCTCTTGCTGTCAACTTTGATTGACCCTTATTTCAGTTGGACATCAAGAATGCCTTCTTGTATGATGACCTACAGGAAGAGGTGTATATGGAGCAACATCCTAGTTATGTTGCTCAGGGGGAGAATAAAGGTCGTGTGTCGCTTATACAAGACTATCTATGGACTTAAACAGTCCCCTCGGGCATGGTTTGACAAGCTCAGTACTACTATAGTAACTTGTGAATTTTCTCAGTGTTATTCTGATCATTTTGTCTTTGTTCGTCACAAAGATGATAAACTGATGGTATTGGTAGTTTATGTTGATGATATTATTCTTACTGGTAATGATGAGGCAGGAATTTCTAAAGTGAAGGCTTATCTACAGCAACACTTTCAGACAAAGGAGTTGGGCCAACTTCATTATTTTCTTGGGATTGAAGTGATCCGATGCAAGAAAGGGATCAATTTGTCTCAAAGGAAATATGTTTGGACCTTTTATCTGACACTGGTATGCTTGCATCCAGACCTGTTGATATCCCTATGGATCCTCACCAAAATTTTGGGGTTAATGATGGCGAACCTCTCCAGGATGTGCATCAATACAGGAGTTTGATTGGCAAGCTGATTTTTCTTACTGTGACTCGTCTTGACATCTCTTATGTTGTTGGAGTTCTCAGTTAGTTCATGTCGTCTCCTCAAGAAGCACATTGGGACGTGATTGTTCGTGTTCTTCACTACCTAAAGGGTGCTCTTGGAAAATGGCTGATCTATCGTCCTAATTAGCATATGGAACTAATTGGCTATTCTGATGCTAATTGGGTTGGCTCTACTAGTGATCGTAGGTCCACTACAGATTATTGCACCTTTGTTGGAAGTAATCTGGTTACATGGCATAGTAAGAAGCAGACTACCATTGTCCGGTCTAGTGTAGAAGCAGAATACAGAGCTATGACTCATACCACTACTGAGTTGATGTTGCTACGGTCTTGACTCTTGTAGTTGGGGTTTCCAGAACCAAGCCTATGAAGATGTATTGTGACAACCAAATTGCGGTGTATATTGCTAGCAATCCAGACTTCCACGAGAGGACCAAGCACATCGAGGTAAACTACCACTTTGTTCGTGATGTTGTTCTGAAAAAGCTGATTGAGACCCGTTTTGTTCCTTCATTAGATCAACTGGCTGATTTGTTCACTAAGTCTCTGTTTACTCCTAGTTTTCGTAATGGTTGTACCAAGCTGAGCATGGGCGATGTGTATGCGCCAGTTTGAGGGGGAGTGTTGAGTTTAACGCTAAGTGCTAATCCTAAATAGCGACAGGGTTGATAGGGGCATTTATGTCCTATCGGCCTCATATCTCTGTGATTAGGTTTTTCTTCTTTATGGGGGTGTTTTTGTACTTTTCTTCAGCACCATTTAATATAAATTTTGAGGCATAATCTGCAATAATACTATTCTGGTCTGTTCGCAGGTCACTCCTCTCTCTTGGGAGTCTCTTCGATTGCACCTCTCTCTCTCTCTCCCTCCTCTTTTCTTCTTCTCTTCTTTCCTCTATTTCTCTATTTTGATTACAAGTTTCTGGGATTGTAACAACTTGATATAAAAATCCCAAAATAACGCTTACAAAATCTCAAATACACATAAAATAAAAGGAAAATTAAAATAAGAGGACAAAACTGTAACTTTGCATTTGGTTATGAAAAAGAGGTTTTTTTTTTTTTTTTTTGAAACAGAGGCTTGTATACATAAACTAAAATAAATATATTAATATGAAAACCATATACTCCAAACATGCAATATTTACAAAAATGCCACTAATATACAATATCCTAGCTATATGCAAGAAACAATAGGAATATAGCACAGGATGGCAGTAACCCAGAATCAATCCGTAGTGTCAGAAGATGCTCAGGTCTTGGAGAGGGGGGGGAAAAATGTAAAACTGTGTTCCATCACTTACTTTTGAATTGCCCATGTTTCACTGAAATTTTGTGCTACTGCAGACAGAGAATATGTTGTCAAAGATAAACCAAAATATAACAACAACCATAACCTTATCCCAACTAAATGAGGCCGGATACATGGATCCAATATAAACTAAAATAGTAGTAGACAAAAGAAGAAAAAGAAGTCCAAAATATAGTTGGAAAAAAATATATATATTTATAGTAAAAGGAATACAGAGCTAGAATTTGAAAGGTGAACCAGCCTAAATTTTGAATGTTGAAGGAAAACCTATGGAGTTACCATAAAGGTGTATAACATAGTCGCCCTTTAATTACAAAGACACTAACTGCATTTTTTGACCTTTCACCAACAAATAAAATAGACCACTGATGCCAGTTACATACTGCTGTTGACAAAAGCAGGTCTCCATCTTTAGTCCTGATCAAAATAGAATTCCCATATCCAATAGCAGTAGGCAGCTTGAACTTAAAGCCACAAGGTCCAACCCAACTACAAAATTGCTTGTCACATGAGAGATAGTCAGCCATTGATGGGTACCATTCCATGGAATAAATTCTTTTAATGGGTAATTGCTATGTGCTGAATTAAAAACTTCCCAGCCTCAAGCAAGAATACTTTCAACTACTACACCAGTTACCTCTGAACTTCGGTGACAGAACTATCCTAGCCATGAGTTTTGCAAGCCTATGTGCTCCTTGTCCTGGTTTAAGGCGGGTTGGTTCCCCAACTTCAGAACAAGGGGGATTACCAGAGCACCAGCCACCCTGAACAAAGCTCCCAGATTTTCGGTTGAGGAGTTCGTTGTCAATTTTATCCAAAACAGGGTCATCTTGTTTGAATTTTCGGGCAAAAGGAGCATTGCTACGGATCATCTTTTTTGTATCATTAAGGTTAAGGACATGTGGGTGTTGTTTCGGAGGCATGTCCCATGAGATATAGTGCAAATCATGGTTGACAGCAGTAACTGCAAACTCTGGAGCATTGCAAATGACCGTGTGGAAGTAACCTTCAGGAGAGGAAACAAAGTTGGCATAGTACATGAGGAGGGTTCTTGGTAAGTTATCCCAACCCCATATTAAATACTCCACAAATGCTCGCGACAGAACCATCCATGCCGAACCTGCAAAAAAAATTGCAACAAAATGTTAATGAGAGACATTCTAGGCTGATAACTCCAAAAGATGATCTTATTCATTATAATTTGATGCCTCAACAACTTGCTAATTTTATTTGTCATTTTTCCCTTTTGATTTAACTTAGCACTTAGGAAAGTCCTAAATGGAACCAATAAATAACATTTTCATGGACTGTTGGGACTGAACAGTAGGACCATGGTTGGACTATCGGACTGTTGAACTGCGAACTGCTAGGCCCACAAGTTATTGCAAGCTTTGGGATTGGGGGCCAGTCAAAACTGTTGGCTGGTCAACAATGGACTCTTCAAACTATTAAAATCAGACAGTTAAACCATTGGACGATAAGTACTTTGTAACCAGGAACAAAACTAACAACCAGCCACAAAAGCTTGAAGAAGAGGAGAAACAAAGAGAGTGAGGGAAACGAAGGAGAGAGAGAGATGAGCGAATTCTGAAACAGCGATAGATTCAGTGTGTCTATTGCTGGACCTTCCACCTTTTACTTATATTGATAATAAGAGTAGACTTGACTCTTACGTAGGAATCCTACCTAGAATACAAGACTAATCACTAACAAATAGAGACTAACAAGGAAACCTAGAGTAACAAAACTAGCCAAACATAGCACATGGGGACACTCCCATTCGTGACTGATAACAAAGAACCAAAACAAATAATGAAGGTCCACGATACACATGTACATAACACCACCCCTCAAGCTGGAGCATATAAATTTCCCACGCCCAGCTTGGAACAACCCTTCCGGAAAGCAGGACCAAAAAAAGACACTTCGTAACATGTTAGCCAACTGATCTGCAGATGAAACGGACAGAGTAACAATCAGCTTTGTCATAACCATATTCCTCACAAAGTGATAGTCAACCTCAATATGTTGGTCCTTTTGTGAAACACCGGGTTAGTGGCAATAGATATAGCAGCATGATTGTCATAGAACATCTTCATTGGCTTAGTAATTGAGAAACCCAACTCGAGTCATAGCCCATATCAGCCTCGGCACTACATCTAGCCACAGTTGTTTGCTTTTTGCTTCTCCACGTGACAAGATTGCCATCAATTAACATGCAACAACCTGTGGTACATCTCTTATCAACATCAGAAGCATCCCAATCTGGATTAGAATATCTTATCAGATCAATATGAGGTCTATAAATGAGCCCCCTTTCCTAGAGCCCTCCCTTTAGATACATTAAAAGATGCGACATGTTGCCTCCTAGTGAACCTTCTTAGTTGATAATATAAACTATCTAATAACACCAACAACAAAAGATATATCAGGCCTAGTAACTAATAGCTAAATAAGTTTCCCTACTAATCTCCTATATTGGTATTTGTTATCAAAATCTCCACCATCACTTGTCTCAAATTTCTGATGTGGATTCATAGGAGCATCAACTAGTTGAGAAGAAAGCATTCCAGTCTTAAACAAAAGATCTGACACATTTTTTCTGTGATTGATTAATCCCTTTCCTACTACATAGCACCTTAATACCAAGAAAATATCTTACGGCGCCCAAGTCTTTCATCTGAAAATGTTGATGTAAATAAGATTTCACCTCTGCAATTCCAGATGCATCATCCCCAAATATGATAATTTCATTTACATAAACAACCAATACAACTACTCTAGAACCTTGACACTGAATGAATACATGTGATCAGAGTAACATACTGAAAATCCATACAGAGTAACAATCAAGCTAAACTTGTCGACCAGGCTCTAGGTAACTGTTTTAAGTCATAGATTGCCTTCAGTAGCTCACGAACTCTGTGAGAATTTCCTCCTTGAGCAACATACCTTGGAGGTTGCTCCATATACACCTCCTAATGTAGATCACCATATAAGAATGCAGTTTTGATGTCCAATTGATATGGTAATGTAAGGCTAGGTATGGAACATCCAAACCCACATAGGCTCACATATACAACCCAAATTAAGTTTTGGTCCAGGTCTGATGTAAGTATATGAATATGTACTCAAACAGTAAATAAAATAGGTCAATTCAACCTTTAGATCCTCCAACAGAACCTAGCAAGTAGAGCCATAAATCCCATCAAACTAGAACAATAGGCAGCAGCCTATATTCCAATCACAGAGCAGATCTAGGGCTTAAACCAGTAAATAACTAAAATTCAAGAACCATGGCAGCCCTAGGAGCTTTGGGTGATAGTACCATCGACTGTAGGTCAAGGTGGATGAGTGCAGCCTTCCAAAACTCAGAACAACTTGATGCCTAATACTGAGAAGTATCAAATCTTGAATTAGGGCTGAATTTGGGAGATTTCCAAGATTTCACCAACCAGGCCTCAGAAGGGACCAAATCCGTGGTCGAATGAGGCTCCTAGTGTGCTGATTTGACCCTCCAAATATCAGCAAAAGGTGACAGATGGTTGTTCATATATGAGAAATCGATGTGGCAGCAGAACTCTTGAAGAAAATCAAAACCGCATGTGCTTGGGTGTGTTCTCTGGATAGCAACAATTGGAAGTACTTGATGGAGTGAAAAGTGATGTTCAGTAGCCTCTGCGGAAGGCTCGATGGGGGTCTCTGATGTGGTCAGAAGAGAAACCAGAAATCAGGGGAGATTAGGTTTCAATTAGAGGGAAAAGGGCAACAGGGGACTATCTCAGTCCAGGGTCTCTCACCCACGGTCTCCCACCGTAACTGCCTCACACAGAACCCGACTCTCTCAGCATTCCAGCACAATTCTAGCTGCTTTTTTTCTTTACTCAAATCGTTGGGGAGATTCAAAGGTCTCAATTACATATATAGTGCCAGAGTTACTAAAAAGAGAATTAGAAAGTACTGGAAAAGGAAAGTACTAGAAGCCTCTTACAAGAGAATACTGAGGCAGGCTCATTCCCTAAGAAAACTAAAATCAAGATAAATCTCTCGGTAAACAAAGGCTGAAATAAAATTAGAAAGTAAAACCAAACTAAGTTTTCAACCAGCTGTCAATATTGGCCCCACGACACAGTTCATGTGAACAATGTTTTTGTCCTTTTCTTCTTCGCACTTCTATCTACATCATATAGAGCCCAGTCTAGATTGACAACTAAGGAGGTAAGTACACGGACAGAATTAAGACGAGCAACTGGCGAGAAGGTCTCAAAAAAAATCTATACCATAGATATGAGTGTAACCCTTCGCAACCAAATTGTGCTTTAAGCCATTCAATTAAGCCAGGATTGTACTTAATTGCGCATACCTAACGACACTGTACAAAATCCTTGCATGAAGACATATCCATCAGGGTCCATGTCTGTCGAGAAATTAAGGCATCCATGTTTCCATATCTACTTTCCAACCAGGATGAGAAAAAGCCTCAATGATGATTCTCAGGAATGAGTTAGTAGATAATGGACAAGGCAAGGTTATGTAAAGGAGATTGAAGGTGAGATATAGAAACAAATTTTCAATATGATAAGCAATCATGGATTTTTTAGTGCAAGAACAGTACCTTTGTGAACAGCCATGGTAAGTCAGTAATAGCTTCAGTTGGAGGAGCAAACTAAGTGGTCGCTGTGAAGTAGTAGTAGACGGCATTGTTTTCTTATGCCGCTGGAACACTTGCAATGGCAAGAGATGAACAACTAAAGCATCATCAATGGGCACAAGAACCAGAAGAGGTAGTGCACAAGTACTAAAAGCATCAAGAGTAGAGCTAGCCACAGGAGGAGAAAATATATGGAGTAAAAAAACCGTTACCCAGTGCACAAAGGCTTCCCACACTTAAGCAAGGTTCTGGAAGGGTATATAGGTAGACAGCCTTACCCCCTTTACAGAGAGGCTGGTTCCCAAGTGATGCAGTTGCACGATGGATTTAGGGAAAAAAAAATCTTTTGATTTGATTTTCTTTTGTTTTAGAAACAAGTTATCTTTAAATTAGCTAGCTTCTAATTTTAGAATAGTTTCCTTTCAAGTAGTTGCCATTAATTGTTTGATTTTCTTCCTTTATATTGGACATGTAAACGATGGAGAAGTTCAGTGTAAAGAATTGAATGAAATTGAAAGAGTATTTTGGGTGAAACCATGGCTGCCGTGAGGCTTGCATATCCCTCCCTCCCTCCCTCTTTGATCTTCTTCGTTTTCTTTCTTTCCCTCTTTATTTCTTTTTATTCTTCTTCTCTGGTTTTCCTCTCGGTTTCCCTGTTAGCCGACTCTAACAACCCATCAAGTTTGGTTCAAGCTTCTTTATACCCAAATCTGTTGGTTTGAGACTCTGAGGAGCAGTTGCAAACCCTAAGGCGATTCAGAAATTTGAATCTGAGATCAAAAGCACTTCTGATTTGTGAAGTTCAATAGCCGTTTCAGAACTGATATTCACCCTACCGCCAAATCTAGTTCAGGTCCTCTAATCTCTCTTGTTGCAGGTTCTTTCAGGTTGAATCTTAGTGTTCTTGGGAGGGCAGGTTGTCGTGATGCTTTGCCTGGAATATCAGACCCAGCCGACAGGTATCGACGAGATTCTCTTTTTTTCATTTCTCTGTTCTACAGCCTCTTGTTTTGGCTGTCTAGAGGTTGAAGACAACCCCCAAACAGAATCGTGGGTTTGTTTAACCTATTTAATAATTTAACCCTTTATTCCTCTATTGCCCTTCCCCTTACCTAGTTATTACCTTAAGTATCAGTTTACCCATCTTTCCAGGAATACCCCTCCCATCTTGTACGTTGCTTTTTCCCATTGATGTTTCCTCTTATGTTCAAGTTATCATCTATTTACCATGTTGCCACCCTTTATTAGAAACTTCAAGTTATTCACAATTCTACCACTTTTCTTTAAAAAAAAAATTCAGAATAAGCCCTTATATTAAAGTTTTTAGTTCTAGAACTATCCCAGCTGTCATATAATTCTTTCTAAGGCCCTGCTTGTTTCTAAAATTACAAGAATACCCTTCAACCATTAAATTTGAGATTTTTAGTCATTCTTGTGAGCCCTAAGCGATCAGATTTCAGTCATTGGAATCCGGATCCGCATCACCAAGACTCAAACCCACACCACTGCGCAGGCGGAAAGAGCCCTTTGCCATTGCTCCAAGCAACGACCCCTAAGAAAATATATGGAGTATTTTCAGAAAAGGTAACATCGGCGCTGAAAAATTTTTGATTAGTAACTGGATCTTAACACATTAGACTATTTCCCAGTTCTAGAATAACCAAGGAAAACATAATTTACAACCTTGGGAGTTTATCTATTTGAAGATGTAAAATAGAGCAAAGAAAACACAGCCAAAAACTCAAGGTGGCAAGGAAAACAACAGGAGTTCGTGGAAGCAGTGAAAAGGGAAAGGTTATCTAGAACAAAGAGGCATTCGTTTGATCAAATAACATACAATTGTGAGAACATCACACAAATATGTTTGGGAATAGGCATATGGATCATGAGAGACCAAGAAATCTCTAATAAGTGTTTGTTTCTCCATTCAATAACCCATTGGTTCTTGGGGTATAAGAACAACTCGTTTGATGAATTACACCATGAGCTGAACAAAAAGTAGAAATTTCACGTTGAGTGAACTCAAGTGCATTATCAGAACGAAATTCTTTTATGGGAGCATCGAATTGATACTTTATCTCGTAAAAAAAAAAAAAAAACAAAACAAAATAGAAAACTATAAACAATCTTTCATAAAAAACACCCGAGTTAAATGAGAATGATCGTCCACAAAGGTAACAAAATAAGAAAAACCTAATCTACTTTTGACACGACAAGAACCAGCAGCAGGAGGGTCAGATTGGAGGTACTTCATCTTTCCCTTTGCATTAATATAAACCTTGACTACCCAAAGCCCAAAACAGATAATTCCCAACTCCATTGAATTTGATAATGGTGATCTGGACATTGACATTGTCTGAGGGAGACTTGGGATCACCCACTATGCATGGCAGAATCAATAATAGATTAACTAGAGCCAGGTAAAACATCTCTGGCCAGCAAACAACCCTGTATCAAACACTCAACAGAAAGACTGATTTATAGGTTTCCTAATCTCGATATATATATATATATATATATAGCAGACCAATAGGGGATAGATAACCCATAATATCACTGGTAGTTGATGAAGATCCAGAAACCAGCAGAGGACTGGTGCAAATCTGAAGCCATAAAACCCAGAATATGAGAGATAACCAAAAACTGAACATCAACAGGTCCTATTGACCTGAAAGTAAGGTTGAAGGGTCTTCTAGTGAAGCAAAACAACGCCCTAAAACAGCACAAGGATCTACTGGTCAGATCCAGATTAAATTCAGAAGTAATCTGAAATTTCATCCCAAAATAGGGTACCGCATGGGCTAATAAGAGCAATCCAATTGAGGAAGATCAGCACCTCCGATCAGCATAGAAATATGGTCGACTGCGCCTTAAAAATAGGGATGTGGAAGCCAAGATATAGACAATAAAGATTCTAGTTTATCATCATATCACCATCAACTAGGGCCCTTCAATAGATATAAGCAGCATGGGTTGCTGCTCAAACAGAGACTCCTTAGAATTTCAAAACGAAAATGAGGTTTAGAGATTGATGACTGGTTATTAATGCTTTTATACCACGTAACCAAGGAAGAAAACCAACCACCAGACACTAAATCTTGAAGAAGAGAAGAGACAAAGAGAGAGTGAGAGGAACAAAGGGGAGAGAGAGATGAGAGAATTCTGATCCAGCGATAGATTCAGTGTCTATCGCTGGACCTTCCACCTTTTACTTATATTGATTATAAAAGCAGACTCGTACTCCAAGTAGGAATTCTACCCTAGAATACAAGACTAATTACAAAAAAATAGAGAATAACAAGGAACCTAAGCTAACCAAACACAGCACGATAGGGACATTCCTCCTATCGTGACTAATAAAAAATAACCAACACATAGAATGGGTCCAATAGTGGGTCCATGATACATGTGCACATACATACTTAATATAATATATGCCACACTTGAAATTTTATAATTCTATAGTCAATAATAACACTCCCGATGCTGCATGAGGTGCTCAATTACATGATATCGTTTAACTTATATAAATATATTATAAAATATATAATTTATAAGTGTACAATCAGTAATAGAATCCATGTTAGAAGGTCCGATAGATTGTTCCTCTTATTTCTCGAACCAAGAGATCATGAATCGAGATCCTGATGCATATAGATACAAATGGTCCAATGGGAGAAAACTATAATGCATTATCTGGATTCTCCTACCTAGACATGCTTACTCGCTTCTCGAGATAGAAGATTGAAACAGAGGGATGAAGGTTCTAATTACACCACTTCGTTGGAAGAATAGTTTGGTATAATCAATCTTGATGATAGTTTGAATGCCTGAAAAAAGACTATACAAGAAGTGATGAGGTTCAAGCAGCCATTAAAACTAAGAAAACTAGTTTTGAGAAATGAAAAAGGACTAAGGATGTAGAGGATCTGAATATATGTAACTCTGCCCATAAATAATGCTAAAAAGACTTTGGGAAAAGCAAGGGCAAAGAGATATGAATATCTTTATAACAAAATGAGCACAAAGGAAGGAAAAAACCCATCTATAAGATAGCTAAAATTAGGAAAAAGAAGAGTAGAGATCTCAACTATGTTAGATTTATTAGAAGTAAAGATGATAAAGTACTAATAAGGGATGAGGACATTAAGGAGAGATGTAAAGATTATTTTTACAGCCTACTAAAATCAAGACGTTTCAAAAATTAGTGCCCCAGAAGATTGCACCACCCATCATAAACACCACATATCATAGCGTTTTATGAAAAATTAGGTTGTTTAAAACAAAAGAAGCTTTAAGGAAGATGAAAGTAGGAAAATCATCACGTGCAGATGAGGTCCCAATTGAAATATGGAAGAGCTTAGGAATATGTGATTTATCTTGGCTAACCAAACTCTTTAATAGGATTATGAGCACAAGGAAAATGCCAGATGAATCATACTATGAAATTATGGGAGAGAGATATTGAAGCTAACCTGAAATAATAAACTACTATTATAGAGAACCAATTTGGTTTGATGCCAAGAAGATCCATGACAGAAGCTATTCTTTACTTAGGAGACTCATCGAAAGATTTACATATTGCAAGAAGGATCTCCATGTGGTCTTTATTGACTAAGAAAAAGCTTATGACAGAGTCCCTAAAGAGTTCATTTATCAAGTACTAGAAAAGAAAAGTGTTTCAAGTAAATATGTGGTGATTTGTAGGATGTTGTGGTGACTAGTTTAAGAACTATGGAGGGGGGGTCAAGATAGTGAATTCCCCATTACAATTGTGTTAAATAAAAAAGATCATATTTAAGTCTTTATTTGTTTGCACTTATCATGGATGATTTAATTAGAGACATTTAAAATGAAGTTCATTGGTGTATGCTTTTTGCTGATGATATTGTTTTGGCGGATGAGACAAAAACATGGGTTTATATCAAGCTGGAGTTATGAAGATCAACCTTGGAACAAAATTTTTTAAAGATAAGTAGCACAAAGACGAAGTATATGGTGTGTAACTTTAGTTACACTAGGACTAATAATGAGGTTGTAAAAATTGATGACAGGGAGATTTCGCAAAGTGATTATTTTAGGTATCTGGGCTCAATCATAAATAAAGTGATATAGAGGTGATGTTTCACAGACAATTAAAATAGAATGGATGAAATGAAGAGGTGTGTTTAGAGTGTTGTGTGATAAATGTAATTTTATTAAAAAAAAAAAAAAATTTATTGGACAGTGATACGACCGGCCATGATATATGGTGCAGAATGTTGGGTAGTTGAAAAGCATCGTCTAGATAAACTCAATGTAGTAAAGATGAGGATGTTGAGATGGATGTGTGGAAAAATTAAGAAAGATAAAGTAAGAAATGATCATATTAGAGATGATATAGGAGTAGCTCTGATACATGATAAGCTACGAGAAAGTCTTTTTTGGTGACATGGCTATGTTCAACAAAGGCCTTTGAATGCTCTAGTATGGAGGAGTGATTTGATTTAGATTGAAGTAACTAAAAGAGTCAAGGGTAGACCTAAAATGACCTTATGAGAAGTGGTGAAGAAAGACATGCATAGCTTAGCCCTCGTATCAAGTATGACCTTGAATAGAGCTGATTAGAAAGCAAGGATCCATGTTGCCGACCCCATTTAATTGGGCTAAGGCTTTGTTGTTGTTGTTGTTGTTGTTGTTGTTGTTGTTGTTGTTGTTGTTGTTGTATTTTATTTGTTTGAGATTTTCCAGTCAAACTGTTTGTACTGTTAGACCAGATGGTAGGACCAATGGCCTGCCAACTGCAAGCTAGGATGATCCAAATTCCAACATCCAGTCTGGTTTTGATTCTTTTGAAATTTTTTGTTTTGTACTGAGTCAATGCAGAGTCTTTGTGCCACAATTCCTTGTGTCACCTTATAGAGATAATGAAAGTTGAAAGCATCAATGATACAAGGACCATCAATAATAGATCTTAAGGGAGAATTGGTTGGAAAAATTATACACGGTCGGGTGTCGGTGTAAAACCCCACTTTTCTAGAAAATGTAATTACCTCTATGTAATGCAGTTTCCACATTATTGTAATTTCATTTTTCAGAAAAACAATATTCCAGGACTTCAACAGAGTAAACTTGGCAAAAAATCTATTAAGAAAAGCTATCAAAACTGATATAGCTGATCCAGAAGAATTAACAATCTTGGGCTTATAATGAAGATTGAACTGCTCAGGTCTCATGCTTATAAAAACTCGAGTCAAAGCATTAATTCATGACTCGGCTCAGTGCTTTATCAGAATGTCAATCAACAAATATCTATACCCTATAGCATAAACATCTCCAAGGCCTGAATGACTTGGTCATAACCATACTGCTTAACAGGCTGTACCGTGCCCAATTTTCTGTTTTACATGGTCAAGATACGCTAAATTTTCTATACAAGAAATGGACTAAGAAAGATGGGAATCAGATTGCTTGAAACTTCCATATATTGATGGATGAGATGCAAAGCATTGTGGGTTCAATCTGTCATTTTGAAGTTCTCTCATAAATTTTCGTGTGCAGCAATAATATGGAACACTAATAAACCCATCAACAGATTAAAACTTGCATCAGAGCACAGTAGTGGAAGGAGTGCTGACCAGTAAATAATTTAAACGCTGTAGGCAGTGCCCTTTTTTCAGTCGCAGTGAAAATATCTGACTTAATTGACTTATAGAGTCCAGGGTCTACAATCAATGGCTTTGCCCTTAGATCCCTGCACCATACAGAAACAGGATTTATCAGGATTTGTAACATGGCCAATTGAGAAAGAAACTGATTGATGATCATGATGTAGTTAATTGAGAACTATCGAACTTACTCTTTCCATCCTAGAGAGCTAGTGTGCTCTATGAAATTCAGACTTCTGTTCAATGATGAAAATGCAAAAAGTATATCTGCATCCACCAAATTTGGTCAGACAGGATTCTTAAACCAAACTTCTTAGTCATTACCAAATACAAAACAAGATTGAATTTCTAACCAAATTATGTTCATGCATACCATCCTGTGTCATGAGAGGATAATCTGAAGCACTGAGGTTTATGAACCAATCCCAATCCTTGCTTTTCTTGAGAAGGATGGCACAGGCGTGAAGGGTATTGGAAACCATTGTGGGTCCTCTGTAAGTAACCATGTTAGCTTTGGTAATCATGTGCACATTCCCTATCTTTGCAAAGATGGTATCATTTTCTACACGAGAAGCAAGCTCTAGTCTTTCCGCTGCTGGTGATTCCATGTCCAAATGAACGACATACTGGTTCAATGGGTGATAAAGCACACGAAGAGTCCTCCATAACTTCTCCAAATCACCTTTTGATCCAGAGACCAGATATGCAAATCGAGGAATACGGGACTGAGGGGTTGATGGTGGAGGCAAAACCTTTGATTCAACAAAAACAGGGTCTGTCTGGTTTACAGCGACTCGTGATGGGAAGATTGAGAATAGTGAATTGATTGTTTGCATCGAAGATACAAGACCCATATTGAAGGCAGTAGCAACGAGGAAAACCCCGATAAGGGAGCTTATAACAAGTGGGAATACCCATTTCTTCTCCACATTCAAGGGCTCCATTGTTCGTGGGATCTGCTAAATTTCTCTCATCATTTTAAATTTGAACTTCTTGTTCGTCAAACTTCTTCCAACCTATAAAGCACTGTCCCTCGAGTTGTGAAAGGATACTCTAAAATTGCATTGAACAGCATACGTTAGATAGTTTAAACAGTAGGAAAACTTGTATTGCTAATGATTTTAAGAAAACATAATAGATTTGCATAAAGAAGATAATGAACAAACAAATGAAACAGCGAAGGCCCTTTGCTTATGAGCTAAAACAAATCCACCTTTCAAAAGCACACACAGCAAAAAACATGTATTCCAATCAAAAGAATTGATTTTGAGTAAAATTTGACAGAGAGACAGTCCAAAATGATATAAACCCGAATGAAATTTCACTGTTTGTGTTAATCATTGAATGACCCATAAACTGAACCACATAGAAAAACGATAGAGCAAGGACAACAACACCAGAATCCTCGCTTCATACATAATTATAGCAGATTGTATGACACATAAACGGAAGCAGGTAAGAAATAGAGGAGCATGAAAGAATCCCACAACCTAATTCATGATTTCTCGATTAATTACAGAAAACCAACAAAGAATTCAACAAATAGAAAATGATAAAACCACCCCCCCTCCAAAAAAAAAATCGACATTACAATAAAATTAACCAATTGAGAAGTCAAATGAAAGAGATCAAACCCATCATCAATGAATCGCCCAAGCAATCAAAATTCAAAAGGGGAAGGCCCTTTGCTTATGAGCTAAAACAAATCCACCTTTCAAAAGCACACACAGCAAAAAACATGTATTCCAATCAAAAGAATTGATTTTGAGTAAAATTTGACAGAGAGACAGTCCAAAATGATATAAACCCGAATGAAATTTCACTGTTTGTGTTAATCATTGAATGACCCATAAACTGAACCACATAGAAAAACGATAGAACAAGGACAACAACACCAGAATCCTTGCTTCATACATAATTATAGCAGATTGTATGACACATAAACGGAAGCAGGTAAGAAATAGAGGAGCATGAAAGAATCCCACAACCTAATTCATGATTTCTCGATTAATTACAGAAAACCAACAAAGAATTCAACAAATAGAAAATGATAAAACCACCCCCCCTCCAAAAAAAAAATCGACATTACAATAAAATTAACCAATTGAGAAGTCAAATGAAAGAGATCAAACCCATCATCCATGAATCGCCCAAGCAATCAAAATTCAAAAGGGAAGTTCATAGTCCAAGAACCTGGTATGATTGTGATGATGCAACAAGAAACCCGTCCTTGCACGTCCAGCTGCAGATACGAGAGAGAGAGAGAGAGAGAGAGAGATAACAAAGAGGAGTATAGAGGGGAAGGGTCAAGAGAAGAGAAGAGAAGAGAAGAGAATCCAAAATTTTCAAATTTTATAAATAATAGAAGACAGAAAAAATCTTCCCAACCATGAGATTCGAACGTCAGAATTGGGTTTGCTCTGGCTTTTCTAAAATTCCTCTCGTTTACTCTCTCCAGTCTCCACAAAATGATAAGAACACCCCAATATGCAGAATCGTTCCTCACACGCTGGAAGAGCGCGTACCTGGACGTATCATGATTGATGTCATAGATCTGTCACTATCATCCCCATCGGATGGCCAGGATATGCTAAACAAAGACTTTGCTCCGGGATTCACGCATGCCGACTCTGACCCGCAACCACTTCTTCCCACAATCCCTCAATCCCTCAATCCCACGTATGCACTCTCTCTTTCTTATTCTGCTCTTTCCATCTATTTTCTGAGCAGCAGCCAGCCACTTACCTGAAAAAAATATGGCTACAAACACCAGACAGCACCAGAAACGTGAATACAGCAAAGTTGAGATTCTTCCATAATCGAGTTTGCCAGCCAATCAGAATCAGCACAAGAAATCACCTTCGCCTATCAGGTGTTTGACAAAAGACTTCCTTGGATTGCGGGGGAGGGGCCCAAGAAGGAAATTAGGAGAAAGGGTTGAGAATTGGAAAATATTAACTCTAGAAGCAGCCACTCCTAAGTCGTAATAAAGGAAAGTTCTCATCAAGATGTTCAAAATGCGAGATTTGATATTTTCCATAGAGGTCTGAGACTGATTTTGAAGCCCATATCCCACAAGTTGTAAATGGTAAACGAGAAGGTAAAGCTTACTTTAGTAACAATGTATTGGTTCTCCGTAAAATCACATAAAATCCTACCTAGTTCAACGATGTATTATGGAATGTGCATATATATATATATATATATAACAATATATGGCAATATCGTGCCATGAATAAGGGTCACACTATTTTGATAAAGCCACATTGAAGGAATACTCTAATGGAGCTACCTTTCCTTCAAAGAAGTAAGGCTTCTTTACAATAATTAGCACGCAAATATCATGCTAATTATAGTCGGCACTCATTATAATTAGTTATAATTTGACAATATTTTTTGCATGGATCCTTACAATTGACCTTACTTGAAATTTTCATATAACGGACCCCATTAAGTTGGAATAAAGTTTTGAATGTTATAGTTCCACCATTTTTGTCACTTTATTGTTGAACACATGTTTCTGTCATTCAAGCATCCCTTAAGGATAGTTGGATTTTTTTTTTTTTTTTTGGGGGTGGGGTGGTAAGAATGTAATTGGGTTTGGTGGATTATGTATTTACTCTATACATGGTAAGGGCCAAAATTCAGATTACTCAAATACCCTTTTTACTACACTTAAAGGACTTTAAATAGAGCCGAATGAATCAGTTTGAGAGGAATGTCTCTACTAAAGGTTATCATATCTACTCTTAAATCTTTTTTCTATATATTCTTGTTAATATTTTACGGAAATATACATTCTTGTTAAAATTTATTATGGAAATTAATTACATTATCTTCCCTTTGTATTAGTATTATAGGTAAGGATTAAAGTATCGGTGTTGATCACTCTATTGATCGGCTAAATTTAAGATACGTATCGTATAAAAAATATGCTTAGATATGCTAAAGATAAATGATTAAAGTATTAGAATCAACCACCGTATTGATCTGTTAAATTTAAGATATGTATCGGAGGATATCGTATCGTATAGGAGATACTTTAAACCATGTTTATAAGGATAGTTGGATTTTTTTTATTTTTTATTTTTTATTTTTTTTATTTTTTATTTTTTTTAATTTTTTTTTTGGCGGGGTGTGGTAAGAATGTAATTGGGTTTGGTGGATTATGTACCCTATACATGGTAAGGGCCAGAATTCAGGTTACTCAAATACCTTTTTTACTACACTTAAAGGACTTTAAATAGAGCTGAGTGAATCAATCTGAGAAGAATGTCTCTACTAAAGGCTATCATATCTGCTCTTAAATTTTTTTCTATATATTCTTGTTAATATTTTATGGAAATATACATTCTTGTTAATATTTTATGGAAATATACATTCTTGTTAATATTTTATGAAAATATATATTCTTGTTAATGTTTTATGGAAACTAATTACATTATCTTCCCTTTGTATTAGTATTATAGGTAAGGATTAAAGTATCAGTGTTGATCGCTCTATCGATCGGCTAAATTTAAGATACATATCGGAGGGTATCATATCGTATCAAAAATATGCTTAGATATCCTAAAGATAAAGGATTAAAGTATTAGAATCGGCCGCTGTATTGATCTATTAAATTTAAGATATGTATCGGAGGATATCGTGTCGTATAGGAGATACTTTAAACCATGTTTATAAGGATAGTTGGATTTTTTTTTTTTTTTTTTTTTTTTTTTGGCGGGGTGTGGTAAGAATGTAATTGGGTTTGGTGGATTATGTACTCTATACATGGTAAGGGCCAAAATTCAGGTTACTCAAATACCTTTTTTACTACACTTAAAGGACTTTAAATAGAGTTGAATGAATCAGTCTGAGAGGAATGTCTCTACTAAAGGCTATCATATCTGCTCTTAAATTTTTTTCTATATATTCTTGTTAATATTTTATGGAAATATACATTCTTGTTAATATTTTATGGAAATATATATTCTTGTTAATATTTTATGGAAACTAATTACATTATCTTCCCTTTGTATTAGTATTATAGGTAAGGATTAAAGTATCAGTGTTGATTGCTCTATCAATCGGCTAAATTTAAGATACATATCGGAGGGTATCATATCGTATCAAAAATATGCTTAGATATGCTAAAGATAAAGGATTAAAGTATTAGAATCGGCCGCCGTATTGATCTGTTAAATTTAAGATATGTATCAGAGGATATCATATCGTATAGGAGATACTTTAAACCATGTTTATAAGGGAAAAAGATTCTTGTCAGGCAACATTGCCCTTATGCCAACGTGGTGGCCAAGCTTAGCAGGGATATTCCACAGGAAGGACGGGGCAATAATTTTGCCCCTCCTACATTTGGGTGTAGGGACGAAACTTGGCAATGATCCCTCGCCCATAATATAGATATATATTCAAGATCATGGTTTCAAATATCGGTGTCGGCCAGTTCGTATCCCAAATCTGACCAATTCTTTATCCAAAAATCTTTTTTTTTTTTTGGTGAGAAGGGAATGTAAAATTTTCCAATATGAACATGCGTGGATTGATAATGATATTGATACCAATATTTAAAACCATGTTCAGGATATTAATTGGTTGCGCTTAATCCAATTGATGAATTAAATCTCTTTTTCCATTTCCATTCAAGAGGTCTTCTCTCATGTGTTTCCACGCCTTATTGAGACCTTGAAAAATGGATAAATTGGAACCCAGTTTGGGCTTGAGTATAAGCCTTAGACAATCTCAACGAGATGGAATAGCAGTTGTAATATTGTATGTCATATGCAAGTTTGTAAAACTAAAATTTTGTGATTATGAACTTCCTAAGTGAGAAGATAGAATTTCAACTCTTATAAGTGTCTTGTTTTTACCATTAGGCCTTGGCTACACTTATGACCATGGATTTAGTTCTTGGTGTTGATATCGGTATCAGAGAGGATCAGTATGTATCGGTCATTTTTGTCCCTTGCTTTTTGGAAAAAGTACTTTTTTTTTACTATTTTACCCCATGATATGGATAATCGATCTGGATCGATCAAGGGTCGGGGATCGGTCTCAGCTGATACCTATACGATACAATTGATTCGATCAATACAATACCAATACTTGAAAGCATGGTTGTGACTCAGATTGCACTTGGTTGAGCAGATAGCTTTGATTCTTGAGTTGGGTCAGGTTTGAGGTTTGCTGTTCAATTTGTTGGATTTGCTTGGATTGTTCCTTTGTCTTAACCTGGCCCAAGCTGCCCAATTTACACCCATGTACATGCTTTGCAGATATGGACAAATGGTAGATTAATTAATGCAAAAAAAATTATGGTGGCAGGTATTAGGGTTTGGACGTCTATTATACAATGAAGAACATCGGTAAGCCTTGCTAATTTAATTGACATTGATCAGTACAAGATTTCATCGCTACTTTTTTTGTATGTATATGGGGATGCTTATACACGTATAGATTACAAACACATCTGTATATGTATAGATTCATCCATAAGTGTAAAGGTGCGTTGTCTATGTATATTATAGGCGGTTTGAAAATTTGATAAGCCATTAATAACATTATAAATAGTGCTTCAGTTTTTCCCAACTTTGTGTATTATTCTTCTGAGTCTTTGTATATTCAATATTCTGAGTCTCTCCATGCCTCTAATATTCTAAGTGTCTAAATAATGAGTATAGCCTTTGGACTCTCTGTGTAATCATATTTTGAAGTGCATCTTATATGAATACAGAGTTACTTCATCTTGGAATTATAAAAGCTTGATCAACCCTGTTGCATGTAGTGGAGTGTTTGAAAACTCTATATTGCATGTTGAGTAGAGAAGGAGAATGTCTTTGTATTAAATGATTGATATATATGTGGTTGAACTCTCTTATTCTATATGACAAGTATCAAGTATATAGACATGAAAAGAAGATACAAGCACATGCATATCCAAAGGGTTGCTCATATTTTATCTTTGTGTTACTTTACTCTTTGAAAATGAAGATTATTCATCTTTGAAAGGGTGAAGATGAAGATTTTTCTCTTTCTTTTGTTGAAAAAAAAAAAAATTGAAACTGCTCAGTTGGTCAAAGTGGTGGATGAAAGTCTTTCATCATTATTATTTGACAAGGAATCATTTGGATTAATCTTATGTATATTGTTCATTGCATTGTATCCAACAAACTATAATGGTTGACAAGTAAAATATAAGATGTTTAATGATAGAAATGTATCTTTATTTAAAGAGCAACCCAGTACACGAGGCTTCTACTACTCAGGGTCTGGGAGGGGGTAAGTGTACGTAATAATGCAACTTAACTGTTGTGTCATAGACTCGTCCACTAGAAACATGTCTTTATTTTTGTTCTCTAAATCTAAAGATGAATAGGGTCTGGGAGGGGGGACCAGAATGTTATGTCCAATTTGAAAATTAGCAACTTATATGTGAGAATATGAATCCCACAATTAGTGTCATGAAATGATCAATATTTTTACCCTTTCTGTAAATTTGGTGAGCTAACCACCAAATTGGCTGCTTTCTATCTCAATAAAAAGACTTCGATCAGAATGGTCTTATCAGGTTCATATACCTTGGCAATTCATTTGGAAGCTAAAGCTACATCCTAAATTCAATTTTTTCATTTGGAAGTGTATTGATAATCGCATGTTCACCTAGGACTTTGACCCATGTTTTCTAACGATTGATCCCTCGAGTCTATTGTATAATAGCTATAATGTTAATTTTCATCTCAAAAAACAGATCTAATAAGAGGATGTGTTCACAGGTATATGAGGAAATGAGGCTAATACGACTAACACTCCCCCTCACATGTTGATGGCCATGTGGACATAACCATTCCACTCTGATACAATATAAATTTCTATCTCAAAAGAGTGGTGTGATGAGAAGTGTCTATAGGTATATATAGAAAGGGATTTTCTCACTCAGAATCGATGTGGGACTAATACAATTAACACATAATGAGCTCTTTTGGCATCTCTTTAGCTAGTTCTTTAGGAATCAAAATGAAACTGTTGGCTGCATCTTCGTTTCAAGATTAGATTATAAATTTATTTAGCAAAATCACCTTTGAGTACTGCTTTAATTATGAGTTCTATAATTATGTTTTTCATCTAATTTGAAAGAAACTCAGGTTTACTTACTAGCAAAATAAATAAATAAAATCCTAATATTTAATTTCTATTATTTTATAGTGGATTTCATATCACTTTCACCAAATTATTGAATCTTTGCCTACTCACCCTTGTTAAAATGATCAGATCCAATTAAAACCATTAGATGGTCATAAACTTATCATCACTTATGGTGTTTCTTGTAGCACAACAAGGAAACATGGGACTCAAATCCTCTGTGGTGAGCAATGAGTGGCAGTGAGGATCCAACCGCTGGGAGGGCCTCAGCATGCGCCCCAGTCGTTGAATCCTCACTGTCGCTCACTGCTTTTTCACTTTCGATGTTTATGCGAAAACATGATGGGCATTATTTTTTTAGAAATAATGAATTTTCTATATTAGATGATTATTTCTGTTAGGTTCAGCAGCTAAAGCAGAAGGGAAAACAATTAAACAAGGAATCAAAGATGCAATAGGGAAAGACATTGAGTGCATAAAAATTTAGAAGTGTTGTTAAAGTCTGATCAAACCAAAGAATTGACTTTTGAATATGTTTGCCTTACTTTCACATATTCAACTATTTTTTTTTAAACTTTTCAATGTCTAATTATTAAGAAAGATATATAGTAAAGTACATGTAAATCTAGGCCATAGTTTTGCTACCTCAACTAGATCTTTTAAGCTCTTTGACCAAGATAAAGAACATCGTACATATACGGCTTGTGCATAAAAATTGGGTCTTTTATTTTATTTTATAAAAAAAAAATTAAAAAAACCTGTGAGGTATTAATATTGTTTATGCAACTTGGGAATTTTGGATAGTCATTACGTTAAATCCCGTCCCCACCCCCAACCCCCCCCCCCCCTTAATGTTGCTTCATATAATTTATTTTTGTGGGGTGAGGTGAGCCCACAACGTGACAATGGCACATCGACCAGCCCAACCCAACAAGGACAAACAGTTGAAATGACCATCACATACTCAGTATCGTCTGTACTAACAGAATTCCGGGGTCAACTCAAGACCGGTTGGTTTGGGTCGCATTCATAGTCAAAACAGTACAGCTGATACCACAAGTTTGGCCGGCATGACACCCTTCCGGAGGCTGGGGTGGGCTAGGGTTGGGGTCTTGGGTTGAGCTCATACCTATTTTATATGAAGATAATAAGTGATGTAATTTTTTTTTTTTAGGAATAGGGCAGGAATGAGAGGGGGGAGGGGGGTTGCCAGCTTATGTCACTCTCTCCTGCTCCTTTGGCAATTAGCCTCATGTCTCTTGTAACCCAGCTTCCCATCGGTGGAGTCACTATCTCCAAGAAAACTAGCAGCATGCCTATCCCACTCCTTATATTTATTAGGGTGTTAATTTCATGTAAAATTTATTGTTTTTTCACGGGCCCAGCCCATCCTATGAGTCTCCCTTCCCCCTCCCCATGGTTAGGGCCAATCAATACCAATCCAATCCGACCTTGACTCCGTGTCCAGTTTGGATTTTTTGGGCCCTGAGTCAGGGCCGGGGAGGACCCTGCTGAGGGACACATGATTGGGCTGGGGTTTTAAAAAGCCCAGCCCAACTCAACCCGACCCAACCCGACCCGACCTTGTTTCAGCACTACATAAAACCTTCCAAGGTTGCTTTTTTTAAACCTTCCAAACGTTGATTTATCCATCTTTAGAGATCCTTCCATCTCCTCATACTAGTCAAAATGAAAGCACGCTGCAATACCAAGAGCATAAGATGTGTTCGATCTCGACTATCTAACTCACCTTATGGCTCTCAACTAAGGATCCCTAGCTAGGTTAGCATGCCTTGTTTAAGGGGCTGATCAATAGCGGAAACAACTGTGCATGATCACATAGATGGCATGTGTACTAGAAGTGATCAATAGTATTATCCCATTGTTCGGGATATGATGTCTTCTATTCAGTTGCTTGCGTTTGTGGGCTAATTCCGAAAGACCATTAAAAGGTCATATAAATTGTTACTGTAATGGGTATATATGGAAGTTCCGCTATAAAATTTGTAGCAATGGTTGGTTCCCTGTAATCTGAGAGAGGCATGAGGACGAGCTATTATAACTCTTTCTCCTTAAATAGTAAAGTAGATCTCATCTCACCATAGACGTAGACAATCTTATCAAATGGGTAACTATACAGGACAAAGCTCCCGGTAACCCATCAAAAATGCAATATTTTTCACCTCAAGATCGCACATAGATGCACACATGAATATGTTCCATGCTGTTTAAACACTGTGGCACAGTGGACAAGAACAGAGGAACCTATCTTCCAATAGACAATTCAATCTAAAATTGGATGGAAAACATCCACTTGACAAGGAAGCACATGAAGGAGTTAGTACATTCCCATACATTTAAACTTCATTATAAAACTATTTTCACATAATAAACTGATTCCAGAATAAACACAACCACTTAAGCATGTTAAACAACATCAAAAGAAGCAAATTAACCATTATTTGAATCCACTTCCATTGGTGTTAAAGTCAGGCTAAGAGAAGGACCAGCTGCTTCATCATCATTGTAACGAAGACAAGATCTCTTGCTTGGCCTTAGCGTCTCTTCCTCTTCCCCTTCCACCAATACTTCAGAAGCAGAGTCAAATCTAAAACAACTCAACTGTTATTCCTCTCCTCTCCACTCCTCTTCTTCTTCTTCTTCCGTATTGTAAAAGGTTGATGCATCTTTGTCCTTGTCATCAAGCCAAGCTCCCAACACACCCTCTTCCTACTCCACCTCTTCTTCATCATCATCAGTATCTGACCATCTGAAGAAATTGGTTAGGCATTTTCTGTAGAAACGCAACCCTAAAACGATGCAGAAGATAACGGAAAAAACAAGAACAAACAATGCACACAGATTTACGAGGTTTGGCAAGATTGCCTACATCCCCGGTGATATGAGATCCTGCTTCACTATCAATGGATAATAGGGTTTTAGCGTTCATCCCTCACACCTCTCAATATTGCTTGCATTACAGAAAAAGAAACCCTCACTACGAATATATAGCAAAAAACCCTAATTCCGAAAGTACACAACTACCCTCAAATGAAAAATTCGAGCGGGGGACTGCACCCCCTACTATCCAGAGGGCCTCCTGCCCCCCCTTGCAACCCCCACGGCCCGCTAACCGGCTAGCGGGACAGTCATCCTGCCTATCAAGGCGCTGCACCAATGCTTCCTAGATTAAACTGTGATAGAATACAAGACATCGTACACCAACAATTTGCTACTATGATTCCTTGTTTTCGAATAAGACCTTTCAAAATTTCACTTCAACATCGTAATAACATGAATGTCCATTTATCTCTGCTCTCCCAATTAATTCCTTGATAGAAACTTTACTTTGAAACAAAAACCCATTAGAAAATACTCTCTGGGAGTTCCAAAGAGAAATGCAGTCCCTAAGATCTAATCTCTGTAAACATGGACACGGCAAGAAGTTGGGAGAGAGAGAATTCAGAACACCTATGGAGAAGAAAAACCTTCAACTTTTGGAACTGCAGTCAAACAAAGAAATGATACAAAGTATTACTCTTAATTAAAATTTTGATAATAAAGCAAGTGAAAAAGAAGACAATTGTACTACACCAATACCTTATTTTTTAGTGCGAGGTTTATCATCCCAACCTAGTTTGATATTACCATATGATAAATCTAGATGAACTAGTTCCTCATGAAAAAAATTGGCTGAGAGAATTGTCAAAGGACATTGGTGCCAATGGAACCACCTTGATTTAGAAGGAAGATGCGAAAAGTCTCCATTAGTGGGTGAGCCTGTGACACAACGGTTAAGTTGCACTATTGCAACATGTTGTCATAGATTCAAAACTTGGAAACAGCCTCTTCTGCAAAGCAAGAGGTAAGACTGCGTACATTTGCCCCTCCCAGACCCAGCAGCAGTGAGAGCCTCGTATATTAAGTTGCTCTTTTTAGGCGAAAAGTCTCCATTGAGGTCATGTTGCTGCCTAGGAGGAGTAGATTAAAGGTGGTCTCAACCTATGCATTTTTTTTCACAATGTGGTTGCTTGGATTTAAACCCTTATCTGTCACGGCTGCCTATTTTCACCATCACATGAGGTGACAACCTATATTAGAATTAAAGAATTATGTATAATAAAAAGTGAACAATAAAAAGAAGCCTCTTACCATGTCTTGTTCTAATATCTTTATGATCTCATTAGGAAACCACAATCTAGAACGTCTAGTGGGGTCCCCCCTAGCTATCCTTTGATACGATTTCCTTTCCCATATAAACAAGTTGATCATGCATTCTCAATTTCCCATCATCAATCTTTAGGAGGTGCTTTTGAGTGAGTTCTTTTATGGCTAATCTTGCACGCAACTCTCAAGCTTCCCATATTGAAATTATTGCTTCTGTTTCACATCCAGTAAATGAGATGCAATATTAAGAAATATAGTTTCCACATGATCAGTTAGTTCATCATAACTTTTCTTCTTCAACTTCCCAAAGACCTTGTCATCATAGCTTTATTGAAATGCCAGAGATCTTGTTTTGAAGAATATCTTCCAATCCTTCTAATGTATCTTACCACACCTTTTTGTCTTCGCAAATAGAAAAGAACCCAACACCTCAAGGGTTAGAGGTAATCCATCAGCATGGCACACAACTTCATGTGAAAGCTCCTTATAATCTTTTGGAGGTTCATCAATTAAAAAGGCATGCAAACTAAGAAGTCGAAGAGATTTTCCAAAACCTAGTACTTCGGGCTTGCATATTTGAATATCTTTATCAGCTTTATGTACATTTAAACTTTGGTCATCTCTAGTTGTAATGATGATTCTACTCCTTGTCCAAATCAATTGATTCACCAGCCAATCTATCAATTTGTTCATAATTGTCCACATCATCAAGAATAAAAAGAATTTTTTCTCAACGAAGAATGGCAAATCCAACCTTGTGTACAGAGTAGAGGGAATAGTGGGCCATTATTTTTTTTATTGATCACATTTGTCTCACAAATAAGCCATACATATCATCAGAATAATGTATACCAAAGCATAACAACGACCAAAATTGATATCTTATTGCTCCATATATAGAAAGCAAACTACATCATCCTTTGTGGACCAAACAGCATTGGTTTCAGTCAAACAGAGAAAGAACATAGACAAGAGATCAACAACTTTATATCATCATGGTTAATTATATGATGCATCATATTTTCATAAGTTGTAAAAAAAGATAAAAAGTTTTTGAACAGATTCCCCTAAACAGATACGAACAAGAATCAAAAACTTGTTTTTGATTATTCATTTACATCCCTAGTAGAGACTAGAAAGTGGACTTCAGAATCTGGAGATAGCAGCGTTTCAGTCTTACTGTCTACATTAAACGACAGAATTGGAGAAGACGAGAAGGTGAAGGGCTGAATCCACTACCCCACTAAGGTAGATGTTGAAGTGTCATACCTGAAATTACATAAATGTCGTCAACAATCATAGCCACCCTATTATAGTAGGCAAATTTTGAATAATAGAATGACTAAAAAGACTCAAAAACTTACACAGATTCACGGACCGACCTTAGATCTTGGATCAGCCTATCCAAGTTAGAACGAGAGGAGCCACCTTCACTAATGCACCTCCTTGCTAGCTTTGCCAATCCATCTATCGACTCTACCAGCACCTCCCTCTTTTGTTCCATCACGTCCTTCACCACTCTCTCTATGGTCCATCTATCACATTTGTCTAAGGCCACACCCACCTTCCAGACCTCACTCACAAACCTGCTATTGATCTGCTGGTCTGCAAAAAACGGCCAACATATCATTGGCACACCAGCATAGATGCCCTCCATTGTCGAATTCCACCCACTGTGGGTCAAAAACACACCCAGAGCTGGGTGGCTTAGGACTTCCTCCTGCGGTGCCCATCCCACCACCAAAGAACCCCTTTCCTTTGCCCCATCCACCACTTCTGCTAGAAAAGATGTACCCTCACCACCACTTATATTAATAGAATCTTGCCGTACAACCCACAAGAAGAGTTTCCCACTATTGACCAACCCATGCCAGAACTCCATTAGTGTGTCTTTATCATAAACCACTAAGCTTCCAAAACTCATGTATACCACAGATTTTGGTGGCTGAGAATCAAGCCATGTTATGCAACTTCTATCCTCATCCCATAGGCTGTTTGAAACAGCAATATTGGAAGTCATTGAGGAGCTAGAATGTTGTCTTCGCAATGTAAGGGCATGGAGGGGACCAACTGTGTAAAGATTAGGGACTTGAGAACGGAATTGAGTGAGTACTGGGCTTTCCAGGTCTTCAAAGGTGTTGATTATGAGACCATATGCTTGAGTCATCTTTTGACACTCGACACCAATCTGTTGAAAGATTGGGTCAGTTGGGTCTTTTGTTTGGAAGAAACTAGGAAGATCTCGGCGACGGAGAAATCCTTGCATTCCAGGCACATTCTTTATGGTCACGTCCATGTCATCTTCAACATCTCCTCCTGCAATAATACATAGACTTGTATGATCAAATTTTAAGGTTAAACTAAATCATAGGAACCAAGTTTCCCTTTCACACATGGCAGTGGGAAAGATATTATTACAAGGGGAGGGGGTAATTTCAACTTCGTCTAATAGGAGGGAAATTAATAATGACCCTAGATGGGTGTATTTTTCCTTCACCCATGATGGAGGAAAAGCTTCTCTTAAATCATATGCTAGAGTGACCTGATTTTATAAACATCTGGACTCAAATCGGTAACTCAAGCTGTCCCATCCCATGCAATGGCAACTACTTTGTTACTTAAAAGAAGCCCATCAGCATCTGGACTCCATTAACTGTAGTTAGTGGTGGGACCAGGATGTGAAGAAAACTGAACTTCATTTAATGATTTGGAATAAGATGTGTTTGCCTAAATGTCGAGAAGGTTTGGGTTTGATACTAAAATTTTCAATAAAGCATTGTTTAGTAAGTTTTGTAGAGATTAGCAAATTCATCAGCTTTATGGGCTAGCATTTTGAAGTAAAAATAGTTTCCTAACTGTTCTTTGCACGTCTGAGGGCTTGTTCTTCTTTGTCATGGAAAAATGTCCAAGTTCATGCCTTTTATTGAAAATAACTCAGTTTTGGATGATTGGAAATGGTTCTTTATGCTTAAGTGTAAAAATAAATGGATTCTAGGAGCTGCTCCTTTTGTTGGCATATTGGATTTTGCTCATTACTCCAAAATGTGTAAATGTGTTTTGGTGATGATTAATTATGAACACCTAGGGGACATTCTGACAAGCTAAACACCTTAGTAATGACCTAATGGCCATGATGGTTTTGGAAATACTAATGTTTTGTTGAGTGTTAAAGGCATACATATTCTCATAAATGATCTGTTGGGTGCTAAGGCATACATATATTCTCACAAACTCAAGGGAAAAAAACAATTGTAATGGTAAGCATTAAGCCACAAATGAACTAGATGCATCAAGCAAGCATTGTTTGAAGAAAAAGGTTGAAGCTGGAAACTACAACATCGAAGTTTCACCAGACCATGGTTATTCAAGAATTAACAAATACTAATGACTTGGTAGGAGCTACGTGCATCAGTGGAATTAAGTGATCAAGACTAAGCTTCGAGTGTTCATAGGATTAGGTTTTTACTTCTTGAAATCTGATGTTTCGAAGTTGACACTGAGAGGGGGTGAAGCAATGTATCCAAAACTTTTCGCAATACATCCTAATGTGGCTGGCTTCAAGCAAATCCTGATTGGCTGGTGCTGACCAATTTTACCAATCACATGCAATACACATGCATGTCCACCTCGCAAGCACTATGTGGCCAGGTATACCAGACAATACACAACCACTCTGCAAGCCACACACACTCTAATATACAATGTTAAGTAAAATATGCATAGTACACTAGATATACGTGGTTCGGCCAACCCGCCTACTCCACGAGGTGATATACCCTAACCAAAGTTTCGTATTATACCCAATACTCAACTTTTTCAACCACTAAAATGGTCCAAGAACACTTATCACTGCTTCAATCTAAGATGCAACTCAGACAAGCGTAACAACCCCAAACCCTTGACAAGCCTCAACTTGCTAGGTTTACAATTTTAAATCAATAAAGATTCAAATCCCACCAATGACATCAACTCTAGGTTTCTCAACATGAAACAAAAACCTAGATTTAAAAATTAGGGATTTGGAATTAAGCATTACCTCTCCATGAGTAATACCGAGATCACCCTGCTGCTTAGAACCTCTAACACAGTGTGCACGTGCTCTGATGCTCAACACAACTCCATAGATTGATCCTTCATAGTTTTTGTGCACCACGTCTTCTGGAAGAAAAATTTGTCTACTACCTCCTAGGGTGGAAGTTTCCAACCTACCCCCGAGATTCCATTTCCCTTGCTGCTACCCTGGCCAGCCAGTGTCAACAAAGGACAGATACTGTTGATTGTATTGTTAAATCTGTTCAACCTATGTTTGACAGTAATAATTGTCGGATTAGGCTCCCTGCATCTAATGATTTTTTTTTTTAATCAGCATGCAAGTGATGCAGTACAACAAGGATTTACACAAGGAGAACCAAGACCAAGGTCGACCCAAGTGGCTGACTGGGTCGACCCAGATCTGATCCAAGTCAGTCCACGATTTGGGTTGCTGATGAGGTTACTAATTAGTTATTTAGTTTCTATTTTGAAGTCCTAAATTAGTTTCTAATTTCAAGTCATTGTTAGTTTCTAATTTCTGTCAAGACTAGTTTTTATTTTTATTAGATTCCAATTTCCAATTTTTTAGTAACTTCTTGTAATCAGTTTTTAATAACTCAGATTTAGTAACTCTGAGTTACTATTATTTGTAAACCCTCCCCATCATTATAAATAAAGAAGAGGGCTCTTTTATGAGCCATGATTTTGACAATAAAGAAAAAAACTTCATGTGCTGCCGCTGGGTGAATCCATGGATGTTCCTTGTGTTTGATCAATGATAGGGTTGGTATGTGATCCGACAACTCTTTGCGGCGTGAAGTCCAAGAGGCCCTTCTCTTCTACTGTTCTTCTCAATTAATTTCAGTCCTATTTTCAAGGATTAAGGCTGCTGCAACCAGGTAAGTGTTTTCTCTGTTTTCTGCCCAGAATTTCTGCAAACAGAGCATTCGGCCCCTACTGTTGGGATCAGTCCAGCCAGTGGTTTGCTCCGATCTTCTGGTCGATTGTTCCCCTCTGTTTAACTAAGGATCGATCCACTTTCTAGCTGATTCTGTTCAGCCTATAGTGAGATATTTAAAATCACCAGAATTTTGTCTTCTAGTGATCTGTCCTAACCTGAACTGATATCGGTTGGTCTGGGTTGTTTGTTACTGCTGTTTTATGATACTAGTCATTGAATTCAAGTTGCTTGCATTTATTTGTACTGATTTCAGCCCCTAGTTTGGTCCTATCTGACTACTACTGGTCTAACTTACTTGCTACTGGTTTTCTGAGATCGTTATCTACTGTTACTTCTATTTTCTGTTGGTCTGATTATAGTGGTTTGTGTCGGGTGTAATCTGGTTGTTCTCTAGTATAAAAGTTCCTGCGGTTTTGAGACTGGTTTGGTTGTCCAATCTAGTCCTACATTAAGTGGTATCAGAGCATGGCTGGGAACAACACCCCACCCTAGCTTCTCTTATGGAGATGCTACAGACTATGAGGACTGAGATAAAGGCTGAACAGCAAGCCTTACAGACTGAATTGAAGGATGAATTGGATGCCAGGTTGTTGAATAAAGAGACCCCACCACAACAGCCTACTGGCAATTCACGTACAACACCTGAAGTGGACACTCCATTAAATGTAGTTCCTCAGTTGACTAACAGGAGAGCAAACCCTAATCTGAGAGCACCACAGAGGGTTCCAGTAGCACAACCTACTTTTGAAGAGTACGTAAAAGGATATTTTGAGACTAAGAGTTCCGTGCAACAAAGGTATTCTGGAGATTCACAGAAGGTCAAGCTCGATCTGAAGGAGTTTGATAGGAGACATAACCCCTAATTGTTTTATGATTGGGTAGTGGCACTGGACGACTATTTCGACTATTATGAGTTACCTAAGGAACGGAAGATGAAACTAACTCGTGCAAAGCTAGTTGCGGTTGCTCATGAGTGGTGGAGGACCTATGAGCTAGAGTTAGAAGACCGTGGTAGAGAACCTACTAGTTGGGAGGAGATGAAGCTTGAGCTATCAGATAAATACTTGCCAGGCAACTTCAGAGCTTGCATACAAAAATAGCTGAACTCTCTTCGTCAAGGGTCTATGACTGTTGCCGAGTACATGAACAAGTATGACGCACTTTATTCTCATACAGACATAAGGGAGAATGAAAGGCAACTGTTATCTCGGTTTCGACTGGGATTGTGAGCTGAAATCAACAGGGGTATCTGAGCTGTTGAAGTGCACTCAGTGAGGGATTGTTTTGACAAGGCCCTACGAGCATATGAGCTTCTAGCATAACCAGTTAGAAGGTTTGGTTTCCAAGCTGAGGAGGTAAAGAAGAATTTTCCAGCCACTAAACCTAGTAGCTCAGCACCTCCAAAGTCCACTTTTCCTCCACAAGCTGATCATAAAGGAAAGGCACCCATGACAGGTGGTAATAAGGTACAGTGTTTCTATTGCCAAGAGGTAGGACATTTTTCTAAGTCTTGTCCGCATAAGCAGAGGGTTAATGCAGTAGCTGAGGTAGAAGACTCCAATGAGGAGGATGAGTCAGCTCTTTACTCCTATCCTTTAGAAGATGATGATGATGATGGTGGATATGACTATGATATAGAAAACACTAATGAGGATGAAACTCAGGGAATAAATATTGTTACTCGCATATTGGGGGCTGAAACCAAAGGTGATGATTGGCAACATAACTGCATATTCTACAGCCGTATGAAGTCAAGTGAGCATACTTGTCAGATTATCATTGATAGTGGCAACTTTGTCAACGTTGTTTCTGAAGCCTTTGTGAAGAAAGCAACCTTGAAAGCTGACCCACATCTTCAGCCTTATAAGGTATCCTTGCTGAATGGTAATACTTTAGAGGTGAATAAGAGGTGCGCAGTTCCTTTGAAACTTTACCGATATGAAGAGAAAGTTTGGTGTGATGTGATTCCAAAGAAACTCACAGATGTATTGCTTGGTCGCCCCTGTATGTATGACAATGATGCCATAGTTGGAGGGAAGAAGAATCTGTGTACTTTCATGTGGAAGGTATTCCTACAACTTTCTATCCGGTAAATGTGCCGACTGAAATACGGCTAAAGAGACCCATAAGGTCAAATCAGAAGGGCATTGACAATGAGAAGAAGGTAGTAGTTATGCCTACAAAGGAGTTGCTAGCTATTCCCCGCAAACAGTTCTTACGCACAAGTCATGAGACTGGAATGGTTATGGCACTTATTACTAGGGAAGTCACTACCCAACCTGAGGTACCGCATAGTGCCCCTATCAGAGAGCTCCTATCTAATTTTTTTGACTTAGTCCCTGATGATCTCCCAGATGAGTTGCCTCCCATGCGAGACATACAAAATGCTATTGATTTGGTTCCTGGTTCGATTTTACCCAACCTTCCTACTAACAGACTTAGTCCTACTGAGCATGCCGAGCTGAAACGGCAAGTGGATGGATTACTACAGAAGGGCTTCATTGAGGAGAGCTTAAGTCCTTGTGCAGTAACTCACGCCAAAGAATGATGGTTCTTGACGTATGTGTGTGGACAGTTATGCTATCAAAAAGATAACAGTCAATTATAGGTTTCCTATCCCATGACTAGATGATATGTTGGATATGCTGTCCGGGGGCAAAGGTCTTTTCCAAGTTAGATCTGAGGAGTGGCTATCAGTAGATTCGCATCCGTCCTGGGGATGAGTGGAAGACCGCCTTTAAGACCAAGGATGGCTTATATGAGTGGAAAGTCATGTCTTTCGGTCTAACAAATGCACCTAGTACTTTTATGAGGGTGATGACACAGGTCTTTCGTCCTTCCATTGGTCGCTTTTTGGTTGTTTATTTTGATGACATTCTGATATACAGAAAGAACCAAGAAGAGTATATAGATCACTTGAGGCAAGTCTTGAGAGTACTCCGTGTTGAGAAGTTATACATTAATCTCAAGAAGTGTTCCTTCATGCTGCCCAAGGTTGTATTCCTTGGATTTATAGTGTCATCAAAGGGGGTTGAAGCTGATCCGGAGAAGATCAAGAGTATCACTGATTGGCCCACACCGAAGACACTAACAGAAGTTCGTAGCTTCCATGGGTTGGCTTCCTTCTACAGGAGATTTATTCGGAACTTCAGTGCAGTTATGGCACCCATCACTGAATGTATGATGTCGAGTAAAGGGAAGTTCGAATGGATAGCTGCGGCGACCAAAGCCTTCGCTCTTGTGAAGAGGAAGATGACAGAGGCACCCATCCTACGCCTACCAGATTTTGACAAAGTATTTGAGGTAGCTACAGATGCTTTACATGTTGGGCTAGGAGGAGTGATAATGCAAGAGACACCCCATCGCTTTTTATAGCGAAAAATTGAATGAGGCCAAGAAGCGCTATTCGACTTATGATCTGGAGTTGTATGCAGTCGTCCAAGTGCTACGCCATTGGAGGCACTACCTCATTGGTAAGGAGTTCATTTTGTACACTGATCATGAGGCCTTGAAGCACCTTCACTCACAGAAGTCGATTAGCCACAGACATGCCAAATGGGTAGCCTACTTGCAGGAGTTTGTATTTGCTATGAAGTACAAAGCGGGAAAAGAGAATACAATGGCTGATGCACTTAGCCGGAAAGTGCTCACATGTTATTAACATAGGTCAGATACGGGGTGAGTACACATCTGATTCTGATTTCAGCATTGTCTTTATGGAGTTACAACAAGGTGGGCAGCACCTAAAGTACTCTATTCATGATGGGTACTTGTTCTTTGGCACACGGCTTTGTATCCCAAACTCTTCCCTACATCATCACATCATACGAGAGTTACATGGAGGAGGATTAGGAGGACATTTTGGGAAAGATAAGACTCTTGCACAGGTGACTGATCGATATTATTGGCCATGCATTGCAAAGGATGTCGATCATGTGATCAAGAGATGTCGTGTATGTCAGTTGGCAAAAGGGGAAAAACAGAACACAAGTTTATACTCTCCAATACCTGTTCCTCATGCACCGTGGCTTGATGTTAGCATGGCTTTTGTTCTTGGACTACCCCCTATTAGAGAACGATATGATTCCATTATGGTGGTTGTAGATCATTTCTCTAAGGTGGCTCATTTTATACCTTGTCGTAAGGCTTTTGATGCTTATCAGGTTGCAAAGCTCTTCTTCAAGGAAGTACGACCAAGGATTAAAGTATCGGTATCGGCTGCCCTATGTCGGCCAAAATTAAGATACGTATTGGAGGGTATCGTATCGTATCGGAGATATGCTAAGATACGCTAAAGATACACACATAAATGGATAGGAAACATTTTTTTAAACACTTTTGCATAAAGAATTGGTTAAAGAAAGCTATTGATAACATGTATTATGCAAAAATACTAAATTGAGGGTATCGCACTAAGAATTCAAGGTTTGTAGTTGTCCCATAAATGTAAAATCCTTGTTCCTAACCTTAATTTTCACTTTAGTTAGAGAGAAATATGACTGGTAGCAACTTTGGAACAAAAACCCCTCAAAAAATCGTGTTTTTCTAAAAAATTACCCATCTTGGCCATTATATGACCGTAGCACACTGTATCGGTACATATCGATACGTACTAATCGATACATACCGATACTCATCGATACGTACCGATCAATACATATCGAAACATACATTTCACCTTGATTTTATATTTTTCATAGAGTCGCATCGGTGCATATCGTATCGTATCGATGTGTATCGGTGGTGTATTGATGCATATCGGTATGTATCGTAGAATATATATCGATACGAAAGGATTTTAAAAATTTCATGTATCGTATCGGTGTGTATCGTATCGGTCGGCTAAATTTAAGATACGTATCGGAGGGTATCGTATCGGTATCGGAGATACTTTATACCATGAGTACGACTACATGGGCTGCCAACTAATATTGTGTCAGACCGTGATGTTAAGTTCATGAGTTATTTTTGGAAGACATTGTGGTTGAAGACAAATACAAAGCTAATATTTTCAACTGCATTTCATCCACAAACAGACGGACAGACAGAGATGGTGAACCGTAGCTTGGGAAACCTGTTGAGGTGTTTGGTCCGAGACTATGAGAAGGCATGGCCTTCTATTCTTGATATTGGAGAATTTGCCTACAACAGTTCAGTGAATAGGACAACAGGTCGTACTCCTTTTGAGATCTTGCTTGGAGTTCAACATAAGCGGCCTATTGACCTTATGTCACTTGTACCCCAAGCTCGAGTTAGTATTGAAGCTGATAAATTCTTGTGTCATATCACTGAGGTGCATGCCAACGTCCGACGACGTATTGCCTTGAACAATTAGGTGTATAAGGCTTCTGCTGATCGTAATCGGCGTTATGTGGAGTTCAAACCCGAGGACATGGTGATGATTCGAATAAATCCTGAATGGTTTCAAACAGGTGTCAATACCAAGTTACATCCACGAAAGATGGATCCCTACAAGGTGCTGAAACGTATAGGACCTAATGCTTATGTGCTTGAGCTGCCGGATGACATGACCATAAGCAACGTGTTTAATATGGCTGATCTTCACCTTTATGTTGGGCATCATTCGGATGATGGAGACAAGGAGCAAATGCTAAGGTTGCCCCAACTGAAGCCACCCACTTCTGAAGTTAGTGAAGACGTCTTGGATGATAATTACAAGACCTTCTGCCGTGGCACCGGTTATCACACTTTTCTTGTCAAATGGAAAGGCCGTCCCCGTAGTGATTGTACTTGGATTCATGTTGATGATTTCACGAGGCTTGATCCCGACTTGTATGAGCACTATATGTCCCTTATCCATTTGTCGGAGTC
>NC_056567.1:22431154-22436001 GCF_013358625.1 Macadamia integrifolia | reverse complement strand
TGACCTTAGGGCTTAGGCACTCATTGTGGCATCATAGAGGTAAGTATAATAAATACTTGTATTTTTTATGTCTTCTTTTCTTTATATTTATAATTTTGTTTCATAATTATGTATTGATGAAGATGAACTTAGTTTATTCACTTTATCGATTGTTTTCTTGATGAATACCTTACATTGGTATGAATATGAACTTTTAATATTTATTTAACATATGAGTAATAGGATTTAATTAGGATTTGAGCCAAATAGATTGGTTTTATAAAAAAATTACACAGGAACGCTTTAGTCAATAAGGCGACGCTTTATGCCCGCTTTATCGCTAAGGTGCTCCGAAAGACCCTCAAACGCCTCCGTCGCCTTACCGCCTTAAAAACTATGTTTCTGTGAACAGAAATGGATTTTTTGGTGTTTGATAAACACGTTTCTCGAATTAAGTAGGGTTGGGTAGAGACCTTAGGTTGGTGTGCGTTTTCTGGGGAATTCGAAATTCAATCCCTGGCAACGATTTAGTATAATCGATTCATGAGGGTCCAGAGAGAATTAAAAGAAATCCACAAAGGAATCGATGGATGTGGATTTAAGGCTTCCACCAGGAAAACAAAAATTTGGTGTATTCCTTCTCGTCTCCCTGGAGAACCTTCAAACTTTGGAAAGCCACCAGGTAAAGTTAATGCTGGGTTGGGAGATGCAACTTTTTATCTGGGGTCCATCGATTATTTGGCCCACAAGTTGTTCCAAGACGGAAAAAAAAACCTGACTTGTTTCGTCAAACCCGTTTCTAGAGACAAAAATAAGCATAAATTTCAATTTTTGTTTCAAAAAACAGGTGAAACGAAACAGGTTTATCAAACAGTTTTTAAGGTGTTTTTCCGTTTCTGAGCACAGGCAAACGCAAAAACGCATTTCTGAAAACATTATCAAACAGTGCCTAAGTGTCTAACTTTTAAACATTGAATAGGTACCCAAATGATGCAGTACCAACAAGGGTTTACACAAGGAGAACCAAGACCAAGGTCGACCCAAGTGGCTGACTGAGTCGACCCAGATTTGGTCCAAGTCAGCCCATGATTTGGGCTACTGATGGGGTTACTAATTAGTTATTTAGTTTCTATTTTGAAGTCCTAAATTAGTTTCTAATTTCAAGTCATTGTTAGTTTCTAATTTCTGTCAAAATTAGTTTCTATTTTTATTAGATTCCAATTTCCAGTTTTTAGTAACTTCTAGCAATCAGTTTTTAGTAACTCAGATTTAGTAACTCTGAGTTACTATTATTTGTAAACCCTCCCCATCATTATAAATAAAGAAGAGGGCTCTTTTATGAGCCACGATTTTGACAATAGAGAAAAAAACTTCATGTGCTGCCGCTGGGTGAATTCCATGGTTGTTCCTTGTGTTTGATCAAGGATAGGGTTGGTGTGTGATCCGACGACTCTTTGCGGCGTGAAGTCCAAGAGGCCCTTCTCTTTTACTGTTCTTCTCAATTAATTTCAGTCCTATTTTCAAGGATTAAGGCTGCTGCAACCAGGTAAGTGTTTTCTCTGTTTTCTGCCCAGAATTTCTGCAAACAGAGCATTCGGCCCCTACTGTTGGGATCAGTCCAGCCAGTGGCTTGCTCCGATCTTCTGGTCGATTGTTCCCCTCTGTTTAACTAAGGATCGATCCACTTTCTAGCTGATTCTGTTCAGCCTATAGTGAGATATTTAAAATCACCAGAATTTTGTCTTCTAGTGATCTGTCCTAACCTGAACTGATATCGGTTGGTCTGGGTTGTTTGTTACTGCTGTTTTATGATACTAGTCATTGAATACAAGTTGCTTGCATTTATTTGTACTAATTTCAGCCCCTAGTTTGGTCCTATCTGACTACTACTGGTCTGACTTACTTGCTACTGATTTTCTGAGATCGTTATCTACTGTTACTTCTATTTTCTGTTGGTCTGATTATAGTGGTTTGTGTCGGGTGTAATCTGGTTGTTCTCTAGTATAAAAGTTCCTGCGGTTTTGAGACTGGTTTGGTTGTCCAATCTAGTCCTACATTAACAAGCAATTGTCTAGTCAGCAACCATCCTCATCTTTTATGTCTTCTGTTCAATGGAAATATTCATAGGCTCTAGAAATTCCTTCTCATGATCAAGTCTATTTCTGAAGATCTCTTCATGATGCTATGCCAACTAGATTGAACTTGAAACTCAAAATGAATGTGCAGATAACTGAATGTCGTCTCTGCCAAGAGGATGTTGAATCCTTAGATCATTTGTTATTATATTTTCCAGTGTTTTGGATTTATAAACCAAAGTTGTTTGTAATAAAGTGCAGAAAAGTTCGCAGGATTTATTGACACTAATCTCTAAACATGTACTAAAATCTTATGCCTTGAGAAACCATGCCTTGGTTTCACCAAAAAATAAAAAAGGAAATCATTTCTTGGTGGTTTGAAGGTTGATATAACCACTGATTGTCCATCTTGCTTTAATTTTCTGAATCATTGTTGGATTCTGGTTTTGTTCATCTGGTAGTACATGGAGGTTTTCTACCCAAAATTAAAATAGCAACATCTGGTATTGCTATGTTGGACTATGGTTTTATTCATGCAGAAGGGAAGGCATGCTCAACATGACTAGGAAGCAGAAGTAATCACCATTATCATGGACTGGAGGTAGAAAATGATGGGGTTTTTATAGCATTTTGGAAGAATTTAGATCGCCAATATGTTGTAATTGCTATTTTGGGGAAGAACTCCAATGCAGGTAGCACTTGAAGCCTTATATTCACCATATTAAGATTTTGGTGAATTAGTTTTCTCATTTACATGAATCTAGGACTAGTTGTGCCCATGCTATGGTTGAAAAGGCCTTTTGCTTTGTAAATGCTATCTGCATCTCAAAGAACCCTGGTGGTAGCCCATCTGCTGCTAATTGATCTTTGTATGTTTAATTACTAATATATGGGGAAGTGTTTCTTGTGGGGTGTGGGGGAGTGTGGTTCCTGCATGTACACAAAGGCCAATGGGAGCACAAGAGGAAACATCACAGAGGAGTCATTTTTCCCTTCATGGGGGTGGGCCGATCATTTCGCCTCCCCCCCCTCCCCCAAATATGTCTGGGCCTAGGGTCGCACTCCCCCACGGGTAACTTTTTGCCTTAAAAAATTGGTGCCAAGGGGCTAGCTCTTTCTACATAAAAATTTTCTCAAAAGTCCCCTAACATGAGTTATTTTCTGATTCCCCCAGTAAAGCAAAGTCCCATCTCTTATTCTCCTCTGATTCTACACTCACCCTATATTTACTTGAAGTCCCCTACCTTGAACTATTTTCTGATGTCCCCAAAAAAGCAAAGTCCCCCCTCTTCTTCCCCCTTGTTATTTTAAAATAAGAATGGATCCGCTGCTCGTACGATCATCTGGTCGTACGGGTGAGCATCCAACACCTGTCCCACCCTGCCATTACATGAGTGAAGAGGGGTATATTTGGAAGCAAACGGGACAGGTGTTGGATGTTCACCCGTACAATCAGGTGATCGTACGAGCAACAGAATCAATCTCTTTTTAAATCACCCAGATTACCCCTCTTTCCAGGTAAACACATCGCCCCTAACCAGCTGCCCCCATCACCCCTTGTCCCCGTCCTTGTCCTCCCCGCCCACCCCCTCTGCACAACTCCCACCCCACCCCACCCCTTTGCATTGCACAAAGAGAGAGAAAGGGTGTGAGTCATCCAACAATTTATTGCTTGAGAGATCCAACTCTCTAAGGAATTGTGCTCTAGCTAATCAGTTATTTATGACTGAAGTGGAAAGCAGAATTCGTAACCAATAAAATACCCATAGCTTTGAACTTCTCACCAGAAGCTCAAGCTTCACATTTGTTTCAGATGTAAAAACCAAAGGGTGGGAGTTTGCACTATGTCTAATGACCAAATCCCTCACCAAGTCATGTACCTAGCAAATATAGTCTTCCATCAGAGCCCCCCTGGTATACGACTTCAATGAGGCATCTACTGACCACTTCAAACAAAATCTATCGAAAGCCAATTCTATTGTAGTTTGATTCATCTCCTAGTAACAAAACCCTTTCTGACCCATCAATAGACCAACTGTTCAGCATCTATTTTGTTGCCTCAGGAAAAACAGAGAAACAAAGCATACAATGCTTTAGGTTAGCTGGGAGTTCATCATAGCTCAGTTGAAGAGAAGCCAATATGTTTAAAAGCTCTGTTAGTTGACAAGAAATTATCAAAATCATCTTCCCTTTCCTAGGTGATTGAATTTTGGCAGACAACAATCATCTTTTTGTCTAGAACACTAGTGGAAGACCTGCTTCTTCTCAACCTTCTTTCCCAAATCTTCCCTTTGAGAATCCACTAGGATTCCCTTTGTTGCACAAAATGCAACTTCGCAGAACAAAGACCATCATTTTAATTAAGAGTTTTTTACTGGTGAATTCTTGATTCTACAACAATTTCTTGTCTTGATGATGACGCTAAAGCTGTGTCCTACTCCTTTCGGCAATTTTGTGGAGATTTGATTCCACCAGCCCATCATTATCAATACTCTAGACATTATCCATGACACTATGTGTTGTTTGAGAGTGTGTTGGGTTTGTGCAACAACTTGGCCATCATCTTCTTTGAGTTGCTTAAACATATTCGTCATGATAGTTGCCCTTTGTCTTATTCCCAAAGGTACTTTAAGATAGAGGTACAAAAGGGTTTTCAAAAATAAGTTGACAGTGGTATATTCTTATATAATATCATCATGCATACACATAAGCACAATTAGATAAAGATATATATTGTGGGGGACCCTAATAGATCCTTGTTTACTGGAAGTACAAGGTCAGAGTGGGGAAATG
>NC_056567.1:22380287-22431134 GCF_013358625.1 Macadamia integrifolia | reverse complement strand
GGTGATCCAGACTTTTTGCACCTATCCAACAGTTTCAATGTTTTAATTGAGGGTTCATAAGATAATGTAAGACTTATCTAATCTTTTTCGAGTACACATATGAAATGACACTATTAACCTCATTGGAAAAAAATTTATGTATAACACTAAAAAGGAAAAAAAGTAAAGGTTTCAAAGGAAGTGTCACAAATCAAGTTCTGAGGCAACCATAAAGTTGCACTATTGCAACATTTGGTCACTGATTCGAAACTTGGAAACAGCCTCTCTTGTGAAGCATGGGGGCCAAGGCTGTGTACATTTTCCCCACACAGATAAAAGAACAGAATTTGTCTGCTGTGTCATCGAAAGACCTTGTATAAGATTTTAAAGAATAATGACCTATAGCCAAATTTGTTTAAAAAAAAAAATCTAAACCATTGTAATTAGTAGCTATGTATTTTTATACTATGCCAAAAATAAGAAATTAATTTGCAAAAAAGAAGCCTAACCCATATAAGAACTTGCATCAATTATATAAATGGACATTGAACATATTCTGCTATTTCTGGATATGGCAAAACAGATTTTTCCTATACAATGGAACAAGGGGCAATCAATTTGGAGCAGGAAGAATAGAGATTTGGACAGATACAGAGCAACTGGAAAAATGGCTGAAAATTATATTTAAAAAATATAAATAAATAAATTCTACCTTACCCACCTTGAAAGGGAAGCTCAGCTGCTGCAAAGAGTCCAGGAAGACAGAAGAAAGTCCACAAGCAGCAAGCACTGATGGCGCGATAAACAATTACACGAATACTAAGCTCTTCTGCAACATCAATGGCGAAAGGCATGAGCCCATCTATTATAAAGCAGCTCAAGGGTGGCCAAAGTCCCGATTCCTTCCGAGAAGCCATGATCATCATCTCACGGAAAAGTGGCTTTGCAGTAGCTTTCATGGAGTCTAAGATTTCGAAGAAGGTGGCAGCGGAACGAGGGTGATCGGCTGGAAGACCATCAGGGATGGTTTGGAATCGGAATTTAGGCCAGCGACTGAAGCGTTCTTGGGCATTTGTGAAGCGGAGAAGGCGTTGCTGGTTGTGATTGGAGTTGAGGAAGGTGATGTGAAGACCGGCGTTGCAGAGGAACTCTGCTAAGTTGAGCATCGAGTTCATGTTGCCCTGTCCCGGGAAGGGAAAGAGAAGCACATGAGGACTTGCTACCGTTTGCTCCATCTCTCTCTCTCTCTCTCTCTCTCTCTCACTCTCTCACTCTCAAGTAACATCTGCGAAATCTGTAACATGACGAAAGGATGCGGCCGCCTCTTGCAACAATTTCACGGGTGTGGGGTTCGCACCCAATCGATGGTGTAAGATTATTGTAGAAGGTCATCATCCGACAGGGTCCCTGTGCACGTGGCTAGTTTGAACAATTTAGGACAAAGGCAAGACTATTTCGTACCGGGTTAAAAATCTTCTGTTTTGCTTGATCTTGCATTTCTTTGTTTTGTTTCTTATAGAATTCAACACATGTTTTTTTATGCGAACGATTCAGATTGAGTTAAAAGTCAAATTCAAGTAAAACCCGATTTATGAATCGATCCATTCATTTAAACCAAAACAGACCGGACATATTAGGTTTGAATCAAAAACTAAAGAAACTCCCGCTGCTTTGCATTCTCTCGCCCCTCTCACTGCCTCTCTCTCTCTCTCTCTCTCTCACACCACTCCCTGCTCACGTAGGAGACTCTCTCACCCCTCTCACTGTCTCTCTCTCACACCTCTCTTTGTTCACCAAGAAAACTCCTCTCACCCCTCTCACCTTCTCTCTTTGCTCACGAAAGAAAAACCCTAGCGGGATGCTTTGCTCACAAAGGTCTCTCCGCTCCTGGCCAAGGTCGCTCTCTCGCGAAGGTGAAGTAAACAGTAGCAGGGTTGAGTCGATCTCTCTTTCTCACAAAGAGACAAACTTAAGTGTGACCCTAGAATAGGGGTGTCAATTCGTGGCCTGACCCGACTAAACCGATCGGGACCAACCGTTTATAGACCGGCCCAGCCCGGACCATTTATTAAACGTGTCGGGCTTGAGCCCGGCCCGTTTATAAATGGTCGGTCTCGGTTTTGCTACTTGGACCGTCGGGCGCCCGACCGAGACGGACCGAATAACGCCCGACCGAGACCGGCCTATTGTGCACCGACTTGGCCCGACCCTTTAATGATTGTAGAATACCTATTTTACCCCCCAAATTAAAAAATAAAAACTAAAAAGTAAAGACATGTTTACATTTTAAATAATGGTTATATTTGGTATCATTTATTGATTTATTTTCATTTTTTTGGGCTTGCATGAGTGGGCCGGAATATAAGAGCACATTTTAAAGAGGGCCCGTTTAAAAACCGGTTAAAGCCCGTTTAACATTAAACATGTCCGTAGCCCGGTTAAGGCCCGACTAAAGCTCGATTAAGATAACCCGATTATAGTCCGAGGCCGACCGACCGAATATAAAGTGTACCATGCCCTCAATAACTAAGCCCGATTAGTTAAATGGGCAGACACGGTGTAGCCTTTGAAAGTCTTCAAACCCGATTAAGCCCGATCGAAACCAGACCGGCCCAACCGGTTGACACCCCTACCCTAGAATCTGTAGTGACTAAACACCTACCTGAAAGACAAGTCAAATATATGTTCTTAACTTGTTTGTTTTCCTTCCCCTGTTGGACAAATTGGGGTTGTTGGTTGGTGGATCGGTGGGTGAAAGATTGGTTTCTCACTATGCATGACATTAATGCCGAGTCCAAAGATCACTCTTCTTCCTCCTCACTCAGGGAATTTAGTCCACTCTGGATAATTGATACTAGCCTCAAGTTATTCACTTCTTTAGAATTCAAAAATTGTATTTCTTGAGAGAAACCCTTATCTATGATATTTCTGATCATTATCAAGTGAAAGAGACCTAAGATCCTGCATGTTGTGAAGAAAATCAAGATATGGAAGTAATTTTATTGACTCCATTTGATTAAAGTGAAAATTATCAAATCTAAAAGGGAAACTTTTAGAATGATCTCCCTCCTTGCCCATATATATACCGCTTTCACGCAATCAAATTAAACCCTCACCACACAGGACAGCAAGCATATCTGAGCTATCTATCAATTACTGGGATGAGAAAGTTCTAAAATAAGCACAAAAGGGATACTAGTAAGGCTACTCACCTTAATAATAGTAGTGAACTGATTCAGTAAATCAGGGACATATGCCTTGACTTGATCAAGGCAACTGATAAAGCTTACAAGAAACTGCATTTTTCCAAAGAGTTCATATGATAATATGATGAAGTAATGTTAGTAGAATTACCTTTTGTATGAGCCACTTGAGATCTGTGACGAAAATCATTGAACTGATAGAATTGAACATTTAAGGAGATAGGACTGACCCACTTTGAGAAAGAGTTGTAATTTGTGGCCTTATTGTTGATCCGGCAGCAGCAAAATTGGCTCCATGAGTGAAGTTGGAGCCCTCTGAATCAAGGTAGGCACTGAGATAAGGAAGTCCAAAGCTCTTAGTTGCCAAAATAAAGATCTGCATAAATTTGTGTTCATTGTTTCTATAAATATTTGGAGTTGTATTATTACTTAAGATTGGCATTCTTTTGGTGAAAGATCTTTCCAATGAAAGAAACACACACAATCTTTCCAATGAAAGAAACACACACAACTTCCTTCTTAGAAGATTTTGACTACCTCAGTTCTCAAGGATACATCTGGATCATCTAGATGTGAATTGCAAAACAAAATTGTCATTTTTTTTGGGTACAACAAAAATTTTTGTCATTTACATGCTTCTCAGAGTTTAGAAGAACAGAATCAAAATCCGGGTTGAAATCGGTTTGGATTAGTCAGGAATTGACCAGAATTGGCCAAAATGTGCCCTAACCCTAGGAATCCAGTATGGATTGACCAATCCGCATTGGCTGGAACTGGGAAAGATCTCCACTGCACAGATAGAGCTTTCTCGCGAGAGTATTAACGACTCTCTTCATGAGCAGGAAGAAAGAGAGAGATTGACTCAACCCTGCCACTGTTTACTTCACCTTCGCGAGAAAGCGACCTTGGCCGGGAGCAGAGAGACCTTCGTGAGCAGAGCAACCCGCTAAAGTTTTTCCTTTGTGAGCAAAGAGAGGTGTGTGAGAGAGACGGTGAGAGGGGTGAGAGAGTTTCCTTTGTGAACAGAGAGAGGTGTGAGAGAGAGAATGTGAGGGGTGAGAGAGTCTCCTTCGTGAGCAGAGAGCGGTGTGAGAGAGAGGCAGTGAGAGGGGCGAGAGAACATAGTAAATTCACGCATAATGCGCAGATTTTTGCCTATCTAAACGTTTTAATCAAAAAATCATAATTTGGCATATGAATCCAAAAAATCTGTATTATACACGTATTTTATAGGTTCCTTATTATACGCATTCAAAATGTTTATAATACGTTTAGTTTGAGAACCAAAAAAAAAAAACTCAACCCCAAAAGTCAAAACGACACTTCTCCCTTTCTAATAGGTTTCTCGATTTTGAGAAAAGATGTGGATGACGCGCGTCTCCCTTTCTTATTTTGTTAATTCTAACCCCTCTTTCCATATTGCCGCTCTATCTCTCCTTTATTACCTTATACCCTTTATTTAACTTCATTTTAAGTTTATCTTACATCTATTAATCAAGAACCTTATGTGTCCACCGTTTTGTTCCTATCCATTAGCCTATTTAATTATAATTTTGACACAAAATTTAAAATTTTACCTTGATTACAGATCTACCATTGGTTATTTTTATTGAATTATTGAATATCTGAATGAACCTATACGTGATCTGATTCAGATTTTAAAATGTAGATCTGCATCAGTAGGGGTTGTTGTGGATGTGATAAGATAATATCATTAATGATATTTTAATTTGTTAAATGATTATCCACATACTATTATTATTATTATTTTGACAAATATATGCTATTATTTACTGGGATAGAAAGTGGTTGATGGATCACCTATCAACATTGGCTATGATAGACATGATTTAACTTAATTAATATTAAATGTAAAATAAACAAAATTGAGAAATGATCCCTAATTGGAAAGCTAGATTGGATTTAAGTGTTCATACATGAGAGCATGGGATATTAGAATATAGTTGTAAATAACCAGTTTCAGTTCATTCTTAATATCAAAATAAACTCGTATTTTTGCTCCTGGATTTTTACATAGCAATCGTATTAAACATGTACCGTATCATTGTCGTGCGCATTTTATTACACCAAATTTCTAAAAAGTATTATTTTCGTATGACCCATTTAATTGCCGTACATATTCATTTCTGTATTATTGCAAGAGAATGCAAAACAATGGGAATTTCTTTAGGTTTTGATTCAAAACTAATATGTCCGGTCCGGTTTGGTTCAAATGAATGGATCGATTCATTCAAGCCTGAAACCGGGTTTTGCTTGAGTTTGGTTTTTAACTCAATCTTGACCGTTGGCATAAAGGAGGACATGTGTCGACTTCTGCAAGGGCAAAACAAAGAAATGCAAGATCAAACAAAACAAAGGATTTTTATTCATTTCGTACGGTGTCAAGTCTGAAGATTCTCAAAACGAAAAGGGGAACCCTTCTGCTCTCTGTTGCAATCCACATATTCTCTATCCTAAACGCATACTCTTTGAAGATTCCAAGGTCCTATTTGTTTAAAGGGGGGAGTTGAAGGTGGGAATGTTATCAGTGTGGGATGGATTTGTCTCGTCATTAATTCTTGGTCCTCTAATTTTTTATTATTTACTTCTCTTCTCTAAGCCTATGATTGGTAGCCAAGAGAAGAAAAGAAATGAAAGGAAAAGAAAAAAGAATCTAGAAAAGAGAATAATAAAAAGAATTGAAATAGTAAGAAAATAGAAAAAAGTATGTGTGTTTAGCTACCATTAGAAGAGCATAATAGAAACTAAAATAAATTTTTTTGTATTTTCTCATGTTTTCTTGTGTTTTTCGCAAGATTTTATTTTTGGGAGTAAAAGAAAATTTCACCATTTTTAAGGTGAATTTTAAAATTCAAAAAAAAAATCTTCTCTTGGTAAAAGACATGTCAAGCATAAAGAGAATTTCTTATATCAAGAAAAAAGTACAAATTCTTTTTTTCTTTTCTTTTCTTTTCTTCTCTTGGCCACCAAACACAACCTAAGTGTATGTATAATAGTCAATCCAATGGCGGTGGATGTTGGGGTTTTTAAAACCCCTTTTTCCCTTCGAATAACCATTTGCCAAACTTTGAGATCTTGATCCGACTCGATAGAAGCCCTCCGAGAGAAACGTCTGAAAGAAGTCTGTTGACAATTACATCATCCCTTAAATATTGTTTCAATAAAACCCTTCTAAACCAATGAGGTCCAAAAGAAACAAAAGTTCCCACAATAATAATGATTAGAAGTATATAAACCACACGTTATTCGTATTGAAATCTAGATCATCCAAGAGGATCATATAACTTCCAATAAATAGAACACACATAAGGATGGGAAGCCTTGCCGTCATGCTTCTAATAAGCATGGATATATTGTAGAATTGACAGTCATGAAACTACAACTAAATCAGTTTCAATTCATATTTGCAGGAAAGAAATTATTTTTGTCTTTTCCATTCCAAGGAAGAAAGCTTTTACTTCATCTTGGAAATTTATTTGGATGAATGTCCAAATAGCATGGAAACACCATAAACCTTGTTGAATTCCGAAAGACACCACCAGCCCCTACTCTTCCTAAATCCCAAGTAAACATCTAACCACATTTAACTTAACCCATAAGGCCGAATGCTCAGAAAACTCACATGGAAGGTTCAAAGGTTGTATTCGCTCCACTTGCCTCATCCGCGGCAAAGGTACGACAAGCAGCGCTTCCGTAGGACCAATGAGCGATAGTAGGTATGATAAGACTCGAACCCACAATCAATCGACTCGAGCGATGATGGGTTGAGGGCATTTTCACCACTAGGCTACCAACCCCATTGGTAAAAGAACAATTGATTATGGGCTTCAAATTAAATGAGGTGATCTTCCTACACTTGCAGCATCCTCAGATATAGACTGGGCTAAATATGCTAAAACCCGTCGATCTACTTCGTTACTCTGTATTCTTTGGATCAAATCTCATTTCTTGGTCAGCCAAGTAACATACCTAGGCAATATATATATATATATATATATTATATAACCTAGGCAATATATATTCATCACACATACCTAGCCTCAAATATGATTTGACTACCACTACAATGTACTCGAGATATGTACGGCTACCAGTATCACACACATATAGGCACAATCATTATACTAAAGCATGTATAATCATGTGTACAAGCTTAGCTACTACTTCAGGCCCTACAAATATTTGACTTCCAGTACAAACATACCACCACCAAATACATCATTGACAATCATAAAAAAAAATAATAAAATGCAATCACCATCAAATTAAATATAATATGAATATTTTAACGAAGGAGGGAAAGGGGAATATTATCCCTATCCACACACACACAAATAAGCACGATCCTTGTTGGTAGCGTAGTTGGTGAGCAACAAACTTGAAACGAGCCGCAAACTCGAATGTTTTAAATTCGACTCCTACTAGGTACATCTTGGACCACTCATACGGGAGTGTTTAATACTCTTCACTGCTTTCAGTGAAAGTTGAATCCGAAGGCTTAGAGTTAGAAAAAAATAAAATAAAAGAAACCCAAATTGCTCTATGCCACTTCATATTTCGTGAAACATCTCATCTTTCTACCTTTGACTTTTTTAATCCATATTCCATAGAGATGGCCTCATGATACTGCTTCAATAATGTTTCCTGTCAGAAATAGTCATAAATAGTTGGGATGGAGTAAAACACAATTCCCTTCTATTATCATAGCAATTGTCTATCCAAAAATATTTATTCTTGGAGTGTGGGTGTGTGGCTGGAGGCGGGGAGGCAAGGTGAGAGAAACCCCATGGGTCCATATCATCTGTTGACTGCTTTCTCTAGTTCCCCCTATCCCCTTTCTTATATGGTAAAAAAAATAAATAAAAATAAATTCTATTTTGGTAGAAAAGATGAACTCAAATGCATGGTACTGGCAATTCTTTTAACTAGTTTTTCAAAAAGCCCAGCCCGCCTGAGCCCAATCAGGGTATGGGCTAAGCATTTCAGCCCGCAGGCCCGGCCTGGGCTGAAATTTCAGGCTCAGCCCGACCCTAGGTATATAATAAATATATCACATTTTTTTAACATATAAAAAATGTCATACTTTTTTTAATATATATATCCACCACATACACCGTTTTTACTCACACATTTTTTTTTTTTTTTAATCACATCATTTAGGTCTATTTTTATTTATTTATTATTATTATTATTAGTTAATATAAAATTTTGGCTTCCAATGGGTGAACAGTATTTTCCTCTCTCACTCTCTCATATCCAAATAACAATATACGAGGACGAGGGCTGCCATGGTTAATCAGAGCCAGCCCTAATCAAGGCCAACCCATCAGGGTCAATTTGGGCTAGGTTGGGTTGGATGAAGCCTGACAGGACTATGCTTGAGCTGTGATATCTCAGCTTGACCTAGGGTTGTGTTGGGCAAGGCTAAGTTAAGAGAACTTAACAGTTTGGTTGGGGGCCGGGTAGAAAACCTGGCTCAACCTAGACCATTGACACCCCTACTTTTAACAATTACGTTCTTAATGAAAATCCTATTTTTAAGAACCACGCAGTGAGATTCCCTAGAAGGAGCGATGAATGAGTTTAGGAGTGTGAAAAATCCTGCAAATCTTATTAAATCAATTGAAACCAATCATATTGAATTAAATTGAATGATTGAGTTCTTTTTATTAGTTATATATAAGAAATTGGTGAAGATCGCAGCCATGCTATACATATGGCCTTCAACCTCCCAATTCGGGGTTGAAATCGTCTGCAATTCCGATCTCGTACAATTCCGTGCAATACCACCTTCAGGCGGTGACACATGTATTGATACCAATACAATGGTCTAGATCTGGTACAACTAATAAAACATTAAATCAGTGAAGAGGCATTTAAATCAGATCTGGACCATTGTATTGGTATCAATACACTTGTCACCGCCTGAAGGTGGTATTGCACGGAATTGTACGAGATCGGAATTGCAGACGATTTTTATCCCGAATTTCCCCCAATTCGGGATAAAAATCGTCTGCAATTCTTATCTTGTGCAATTGTGTGCAATACCCCCTGCAGAGGTCGACACGTGTACAATGCCAAATGAACTGTCCAGATTAATCCTCCATTGATACAATCCTAAACCAATGGTTCACCAATTTAAACCAAATCAGTACTAGGTATTCAAACCGAACCGATTCACATTTTGAATTAAAACCGGAGAGATTTCTATCCCATTACCTCTCTCGACTCTCTCTCTCTTACATCTCTGCCTCTCTGCCCTAACTCACAACGAAGCTCCATGCTTCCACCAAGAAAAAAAACCAACGAAGCTCCCTGCTCCCTGCTCCCTGCTCCCTTCTCCCTTCTCCCTGCTCTCTTGCTCACTGGCCTAACTCGCACGAAGCTCCTTGCTCACCGACGACTGCTCCTCTTCTTCTTTTCCAGCCACTGAAGATGACGCAGATCTGCCGCCGGAGAGGTAGGTCGATCTCTTTCCCTGTCCCTCTTTCACTCCCTCTCCCCTCTGATTTCTGTCTCCCTCTCTTAACCTTTTTTTTTCTTCAGCTTACCTTGTTGATACAGCCAAGTCGAAGTTCGATTTTACCTGGGAGAATATTTTTTTCAATCTCTGAGCACGAAGGTAATACTCAACTCTCTTTCTCTCTCAAGAGGCATCGAAATCAAATTCTAGTTCTGTGATTTGAATGTGTGAAGTATTGAATGTAGATTTAGGGTTACTTTCCTTGGTTAATTTGAATTTGTTTGAAGGTAAAATCTCTATCTCATCTCTTGTGTATTTGCTTGCTGTCTCTGTCGAAACGGCTCCAACCAGGGACATGGTTAGTACATACCCAATGTCCTTGGTTCCTATCTCAGCCCCTTGGGGTATGCTGTAGGAATTCTCTCTCACAGATAGAGCTACCTAATTGTGATGATAATGGGATTTTTTTTTTTGAATTGAACCTGGAACCATTTAAGTGATTCATTACAAATTTTACAGTTTGGGGAAGGAGTCTTTAGCTCAAAATGGTAGAGCACCTTGGTTAATGCCAAGGTTATGGTGGTTCAAATCCACCAAGACTCAAAGTTATAATACCCAAATGTATTGAAAGTAGCATTGGTTCTAAATAGATTACTTTCTTGATGTTATTTGGATAAGAAAAAAAAATTTCAATTACACCGAAGTTTTGAATTACTCTCATGGTTGTTGATCCTGCCATTGTATCTCCTTGATATGGCACCTTATGTGAAAGAACTTCAAAATTTGGTCACCTGTGTAGTTATCAGGAAAATACAAAATATGCCATTACCTTGGTCAGTAGTGTTTCTGATTCCAAATTGGTCTGCAAGTAAATCAAAGAATTCTCTTACTTCAAATTGTTCTCTAAATAAATCCTTATTCTGATGGATACACAGTAAAAGATGTGGAATAAGTTGTACTGATCAGTTTGAGATTTCCCGAAGAGTAAAACATATATTTTTCTGATGGATACATAGTAAAGCATATATCTTTTATTTGCTAGTCTCCTGTTTATGCTTCCAATAAATGAAGTCTTGGCCCAACTATTTTGGAGGACTCCAGTTCAGCCATGCCCTGTTCTTATCCTTCCTAGTAAATTATGAAGCTTTTGATATGAAATTAGAGAAAAGTAAAGTCATATTGTATTCTACCTAATCCCATACAATGTGCTCAATGAAGTCATTAAGCTGTGATATGTTCCTGCCCCATAGCTTTCAAGCACTCCTATTTTTATGCATACTTCACAGAAATGTTTACAGGGTGGAGTAAGCTCTCCAATTGAATGAGTTATATAATTGGCCGGCCTTTTTAATGTATATAGATGTTTACAGGATCTAAGGCTTTTAGTGTTTCTACTTGGCTCTACCTTGTTAATTTAGGTATCATAGTCTAGTAATGTAAACAGATTGTTTCACAGGTGACGAGTTCAGTTACTGAGACTTGAAATCTGTTTTCTCTTGTAATGTCTTCCTTGTCATTGTAGTGGATATGAAATCCCATGTAAGATTATTCAGAGCTGGAAACTTGGTTCTGTTATGTTCTTTATGCTGTAACTTGGAACACCTCTGCTTAATTGATTAACCTGACTGATGAACATGTTTTCCAATGTTGCGCTAAATCCAATTGTAAAACCCAATTCAAATGAGGCACAACTGTGGTTAACTGCAAAAGCCAATTCAGATTTTAGATTATAGTTTTCATGGCAGTCTTTTACAGAAAAGCCCAAGTCAGAGAGGTACTCTGATGTGATCCTCCAATATGGTGCTTCATGCTTGTTCCCTTCTACCTCTTTCGGTGAGCAAAGTATATTAGAAATGATTGGTGATTTAACTGTGATATCCATTGCAGATTCATTACAGGAAGGCTAGCTAAGCTAAGAAAAGCTAAGAAAGTTACTCTGGTGTGGATCCTTCTATTGGTGCAGAGTTGGAAAGGGTATGGTGATTCATGCATTTGAGGCAAAAAACTCTTGCCCAAAATTGGCCTCTTTTATCTTATCTTTCCTTCCATTACAGACCAAAAGATGGTTGTTTTTGCCTTCTTTGGTAGAGAGAATCAGTGAGGTTGAGAGATTGAGCAAACTTGGCCTCTTTTAAGAAGACTATTTCTTCACCAAAAATAAAAGAGAGAAATATAAACCCCCCCCCCCTCGGGTGAGTGGAGTTAGGAGTGAGAAGAGGATGGTAAAGATTAAAGAGTGTGGGGCTTTTGATGTTTTCAATCTTCCAAAACAAAAAACCAAATTGGATCAAAATTCAAGAGCAGCCCACTTTACTTCTCAATCACTTCATCTTTTATCTTTTGCTTTGCAGATAGTTCCTTCCTCAGAAATCCTATAATTCCTTTTTTTTTCCTTCTTTAAAATAAGACAAAAACATATTTTTCAGTAAAAGGACAGAGCTGTTCATAACAAGGGACCTATTCCTGCAGATGATCACTATTTGCTCTCAAATTGATGGTTTGCTCAGTATATATATGTTGTGTTTCAGATGAGTAGCTCATTTCCATGTCAAATTTGTGTGATGGGTTTTCTCCTTGGGGCCTGTATTACGTATTTCTTCATGGTTGCTCTCACTTCTTTGGTGGAATTTGAAATGGTTCCTTTTTTTCCTCCATCACAGAACTTGACTTCGCATGCTATTGGTGGGTACTTAGTCTCTGTTCTTCAATTCTTGGTGTGTTTGCTTATTTTACAAGTAATTCCTGGAACACTGTATTTTTTAATCCTCTTTCAGATTTTGAGTATAGGATTTGGTGTTACAGAATCCAACCTTGTTTATGATTTTAATTTCTCTGATAAAGAGAGGAAAATTTGGTTTTTGAACCATCTCCAAGAAGCTGACAACCTAACTAAGAGCTTCTTCACTAAAGACTGAAAAACCTTGAAAATGCAGAAGCACATGACAGCAGAAACGTTGGTGCAGCAGCTTGCAGGAGTGAACAAGAAACGTTGGAACAGCAGCTTGCAGGGAGTGAACAAGAAACGTTGGTGCAGCAGGTCGCCTTTAGGTGAAAGAGAGAGTTAGGGCAGAGAGGGAGATATTCGTAACAAAGAGAGAGCAAGTTGAGAGATGAGTCGAGCAAGGAACAGAGACAGAGAGAGTCGAGAGAGGAGACGAGCGAGGAACAGAGAGAGAGAGAGTCGAGAGAGTAGGAAGCTGGGAGTGAAAGAGAGGGTTAGGGCGGAAGACGTAACAGAGAGGGAAAGTCGAGAGAGAGGGAGAGGGGAAACTCTCATACCTTTTATTTCAAATTGATCTGAACCGAACCAGTTTACTCTGATACGATTTGGTTTAAATTGGTGAACCATTGGTTTAGGATTGTATCAATGGAGGATTAATCTGGACAGTTCATTTGGCATTGTATACGTGTCGACCTCTGTAGGGGGTATTGCACACAATTGCACAAGATAAGAATTGCAGAGGATTTTTATCCGTGGATCAAAGAAGCAGGAGCACAAAAACTTTTAGTACAATAATGAATCTGTTTGGTTAGTGTCAGAACCTAATGAATTCTTATAGTTCAAGGATTTAAGGCCCTTGATAGATTGCTTTAAAGGAAGCTCTGTTGTTCCTGTGTCGTTGGACAAAGAAACAATGGAACCCCATAGCTTTTTACACCTCTCATGTTCTTCCTTTTTGGACAAACATAATATGGTTGGAGAGATTCTTAACCATGGATTTTGTAGTTTGATGTTTGGTGGAGAGATTCTTAATCATGGATTTTATAATTTACGTTTGTGAGCTTTCAACTTGATAAGAACATTCCAAAAAAGACTTGAGTAACATGGTTGGCTCTCTAGTCTCTATAATTGAAGGGGAAAGAATCACCATAAATATAGAGTATTATTTTTCTTCTTATATGAGTAGAGTTTAAGAATCAAGAATTGGAATCTAGATCAATCACGATCAGTACGGATCTGCCTCAAAATCAGTATATTCACGGATTTAGGTTTTTTCATATATGATTAGTCAAGCCGGAAGAATCAAGATCGATCTCACAGTTGATTCATATCTGAATGATACCTCTTTTTAATTGTCACTTGTCTTATTCTTAAAAATTATTACACTTTTTTGTATGTAGAATGACAATATATACCCTTGTTAAAAAAAGAAGTCAAAAAAGGCAAAAAGGGTAAGGTAATAATTTTCTTGACACCTTAGGCATAAGGAGTGTCATTAAGAATATCTCATTCTTAAAACCCTATATATAATGTTCTCTATTATTTTCTCATTGTTACTTTGACCATGTGGGCCTCAATGGATGAAATCGATTTCTATGCTATTGATACGACATGCATGTTGATGTTGTGGAGAACCATCTTCCATAATTTAGTTCAAAGGAGAAAGAACCTTATATGTCTGGCATTCCTTACTTCTAGACATGGTTGGTGTGAAAAAGACCTAGTTGCCTCGTGTGAGAAAAAAAAAAAAACACCGTAGTATGCAAAATTAACCCCCCACCCTCTATGATATAAAAACTCATATCTTTGTATATATGCCTTTGCATGGGTTATCATTGGCCTCCCATGGTGCCGGGATTAAGCGACCGGACAACAACACCTCTTGCCCTAACAAATTAATCTAATTTGTCACCTTGCATTTATTTGGTGACGTATGAGGTGGTTGACGTTCATGGTTGGAAGGCTTCACGTTCACTTCTTCGGTAATAGATATTCTTTTCTTTCTTAAGCAAAGGCACCCCCCTCTACTCCAATCACATGGTGGTTGTAGTTGTGATTTTGTGAGTAATGGTTATTTTCAAATTTGATAAAATTTGGGGGGCCCAACCTTATGTACACACAGCCCATCCAAACTCAACCCGTCCACATTTGATCCTTATCGATCCTAGCAATCGTTATATATGATGAAATCATATACAATTATATATCGGGTCAATTATTATCACTCCTCTATACTCGTCTTATATTTACTTAAATTCCCTTATCCTAAATTTCCCTTTTGATTACCTTGGAAAATAAAAGTTGCACCTCTCCTACTCCTTGATGTGTTGAGAGTAAGGTTAATCCACCCCACAACATCTTATAAAACCAGGGTTGTCCTTTCACGTAAGGCCCATGATCTACCTTGGGTCTCAAGTGTAGGTCTAATCAATTTTAGATTGGGCTTGGGCCTCAATCCCTAATAGTCCTCTATTTGTTTGGCTTAAAAGGGAGATCTTATTATTAATTTAAACATTTGATTTAGGTCATAGACCTCAATTTAACATGATAATTGGAAGGATAGAATTTACCCACAATTTTTTAAGCTTCTTAAACAATTTTTTTTTTCAAATATTTTAAAGAAATCATGACGAATACAATTATATAATATGATCTAAGATAATACCATCATAAAGTTTTGATTAAAAGATTCTAGTCAAAGCTTTCTCTTGTCTATCAAAGCTACAATTTTCAATTTTTGTTTTAAAGCATATTTATCCATGTAAATATGGAGTGTCACGCTAAATTGCCACTAGTTGATGTAGATTATATAACATGAAAGATAATCATAAAAACTCATATTATTATTTGGGAGAAAGAACCCTATCCATCCAGTGCTTCTAACCCATACATGACTGAATGTGAAATGACCCAATTACCCCATGCATGCTAGGAATTTTTATGCCCAACTGTGTTTGGACATAAGGAGAGCTAGATTTATCGAGTTCCCTGGCCCCTGGTATAATAGGAAGAAAAAAAGATTGTGGATCAGGTTCTCATACAAGAACCATTATCGTACGGTCTGATCTACAAAGATGGATCCACCCAAGGAAGAACCCTGTGGTGGATTCCATCTTTGTGGATCAGTCCTGTACAAGAATCATTCTTGTACGAGGATTTGATCCGTTCTCAAAAAAAAAAGTTGCCAAGCGTAGCAAAATAACCCACCCACCCATGAATTTATTTCTCAATAGCGGTATTAGAGAGGATTGGTGTGTATTAATCACTTTTACCCCTTGCTTTTTAGAAAAAAAAAGTATGTTTTTTTATTGTTTATCCCTAAAATGATATGGGTAATCGATTCAAATCGCAACTGATACCGATAAGGCTGAGACGATGATGATACTTGAAACCATGCACCCACCCCATGAAATAAAAAATCCCACCACTCTCTCATTGACCCTCCCCATTGATGTAGGGCCACACAACCAGCCAATGATCCCCCTTCCTATCATTAGTTCTTTGACCACCAAGTAAAACAATAGTGCTTGTGTGTCGTTTCTCTTTTTTCCTCGCATGAAATAACCTACAATGTAAGATACCATTTCGCCACTGAGGGCGGAGGGTGCGCTCCTTTATACCGCTTGCTAAGAAAACCTACGACTTTTTTGACACCCAAAAGAAAACCATGGAACTCAAATTTGTGACGTGATCAGTGTCACCCACCGTGGTTACACAGTGCAAAACCCTCTTAAAACCACAGGTTTATATGATTTTGTAAACGTAATGTAATTGAAATGGCAAACAATCTTTACCTAATCACGAAAAATATATCTGATATTATTACATTAAATTGCATTATTATGGTAGAAAAGATGATCATAAAGAGAAAGAAGAAAAAGATTCAAGAAGTCGAGAAGAATTCACTATAAAGATCAGAATCAGAACCATCATCCTCAACTCACGAACATGATGGAGGGGTCACAGCAACACTCATCTAAGAGACAACAGCAACAGAGAGCCGCAAGACTGCCAAAACACAGAGCAGAAGCAGAGATTTTGGAAATGGGTTTCAACTTTGAGGAAAAAAATATGAAAAGGAATCATCTTTAAGTGATCACATACCATCCTTCAAGGAATCCTGGTTCTGCTCTAGGTGGTGGAGCAGCATATTGAGGAGGTGCCATTACAGGGGGCCCTTGGTAATAACCTGCAACAAATTAAAGGGTTTTGTCATAACAGAGAAGAAAGAAAACCCAGATCAAGATTTCCCAAAATTAAAAGGGTCAGTAAACAGGGTACCTTGGGGGGGATATGGGTAACCATATTTAGGATCGCTCATTGGAAAAACAGAGTCTGAACAAAGTTAACCAATACAATGGAGGGTTTCTGGTTGATCTGGTTATTTTATAAGGGGAGGTGAGCCGAAGGAGGAGGATAAGAATAAAGTGCAAAAAAGATGATGATTCGAGAAACCGGCCTCCTGCTTACGTCTTTTTTTAAAACTTTTTTGTTTTCCTTCTTAAGGCAGAAACGCAAGAAGTTGATACCTCAAGTAAACACATTGGGTTCTGTACTTAAAATGAACACATGGAAGACACTGCACCGCATAGAAAGCCAAAGAAAGTTCTGGTTTTTTCCAATTTAAAAAAATAAAAATCTGGTTTTCCCTCCCATCTTCCTTTCTCCCTCTTTACCCTTTCCTTCTTTGTTTTAATTTTTCTTTATTATTAACTAAAATTTCAAATGAATTACTGGGTTCCACGATTCCTTCCTATCAAAATCATATTTTTTATCAGATTGGAATGGAATAGTTTTTTTTTTTTTTGGGAACCTTCTAGAATAGAATCTTATTTAAGATAACATTGATAAAATGCGTATATTAATTTTATAGGGAAAGCTAGTCATGTGCCAGTGGAAAATTCCTTCCTTACAAAGTAGTTTTTGACCCATGGAGGGCTAATTTAGTTATAGCAACACTCGGACATAGGGACTTCCATGTCTAATTTAATTACCCCATCTTAACAATGGAAAAATATTTTCTCCAATGTCAACATTTAGGGGTGGTCTCCAAGTCATCCTAACTATTATATGGGTGAGAGATAAATCGTTGAAAGCCCAAGTCGTTGGAGAGGAGCCAGATTTCTCAATAAATTGCCCATCATGTGTAAACTCTTCTCCCGTATTTTGATCATCCTGAAATTTTTATTTACAAGAATGAGGCCTATAAGTCCATAGTAGGAACTTTTCTCAAGACGATTATTTTAAATGTGAATACTTGTCATAGTGATAAATTTTATGAGATTAATATACCCTTGATTCTTTGCTCACATATCAAGTTTCATCAAGTTGCCACATGACAAAGTTAAGTTTTTAAAATCAAGATCTATGGAAGAATATACCATAGGTGTAAGAACCATTTATCCAAAAAATAATAATAATAATAATAACTTCCAGCTTATGGCTTTAGTTAATCAGATTGGCACACCAGCGACGTTTGGTACAATCCAACCAGCAATAGGATTAAGAATATGTCCTTGTTGACAAAGTTGGAATGGCATTTTGTCCAGCAACTCTCATGGTATTTGGGTTTTGGTTTTAAAAGCTAAGGCTATGTTTGGTAGCATAGAAAAGAAAACTATGAACTGAAGTTATTAGACATGGAATAGTATAGCTAGTGTACTTCCTTTTTAAAAACAGTTGGTTTGTCTCAAACTTGAGAATGGTTGTTCTATAAATATTGGAGTCTTATTCAGCAGAGGTGAAGGACACGGTCACAGAGTTACAAGCCTCCAATAGTCACTTAATCACGGAATAGAATTTGATCAAACCATCATACCATGATCGGCGGGGCTTTCCTAACTATGGAGTAAACTATTGTGTTATCTCCCTAGAAATTTTCTTAAACTTACACTCACAAAATTATTGATATGTATCCTACAAACCAAAAACAAAACCCAAATTAAAGATGCCTAAATGGGTACAGAACAGAGAAGCCCATCCCTATTTGTCTTTTTAATAACAGGAGGTGATGATCTCATACCAGCATCCTAGAGCCTTACCACTGTGATCAAACATAAAGCAGAGGAGAATTTGAAAATGAGTTTCGAAAGAAAGAATGAGAGGAATGCTCTGGTCAGTGATCTCATACCATTCTGCCTAGGGATCCCATTTTTTGGGGAGGTGGTGCCTGGGCCTTTTTGGGGGATGATGCCATAAGAGAGGGGGGGGGGGGTGTTGGCTGTAACAATAACCTTCAACAAATTTAAGGGTTATTTCCTAAGAAAGAAAGTGAACTGAGAAACCAGAATTGATCTTATAGGGATTTAGGGCCCGTTTGGTATCGTTTCTGTTCCAGTAACGATGTTTCGTGTCAAAAACGAAAATTTCAGTTTCTGTGTCAAAACGCAGTTTTTAAACGAAAAAATGGTGTTTCAAAATTTCAGATTTTTATCGGGAAATTTTTTAATTTTTTTTGTAAAATTGAACGAAACTGGGAAGACGGAACTCCAAAAATGGAGTTCCGTCCAATCTCGTTTTTTCAGTTTTTTTTTTTTCACTTTTTGTTCCAAAAAAACAGAAACGGACCATAAGTGCACCAAACAGAAGATTCCGTTTTTTCGTTCCAATAGAACAAAAAAAACTCCAGAAACGTTTTTTTAGAACGATACCAAACGGGCCCTAGAAGGTGAAAAAATATCGAGAGCACATGATTCTCGAGGAATAAGAAAAGGCTTCGTTCCTTCGCTGTGAGAAATGTTAACAAAAGCCTATTAATCAATTAATATATACATAATAACTTTAAGTGGAGATCATGGCGATGGGTTGCTGTGCTAGTCTCCCCAATAATTAATCGAGGTGCGCAAAAGTTGGCCCGTACACCTTGGTTAACAAAAAAAAAAAAAAAAAAAAACAAAACAAATTAAGAAAAATTAAAGTTATGAAAGCAATTTGGATAAAAAAAAGTTAGAAAATTATTTATATCGAAACCATTTGTAAATGTTTTGGTTTCAATATTTGAAATCATTTTTCAAGTAGTTCAATTTTGATTTTATTTAAATAATCTTACACTGAATTAAATCAAACCATTTAACACCCTTATCTTTTTCACATCGTTTCTCTTGTATAGGCCTATGTTTCTTTTTATTTCTTAGATTGACAAACGATTTGGAAGATTCAATTTTTACCCATTTAGATCAATTTAAATGCCAAACTATAAATTAACTAGAACACCATGAAAGTAGAATGAGGGATCTCAACAAATGCATTGCACGAGATTCTTTAGAATCTCTGTTTGAGAGAATGTAATCCTGATGTATATATCCTAATTCCTTCAATAGTAATAAAAATCCATGTGAGTTGGTGTGAAGAATAGTTTCCAACTTCTTTGAAAATGATATGAGTGGAATAGCATCTTCGTGGTAATCATTTATATTATAATAGAAAGTATGTATTTGAAATCATGATCCGAATAGATGGAGAAGGATGATGGGATAGGGGCAAGAGGAAAAGAAACCATTCAGCTACCGGATGGTTCCTCGGACGGCCCAATAATTGAAGACGCTCTATTTCCTCTCTAACCCATAAATGTACAAGACGATGCAAGTAAATCTTGAGAGGACAATCCCATAAGCTATCAAACCCTACTTGTGAGCAAAATTTTATCTTTATTAAATTTTTTTTTTTTAGTAATGAAAAAACGGTGCTCCGTGATAGCGATCATAGCCCCCACAATCAGCCGACTCGAGCGATGATGGGTTGAGGGCATTTTCACCACTAGGCTACCAACCTCATTGGTATATTTATTAATTAAAACTCAAGAAGGTGGTGATCTATTTGATTGAATTTATAGGATAGGAGAGGAGAGATGAAGATATATTTAAAAAAACGAAAGGAGAGAGGAAGGAGATAAGAAAAGAAGACAAAGGATAATATCAAGAGCATAGATTAGACAGATTTGACGAACCCATACTCCTTTGCTTCGCTTTTCCTTCTCAAATACTGCACAGGATTCTCTAGGGAATCAATAAAAAGCTTGGAATTTGTAATAGGAGAATAAACCAATCCCCCTTCTCCCAACCACCTCGAACGATCATTCAAGGTTGTGAGGATTTGTTGGGCTGCATGTCCAAACACTCTCAAGATGGATAAGATGAGTCATTATCTAACAATTTATTCTTTTGCTTTCAAATATACCTCTCTTCACTATTATAATGGCAAAAAAATAAAAGAAATGTTCAATACTCACATGTAGGATCAGGTAATTAATCATATGTAGATGGATCTAATCTTATACGCATGTTGACTAAGAGACATACCATAACCTGGTCCAGTCTCTATACTCCTTTTTGTCAACCCACCTTCGATAGATTTCTTCCTTTTCAACATCGTCTGTCTTCCTCTCCTAGAATGTGGGCCTCTGATGCTCTTTACTTCTTAGTTTGGGAATTTACTATCACTCCCCTACACTTGGTCTACAACAACAACCATAACCTTATCCCAACTTGATGGAGTCGACTACAAGGATCCGGTAAGGTATTAAAAAAAAAAAAAATGAGGTAAAAAGAAGAAGTTAAAGCAGTAGTCAAAGCAGCATCCTTGAAACATCCCCTACATGGGGTCGGCTACACGGGTCCTTGTTCTCCACTTACCTCTATCTGCGGTCATACTATGATCGATCTCTACCAGCTGCATATATTTTCTTACCACTTCGTGAATGGTCAATTTAGGTCTACGTCTCCTTCTAGCTCCATGTAATTGAAACTGGTCACACTTTCTTATTGGGGCATCCATGGGTCTCCGTTAACACATGGCCATATCATCTCAATCGGCTCTCGCGGAGCTTGTCCTGGATTGGAGCCACCCTTAACTATTTTTTAATACAATCATTTATTGCTCTGTCTCTTTGGGTTTTTCCACACATCCCTCTCAACATCCACATCTCTGCTATATCCAATTTATTCAAATTACTCTTCTTGATTGTCCAACACTCCACCCTATACATCATCGCTGGTCGTATTACTGTCCCCTACACTTGGTCTATATTTACTAAAACTCCCCTATTTTTTACCTTTTTACTGATACTCTTTTACTTTTTTATTTTTACATCTCTTTCTCCCCTGCTCTTTTTAAATACATAGATTATCCTTCATTTTCACTTGTAACCTATTACACTTTTTTTATAGTGATTGGTTTAAAATATGGTTTGAATCAAACTACTTATAAGTTTTGTCTCATCCAATCATCAAGGATATTGACATAGGTTATGTGTCTTTAAAGATATTATTTATTTATTAATTTATTATTATTATTATTATATTTCGTCTCATCTAATCATCAGGATGCTGTTTATTTATTATTATTATTTTTTATCTCATCCACCGTCACAATAGTCCCTCTCATCCATCATCACAAATTTAACAATCTATTTTTTTATCCATATTAGATTGGTATGGGTCTCAGCCAATCTAAAGACTAAAAAAAAAAAAACGTGTGGCACTCGATTGGAACATATGATATCGATATAGATATAGATCGGATACAAAATTATTCTTTTTTGAATTTATAATATCCTTGATGATTAGATGAGATAAAAATTGTTAGTGGTTTGGTTCAAATCATGTTTTGAACCAATCATGGTTTGAACCAATCAATTTGACAAATAGTGTAATAGGTTACAGGTGAAAAGAAGGATAATCTGGACATTTAAAAAGTGCAAAGGAGAAAGAGATGTAAAAATAAAAAAATAAGGAAGTATTAGTATAAAAGTAAAAGATAGGGAAATTTTAGTAAATATAGGCCGGGAGTGATAGTAAATTCCCGTTTCATTTGACCGACACTTCCAGAATAAACCAACAACAAATCGAAACCGAATCAGTAATAAATCGTATAAATGAACCAATTAGTAGCTGGTTTCAGATTTGGGAACTTTAATCCAATTGGTTTTGATTTCAATCAATTATATCATAAAAGCCTGGTTCACTGGTTCACTGTTCATGGCGTCAGATTCAAACGTCTCTACTCGTCGTCAACCAACTATGTTGACATGACAATTCAAGACTTCGAGATTTGTTGTTGTAACTTGTAAGACTGATCTAAAGTCGTATCTTTCGCCTTCAATTGGTCCATTTTCCCTGCTCTGTTTGTTCTTTCTTCATGATTTAGTTCTGTTTTGACCTGTCCCAATCCATTTCTTTTCCCGATTTACGTTACTAACTCCGCCCGATCAAGTCTTCGTGAAGCTTTTCCCTCCATCCTCCACACTTTCGAATCATCCTACGACGCTCGAGAGGCTCCACACAACTTAGATGTATTGGGTTCCTTTGTTGTTAACGCCTACAGATTTTGGTTACAGAAATGACAAGCGTAGACTGAGTATTTGGTCGCAATAGGTGGAGACAATAAGCGAACGACGGCGCTGTCGTGTTGGAATCTGCGGTTGCTCTCGCCCTCTGCTTTAGACTGCGAAAGTTTAGGTCAGAGAGAGCGAGGCTCTGGGTTGGGACTTCAGCTCGTTTTGTGGCGCGTTCTCTGGCTACCCACCTACCTACTTGTCGTCAATCACACAACTAGTGCGAATCAGCCCTGTTACTTTCTTCCCCTGTTATCATATTGAAAGGTACTCTCTCTCTCTCTCTCTCAAACGTTGCCGTTGATTTCATTTTCTTTCTTGAAAAATTTCTGCAAATGGGGGTGTTTGTTTCAAGGATGGGCAAGAAGCGAGTGATGTTGCCGGTGGAGGAAGTTGATTTGACGGCAATCAAGTATGAACACGAAGCCATACAAGGTTAGATAGCTTTGCCTGTCCATTGTTTCATCATCTCTAACCGTTTATGGGTCCTTTTGGTTGGTTTGGTTTGATTTATAATTCTTCATTTTCAGTCTTAATATTTTTATCCGTTTTCCTTCTAAATTTTAGAATGTGGCTTAGCTTGGAATCATAAGTGACTGGTTTGATGGAGATGTTTACGTCTTCTGATTTGGTTTATTGCTTGCAGCTCCTCATTTAACAGGGTTTGCATTAAAGTTCTTCGTTTGGTTGCTTGAAGCTCCACTTGTAGGGTCCTTAATCCTGTATTTATTGAAGAAGCAGAACAGAACGATTGAGGTTTGATTACATGCTTAATAGTCTTTGTTTTCCCTATTACACAGTTCATAATTAGACTGTTTTGAGACTAATGCAAGGCTGTTTTTAATTTACAGGAATTGCGGAGGACTGTGATACCAGAAAAACCGATGTTTAAACCTGAGTTCCCACCTCAAGGTTTTTCTTGTTCATTTATTCGTGATTCTTTTCAATTTTTTAAATTTATATCTTATACTCATCAATGACCTCATCCAGTTTTTGAATCGGAATGGCCGCAAGAGGGGCGAGAAAGTTGTTTATATTCCAGATGTGTGTTTCTATTCTGTCCAGTGGTTCATTTCCCTTTTTTAATGAAATTATATTGCCTATTTTCTTCACTGAAACTGGATTCAATTCCATTCCATCACTGAAGACCAAGAAAAATGGTTTCTTTCAAACAAAATTAAAACGACCTTTTGGGGGCGTTTGATAACGTTTCAAGAAAAGCGTTTTTGCCATTTATGTGTCCAGAAACGGCAAAAACAGAACAAAAAGCGTTTGATAAAACTGTTTCGTTTCACTTGTTTTCAGAAATAGAAATTGAAATTTCTACCTATTTGTGGTTCAAGAAACGACCCAGAACTTGTTTCACTGTTTCTGGAAACGACTCGTGGCCATTATTTTGCTGGTTACTATCGACTTCTAGAAACATGACTTATCAAACACTTAGGCTCCGTTTGGTATCGTTCTAAAAAAACGTTTTTGGAGTTTTTTCGTTCTATTGGAACGAAAAAACGGAATCTTCTGTGTGGTGCACTTATGGTCTGTTTATGTTTTTTTGGAACAAAAAGTGAAAAAAAAAACTGAAAAAACGAGATTAATGGAGTTCCGTCTTCCTAGTTTTGTTCCATTTTACAAAAAAAAAAAAAAAAAAAATATCGTTCCCGATAAAAATATGAAATTTTGAAACACCATTTTTTCGTTTAAAAACTGCATTTTGACACAGAAACTGAAATTTTCGTTTTTGACACAAAACGGCGTTTCTGGAACAGAAACGATACCAAACGGGCTCTTATAATTCAGTTTCTGTTTCTAGAAACGGAAATTTATGTTTTTGCCGTTTCTGTTTCAAACGGGTCCTTTCTGTACTTCGAAAACCAGTATGACTTGATAATGTTCATTGAAGCATCTTCTTTCGGATAGAAATGCTATGCAAATTTCAGAATATGAATAGTTTAATTGAAGGTGACAAGCAATCAGGGAGTAAACAGGATATACTTGTAGGGAAAAAATAAATTATATAACAGTGGAAAAAACTGCCCAAAACTGGTTCACCTAAAAATATGGTCATCTGAAGTACCAAAGTAACAGAGGTTGCATAATTTTTGTGGATGTAGAAAAGGAACCTGGTGTAATTGTCATGCAAGAAGATAGTAGCGCTGGTGACCGTGTTGAAGTAGCTTTGAAGTGCCTTCCTCCTTATGATCCTGCTCACCAATGGTCTGGTGACTCTTTTCCATTTTTGTACTGGAAGATCCGTGATTATGCACATGCTTATCGATCTCGACATGTAACTCCATTAATGGTAAATCACTGCAGATTCTGTGGTGTCATGACAGTTCTCTTTAAATAATAATTCTGTGAAAGGAGAAATGAACCTCCAAGGCTTCAACATACAGGTTGCAGAGAAGATTATCTCAGTTACAGAGGAGTTCAACAACAAGAAGCCTCCGATGCCATTCTTGATCAGTTTTAATGCTGAGGAACTGAGGACACAAGCTGCCGCTTCTACACTAAGGTTTGAGGAAGGTACTTGTGCTAGCTGCTAATCCTGCTAAACTTTATGAGTTTACAATAGATTGTGGTGGTACGTGATGTATTGGATATGGCTGAACAATGCTGTCATCGTCCTAGAGGTTCTTGCTAATAGACATGTGGACATTGATTTTGTAGGAGAACCACTTTCTATTTTGGATGGCATTTTCATGGCAATCAAGGATGATATAGACTGTTACCCCTATCCAACGAAGGGTAATATCCTCCTTTTCTTCTTCTCATAAAAATCTTTTTTCCCTTAGAGATGCTTATTGTATCAGCATATTTAACTTAGTTTGGAGATGTATCAGGTGCAACAACATGGTATCATGAGGTCCGTCCTGTTAAAGAAGATGCAGTTTGTGTTTCAAAATTGCGAAGCTGTGGTGTAATTTTTGTAGGGAAGGCAAATATGCATGAGTTGGGCTTTGGGACTACTGGAAACAATCCAAATTATGGGTAAGGATCTGCTTAACAGTGTTAAGTTCTTCCCGGAATATGTTAAATTTGCCTTTGCACTTCAGAAGCATCGGTTGCAAATTTGTACCTAGTGTTCATAAGGTTTTCATCAAGGATTCTCCTTTTACAGCTTATATGCTTCTTTCTGTATCTCTACTTTGTTGGTTAATCAGGCTTTAACCAGTACTACCAATTATTGGCATCTTTATGTAGTAGATTGATAAGATGGTAATTGTGTCATAGATAGTTGGTCATTTCTTTTTCTTTTTTATGCTTCTTTACCCTCATATCTAGATGTTGAATACTTTAATATGCTACCTATCACTATTGCTAGTCTTTGTTTTTTTTTTACCCATGGGTAGCATAATTACTTGCATCAGAGGCCTTTATTATCTTGCCAACTGAAACCTGATTTCTGGGATGTTCTAAGTTGCTTCATAACCATAGTTGTTTTCTAAATCTTGTTTTGTTACAGTACAGTGAGGAACCCTCATGCACTAGATAGATATACTGGTGGATCTTCTTCTGGCTCAGCAGCACTTGTAGCTTCTGGACTATGTTCAGCTGCACTGGGAACAGATGCTGGAGGTTGTACAATATGTTAGAAATATTTCTAGCAATCCATTTTTTTTTTTTCAAAACGTAACCCAGTTCTTTTTCATTCTTTTCTGTGCAGGTTCAGTGCGAATTCCTTCTTCTCTCTGTGGTGTTGTGGGCTTGAAAACAACATATGGGCGGACTGACATGAAAGGGTAAGCTGGTGAATGAAAGGTTTTGTGTAATCATTGCTGATGTTAGCCTTTTATTTTCATGTCAGATGACATTCTTTTGTTATATTTATTTAGAGTATTATCGAAGACTTTAAATAGTAATCCATGCAATTTTGGTAATGCATAATGTCTTAGCTTTCTTTCGATTTATGTCTAGCTGATAAGTTAAAATCATTTTAGGCTTTGTCTGGCATCAGCAATTTAAGTTCATCTCTTCTTGGATTTGTTTTACAGATCACCCTGTGACTATGGGACTCTGGAAATCATTGGACCAATTGCATCCACAGTTGAGGATGTCATGCTTGTGTAAGCTTTCACCTGTGGTCAGTCCTCGATGAATCATGAATCTGATTGCTTGTGTTATTAGTAGTTCATTACATATTTTGATATGGTTGATCTACTATTGCCAACATTTAAATTCCCCATTCCAGCTGGGATTATTCAACTTTATTACCACCCGAGTGGAGGATCATATGCAGTGAGACAATTCAATACATATATATATATATATATATAAGACATATGACATAATATTTATTCCAAGTTATTTTTATTGCCATAGTTTGAACAAACACTTTTTTTTTTTTTTGCTGAATTCATAATCTCGTCCACTTCAGCTTGCAACTCTGTTTGGCCAAAACATTACTGTTATTATTAAAAACAATGATAATAGTAATAAGATAACATGCTCTGAAGTTTCACATTGTTTGTAGTTCCTTATCAGTTCCTTGCTAGGCTCCTGATGTATCAAATTTTGCATTCCTAGATTTGGATATGCTCCTCACAAAATGCATATGTTAGAGACTGCTAGGCTCAACTAAATGTGCTCTCTTTTAGAACTTTAAATGCCATCAACTCCACTACTTTGTTCATATTGTTTGAAGTTTCTTCCAAGAATTCCTTTATGTGCATTCTTTGGACTTTTGCGAGTTGAGAAAATAGATAAGCAATTGTTGCCTTCTCTCATGGACTATTTTTTGTTGAAATTGATGATGTTCTGATAGTAGTGATGCATCATTCAGGTATGCAGCAATATTGGGCTCCTCTCTTGCTGATAGAATCAGTTTGAATCCAGTAACATTCTGAACCTATTCTTCATTCAAGATATGCACATATATTTTAGTGTTCATCTGAACTGAAATATAATCATAGCTTCAGGCTTGCTTATGAACATACAAAAAACTCCTTGGCTGATTTATGGTTTATTTTAACTGCTTTCTTTCTTGATCACTTTTACTGACTACCATATTATGAAACCTGTCTGGTAGTTTGGGTATCATGTCCCTATTATTTCACAGTCTTAGGAAATGTATCTATTTAAAACTTTTGCAAATAAATTTTTCTTTTTTCACAATGACTGCTTTAAGTTACATAAAAAATTTAGTAAATTTTGGCAGGCCCAGGAACTTTATAAGATGTTTTTTTAATAAACTGGAAAAAATAACAAACTTTTTTTTTTTTTGTGTGTGTGGGGGGAGGGGGTGAATAAAGTAACAACTGTTATTAACCATTCTTACCTTGATAGTGGCTATTATCCCATTATTTCATCTGTGGTTGCTTTAATATTACATAAATGTTATTAATTACTTTTTCTTCTATCAAATATTAAATATAAAACTATACTCCTTGAGGTTACATTCATAAGAATAATAAAGTATTGCAAAATTTTGAGAAAAATGGCCACCATAAGAAAGATTTCTTTCCATTTAGAGGATGGCAAACCACTTTGGCATTATAATCCTTATCTTCAACCTTGTTATTTGTTTCTTTTGATGTTAATGTATGTTTCTCTTGCCAAAATGAGGTTTCACATGATTGTCTCTAATGAGTTGAAAAATGCAATTTATCTCTGCTTTTTCTGCTTAACAATGTTAAACCATGTTAAATGCATAATGCAAATACTACCTATGTTTTTGGTGCACCTCTTTTCTTTATTTTGTTAAATTTGTACTCTATATTTTTACATTTTCTAGCCTTTTTCTAGCTTTGTCATGTGTACCAATTCTTTTACCCTCAAACATGACATTTGTAAATGCTCGACATCTTATTTTTATATTTGATAAGTATCTCAAAAACTATCCATCAAAACTAATGCTTGTTTTTGTAGTCCCCTCCTTGTTTGCCAAATTTGACATCATATGAAAGTTCTGATGCTTTAAGATTTCTACGACTCGGAAAGTATACAGAGGTATGGATCAAGATAATCCTTTTTTTGAGACAAACTCAAATAACTTTCATGGATACTAAGTATAACTTCATGGCTAAATGGTTGTTTATCTGCAGTGGTTTAATGATGTCTACTCAACTGATATTTCTGATAAGTGTGAGGAAGTTCTTAACCTGCTATCACAAACTCATGGATGTGAAGTAAGTTTGCTCTGTTTGTAAGATGTGCTACTTTCAACTTCTTTTTCAAAGGGGAAATTTGATTTGAGGATTAACACATAAAAGATTTACGTTTACCTATTTTTTGTTCAAGGCTATAGAGATTGCAATACCGGAGCTGCATGAGATGCGAACTGCCCAAGTTGTTTCATTTGGTTCTGAATCACTATGCACATTAAATCCTGATTGTGAAGATGGGTACATTTTCTTATTTGTACTACTCTCCAACTCTAATGGTTTTTTGTATGGTTCCTCTAATTAATGATAGGTTTCACATAAAGATTTTGTATTCATATTTCATAATCCGGAGTCATATTGCAACATCTTCTTTCTTTTGGTCTGTAGGAAAAATGCTCGATTGGCACTTGATACTCGCACTAATTTGGCACTTTTTCGGTCCTTCTCTGCATCAGATTATGTCGCTTCCCAGCGTGTTAGGTGTGGAAAAATAATGCTTATCTACTTGAATAATTAGTAGATTCTTGAGTAATATTGTGGTCATAGTTTTAGTACCTATCTAGTTGGGCAGTACTTATGACACGTTTTTCTTGTATTTTTTTTTTATCCCTTTATGGATTTATCCATTGTCCATATTTTTTATATTCTCCTTTGGAAATCCCATGGAAAATTTCTCAATTAAGTTGTTCACAACTTAATGAGTGGTTATAATGCCAAATGTTTATTTTATCTCTATATTCTCTCAAATTTATTAAATTGGATGCAGGAGAAGGATCATGTACTATCATATGGAGATTTTCAAGAAGGTTGATATCATAGTAACCCCAACAACAGGGTAGGATTGGTTAACTTTTACTAGATTGTCATGGACGTAGCTTCTTATAACAAACTTATTTTTTTGGCTGCTTTTTATGTTGATTCCCTACCCTTTTCAATCTGTTCCTGCCATTTCTTTGACATTTCCTTGTGGTAAGGAAGAGAGTAACTGCAGTCTACTCTTTCAACCAAAGAGTGGATTTTTTCATGTATAAGCTTGCATAATAGAGTGAATGTGCAAGTGCTGTTCACGTAGTGAATGTGGTCATGTATGAATTGTATGAAGGGATATTTTTCTTGTAACTGAGAATAAAAGGGCGTACCCAGTGCATGAGGCTCCCACCACTGTGGGGTCTGGGGAGGGTCATGATGTACGCAGCCTTACCACCCCCCTCACAGAGAGACTATTTCCTGACTCAACCTGTGAACACTGCTAGGTCGCAATGGAGCAACCTTACCATTGTGCCGAGGTCCACTGTGTTTTCTTGTAACTAACAATGATACAAGATGACTTAGTATTGTTTTGCATTGCAGCATCACAGCGCCTGTAATACCTCCAAGTTCTCTCAACCAAGGGGAAACAAATTTACAGGTTACAGGTCAGTCAGTATACCTGCATTTTGGTAATGATTTCTCTTCATTTATTTTGAATACTCATATTCAATTGAGCCATTTGCCAACTGTCATTTATTCTGTATATCTTCTCAATAAAAGAAATTGCTTCTTGATGTGGTATAAAGTCAAATCACGCAAGTATTAGGCCCAAACAAGATGTCAACTAACTCCAGACAAATAAAAAGCTACATTTTTTGAAAAATTGGGAAACTCAATTCGGGTATACTTTTTTTATTTATGTAAAATCAACACCACTTACAATGGATCTTGAATGTGAAGACACTAGAATTAACAATGGAAAATTTTTAAGAATTCTTCAGAAATCTGAGGATTGTCATGTTCCTGGGTTATCTTCTGCCCATTTGCACTCTTGCTTGATATTTTCCACTTGTATGCAATATTAGTCATTCAAAATCGGGGATGATCGGGTGGTGACCCATTAAGTCTATCAAGTCCAACTGATGCATGTAACACTATTTTTTATAGTGACATGAGCAAAGATATTTTTCAATGACTAGTATACTTTTGATATTCATCCAGTGTTCTTAAATAGAATGTGGGTCCAGCATCAAATGCATTATGCTTATATCTGTCAATGGAACACAACATATGTTTATGTTTTTTTATTAAGCAATGATTTCCCAAATACAGTGATTTTTGCTGTGGCCATGTAGTTCAGAATTATCTGGGCAATCACTAGGTAAAGCATCGTGATTGTTCAAAATTTTGTTATTTGATTCATGGCATTTGGGAAATTTTTTATTCTGGACTTTCCTTTATGAATTCTTGAAATTGCATGCACTCAAAAGACAAAGGGCTTCATCTGGGTTGAATGTGAAGTGATGAAGCGTATCAGTGAAATGTTTTATGAAGAAAAGGCTAATAGGTGACAGTAAATATCACTATTTTCAGTAGTAGTTGAACTAAAGCAAAATTTCTGCATTTTCATACTTTCTACTAAATCTAAGTAATTTAGTTGAGAAGTAAAGAAAAGTTTAGTTATGTTATCCAATAAGTGGTTAATTATACAGTAATTTAGTGATTGGAGATGATTTTGCTTTGGTTTTTTACAGCATTTTACATCCATTCAAAAGTAGCCAAGATGTAAATCTCTCATTGGTTAATTTGCTTTAATTTTCATTTGTGAAACTCATTATTTTCTTGTTAGTCTTATCTCTCATACTTTATTAATGTGGATTTCAGGATATCTCATGCAGTTTGTAGTATCAGCCAATCTTCTTGGACTCCCTGCCATATCTGTCCCTGTGGGTAAACTTATCCATGTGTTGGTTTTGTTCACTGAAGTGTTTTATGTTGTTATGGTCTGATCATCTGATATGCTGCTTCATGGATTGGTTGGCAGGATAGGGACCAATCTAGACTCAACTCTCAAGTAGTTAGCTGGTCATTATTTATTCACTATGACTGTGGTTTCAAAAGAGTTTCTGAACCTAACACATTAGGCTCCTAGAAACCCATCAGACTTCCCTGTTTTACAAATACAATTAGGACGAGTGATCCATTCCTCACTCATTCCATCTCTAATCCAACCAATTCAGCTTTTACTTATCTTCAAGATGAACTTGTCGTTTTGTCTATTGATCTTTTTTTTTTTCCTAACATATTCCATGTTCAGATCGGTCATGACAAACAAGGTCTTCCAATTGGCTTGCAACTGATAGGTCGTCCATGGGCTGAAGCTTCAATCTTGCGTTTGGCTTCTGCTGTGGAGGTACCACATCTTATTCGGCTGGAATGATATATGGGATAAAGTTTGTAGAGCTTTTCATTACTTTTATGTTCTGCCATTTCCATCTAGTAATTGGAAAGTGCACAGCTAATGTACAGCATATCCCTGTTGCATTTTCAGGAACTCTGCACAGATTCTAGGAAGAGGCCTTCGACCTTTTATGACGTTCTAAAGGGGAATTAGACTGCTGTAGAACGTTACTGGATTTTGTCTGAAAGAATCATTATAAGTTTGAAGAATATGCCCCCTTCTCCATAGTGTGCAGAGGGGTACTTGTATTTTATAAAGTTAGTTCTTATGAATGCCTGGTGGACTATTCCCTATTGTGCTCCGAAATAATCTGTTTTCCATTGAACATTCCCGGATATGTCCAGTAGAAATTCAATGATTCATCCACTTTGAGTTTTATAGAGGTGTTGCTTGCGGCGATGGTTAAAAACTCAAGACGCTAGCATGAAAGCTTCTGGTTCAGGTTTGAAGGTAGCCATTGTGTGAAAAAAAGCTGAACATTGAACCAACAATTTCATGCTAGGAGCTCAAGCTTGAGTGAAGGGACTTGGAAATTGTTTTCCTTGTTAGAGATAGGAGCCAAAGCTTGACATATTAATTCAAAGGGGGAGGTTCCCATCCAACCATTGGCATGTCTTAAGTAGCCTTTCCTATTGCTCAAAAATACTGAACCAGGAAGAAAGTCCTCTTTATGAGTACCTTGTTGGAAAGTTTTTGAGTTATTGCCAAATATGAAAACCCAAAAAAAGGGCAGAAAATTTGCATTGCTTTACAAACTTATAGAACCAAAGACATTGGACATCCTTCGCAACTAAATCTTTAGTGCCATGAGAAACCAGTAAAAGGATTGCCGGCCATCAAAACCAATTCCTCAAGTCTATGATTGATGTTTTTCCATGAATTTATTTGGATTGGATATCAGGATTCCAAGTTGAGATTTTTTTTTCAAAATTGCAAATCTGGAACAGATAAACCATCAACCAAACGGTTTGATTTTGGTTTTTAGACCCATTTTTGTGGAAACTGAGAATAACGAACAACGCTGAAATGGTGAAAGCTATGGTCGGAGAAGAAATCCAACTCACGTTAGCTGAGGATAGTCTCTTCTATTTGAAGTGCCTGCCCAGGTACTCTTTCATTGTCACTAGTAATGGCCGATACATTAGTCACTTGGGATGCCAAAATGAGTTCTCTATTTCATAGTTGTGTCTCGTCATAGGAAATTTTGATTGTGGTTTAGACTGAGGGTTCTGTATTCGATTTGGGCTTCGTTCCACATTTGTGCTGCGAGAGAGATAAGATGGTTGGCGTAACAATGAACTAATGATGAATCATGTTTATGTGCTTATACTTGAATTGGGAAGACATTGAAGTTCCCCATTAGCCCAATGGTTCTCTGTGAAAGTCTTTCTCCCATTGTTTTTTTTAGGTAACAAACTTCTCAAAACTTGCTTTTTGTCATGTGGAAGACCTTCTATTTCACCTCTGTTCTCCAAATAAATCTTTCGCAGGCTTGAAAAATGGTTTGTTTGCAATCCGCCACGGTTGTCTTAGTATGTAAACCAAAAGTTTCACCTAACTGTATACGCTATCTCTATATCATACTTAATATCTAATGGACCATCCAGTATGAACCTAATGGGAAAATAGAGTTTCTATTGTGCATTTGGAACCAAAAGTTGCATGATGATGCTTTTCTCCTTACCTTGATAATGTGTTACAGTAGCTTTCTTTCAAGGTTGCACAAGGTCTGCTCTCTTCTTGCAATATACTGGTTTTTGTTACGAGAATTCTCTTTCTTTTGCCAATTGTATCATTAGAATGCCTACCGAAAGAAAAAAGAAAAAAAAAATTCTTTGTAATATTTACTCAACAAACAATGCTGGTGCTCATACAAATTTTTTCTTTCAGTAGGCATTCTAATGATACAATTGGCAGAAGAAAGAGAATTCTCGTAACAAAAACCAGTAGCATTTAAGTTATACAAGTAAGCCAATAAATTTGGCTGCACATCATAGATGGTTCATTCAAAGAACATTCTTCGAATCTTTTTTCCTTCTTAAATCTTCAGTAATCTGTCTTTGTTTTACCATGTCTATAGTCTAGAGATTGGAAGGAAAGTCACAAATTGATTCATGTTGATCATTCCGACTTAAGGAATTGATGTCCATGGAAAATCTAACAGATATCTCCACAATTTTGGAACCAGAAACAGAACAACTCTTGTCAACAAAATATTTCTGGATGTAATAGCCCCTGGTTCTTAGAATATGGATCTTATAGCCAGTCAAAGAGGAAGAATGAAAGATACTCAGTTAGAAAATAAAGTAGCTGAAAAACTATTGCATCACTTGATTTCAACCCTGTAACTGCTCCTTACAATCAATCTTCTTTGGATTGGTGTTCTCCATTCTCAAAACTTAGCTTGTAAGAGTACAGGTTATCTATAAAGTCATGAAACAAAGGAAAGATTATTCAGCAGGAAAAGGAAGTAGCAGAAGTTCTATTGACTTGTGTGATTTAAAAGCTTGTTAACTGACATCCATTGGCCCTACTATCAATCTCAGTTAGATTGGTGATTCTTGTTCTCAAAGTGTATCCTGTAAGATTGTAAGCTGCGGCTTCATCTAGTTATGAAAGTGTTTTTATTTATGAAATTGTTTATAGAGGCTTTGCAGGTCCATTAACAGTTAACATGATTTGTGTACGGACATGCTCCATTAAGAAAATCAAATTTCAGATTACCATTTTGAGGCCTTAATTCTACAAGTACCCTGAGTACCAAGGCAATTTTCATTGTAAACAAGAATAAAATATATAGTGCAGAAAAATCGTTCTAGTGAGTAGAGGCCAAAATCTCCAGGCCTTTTCAATATGTATCAAATTACCTTATTAAGTTTGAATTGAGATGGAATGCTCCAAGTCTTCTAACATTAGAATGTGGTTTCCCAAAGGCAGGATTCTTGTTCCATGCTTGTTGACAGAACTAAGATGCTTGCATGGGTCAACCAAGATGCTTGTTGCAGTCGCACTGTGGGACAAAGTATTCAAGCGAGTGAATCCAATAAGCTGTTTCTGTGGAGCACCTCTAAATGTGGCAGGCATTCTGGAGAACAACAGTACAACATGGCTCCCATCCATTTCCCCATTATTGGTCACCAATACGTTTGTGTGAAATCTCAATGCATCACAGGACTCAACCTCATCCACAGGAACATATTCATGGCCATCTCTACTCTGGCTTAGCATGCGGACGTTGTAGAGATGCTTTTGGAAGGAACCCAACAAACTTAATTTATCAGGCACTGATAAAAAACTGTAAGTATAATTGGTGTAGCTCAAGCCATATCCAAATCTGTATACATTATCTCCAGTGTAAAATCTGTAAGTTCGTCCAGGGTAACGGCGTGAGGGATCTGGCCGCATACTCATATCAGTCATTGGTACATCAGTGAATGACTCAGGATACCAGGTCATAGGGAGCCTTCCACCTGTGTATCTCAAACCACCAAAAAACAGAAATGTGAGCCATTTTCTTGATTTCATCATTTTGTGTTGTGCTGCAAGTCTCATGCACATATGAAATGGGTTACTAACCTGGATTGAATTCTCCAAAGATGAGCTCAGCAAGTGCTTGTCCACCAACCTCACCTGGGTAGCCAACCCAGATAATGCCAGCAATACGATTGTCATCTTTGGCAAAGGAGACATCAATAGGGCCACCTCCAGTGAGGATAAGGAGTATTGGTTTTTCACTTGAGTTGGCAACGGTAGATATGAGATCCATCTGTTTACCAGGCAACAGAAGGCTAAATCGATCGAGTTCCTCATTTTCCTGGGACAGGTCCAGCCCGGCAACAACGATTACAACATCAGCTTCCTTTGCAATTTGAATGGCTTCGGTGAGCCCATTGTGAGCTGTGCATTTTATGTCAAGGCAGCCAGAAGCATATGAAACCTTCCCCGTGTATTCTTTAATCCCCTCAAAGTAACTTATAGGATTGCAAGGAGTACCTACAAAGTACAAAAAACCCTGAAACCACATAAGCCAAATCAAAGTTCCAATCAGATACTTGTCCCCAAGCTTGGTTGCTAATCGACACACAGAGGCAAACCTGTGTAGCCACCACCCAAGATGCTTGTATTCTGTGCAGCCGGGCCAATGATGGCTAGAGACCCAACAGTACTTTTATTCAGTGGCAGGAACCTGTTATCATTCTTCAGAAGCACAATGCCCTGCCTTGCTGCTTCCAGTGCCAATTGCTTGTGTTGTTGGGTGCAGATATCCAGGGGTCCCAACTTCCCAAACTGCCCCTTGATTGGGTCTCCATCATAAAGACCAAGACGCAGTTGAACTGAAAACAGATTAAGGAGAGCTTTATCTATGTCCTCTTCTCTGATCTTCCCTAGTTCAATTGCTGACTGAGTATGACGAAGCAAAAATGTTCCACAGTCAATATCCGTTCCTGCTCATGGAAATGCAATGGAGTCAATTCTGTGAAACTGGTGAAGGTACTACTGTTAGAGGGAAATTAGGCTGCCAGAGATTACAGTCCGAGAAGCACAAGAAATGAACCTGCTTTGAGAACATCTGCAGCTGCATCTTCTGGGGTCTTTACATACTTATGGTATTCATAGACAGTGGCCACTGCATCACAGTCAGAGGTGATGTACCTGCATTTTAGCTCTTTATCAAGTCCAAATACAATAATTCCAATTGCAATGTCCGATTTCGCAGAAAATCCCATCTGGGTTTATTGGCAAATCGCAAGCATTAACTATAAATACCCTTTGAATCCCCAATCCTCTCGAGCTTTCTGCAAAATATCCTTCCTTGCACACGCGGGGATTCCATTTACCGAATTGTAGGAACACATCAGACAGCTTGCTCTGCCTTCTTCGATACAGCTCTGAAATGGCGGCTGGTACGTGTCCTCCAAATCTTGCTGTGAAACCTGTGGAATTGATAACGCAATGGTGACCCAAATTTCAGAAAGGAAAAACTCAGAGGGATGGACTTGACCTTGATCATCCCCAGCACTTAAACCCCAAAAAAATTGCAGGAAAGAAGAGACCTTACCACAGCATTGAAGTTGTATCGACTGAATTCCCCCCACTTCTCCAGATCATAAGCTGTGAAGTGCTTGCAACACGCGGAGAGCATCAAATTGCTGTCAGACCCCTCCAGAAAACTATTATTTTCTCCAGACCCATAATCATCTCTTCTGCTTCCATCACTGTTCCGATTCTCTCCCTGGAAACCCCTCACGTACTCGATGGCATAAGCAGCCGCGACCATGGGATCTTCACCTGGTGTCTCTTGTCCCCTCCCCCATCTGGGGTCTCTGAATATGTTGATATTGGGTGCCCAGAATGTCAACCCAGCTTGACCCACGTTATACATAGCTCTTGCCTCCACGGCGATTGCCTCAGCAATCGCAAACCAGAGGGTTCTATTGAAGGATGCTGCAGTGACAAGCACTTGCGGGAAGCTAGTGGCGGATGAGACCGAGCCATTGAAAGTAACACCAGGGCCGTTGTCGGCGATACCGTGGAGGGATTCGGACCACCATTCGTAGGCAGGAATGCCAAGCCTCCAGATTGGTGTTACGTTGTTAGAGAGCTGTTGAATCTTCTCATCAAGGGTGAGAAGAGAGATTAGAGATTGAGCTCTGGTTGAGATGGGGAGTGAGGTGTTGCAGAAGGCGTAGGAGCTGTGATGTGGAGGGTTACATGGGAATTCAGGATGTGGGTGTGCTGTGATTGATTGAGAGATGAAGAGCAGCAGAGTTAGGAATTCGAGGAGAGAGAAGAATCTCCACTGGGTAAACATCTCCAGGTTCTCTCTTCCTCACGGTTCTGTGGGAACCCAGTTGGGAAAACTGAACACAGAATCTGGCGAGGGAGAATTTAAGATTGGCCTGGCAATAATGGTGGATGGCTGATGATGATGATGATGTCATTGGGAAAAAGTAACAGAAATTTAAACTTTTTTTTTTAATTAGAGAAAGATGATTTTTCCATAAAATTTACATACTTTTTTTTTTTTTTTTGATAAAGTCAAATTTACATAATTATACTCTTAGGCTCCGATTGGTGTCGTTCTAAAAAAATGTTTCTAGAGTTTTTTTGTTCTATTGGAACGAAAAAACAGAATCTTCTGTTTGGTGCACTTATGGTCCGTTTCTGTTTTTTTAGAATAAAAAGTGAAAAAAAAAAAACTCAAAAATCGAGATTAGACTTCCCAGTTTCGTTCAATTTTACAAAAATAAAAAAGAAAAAAAAGTTCCCGATAAAAATCTGAAATTTTAAAACACCATTTTTTCGTTTAAAAACTGCATTTTGACACAGAAACTGAAATTTTCGTTTTTGACACGAAACAACGTTTCTGGAACAAAAACGATACCAAACGGAGCCTTAGTCTGTTCAACTCAAAAGTGAAGGCTATATTTCATTACTCCAACAAGAAACTCTTTCTACTTCTACGCCAGATTTCAGGTTCCAACTGTAACTATGGTAAGCTTTACTTCATTACATCGCAGGTTTCAACTTCTCCTCTGCCAGATCCCACTTTTCTTCGAGAATGAAAAGTGTTTTGTTTGGCAAGTAATGAATAGAAAAAGAAAAAGAAAATTATTTTAAATTACAAATTTGGGTCAAGATGAAGCCATTTGCAATTCTATTTTGTCTATGTATAAATAGCTTCTTACACTTCAATCAATGAAACAAAAAGGAAACCCAAGGGGAGTGGAATTGGATGGTGGTTTGATATCACTATCGTTTTAGTAGGTGATTTTATAAGCAAAACTATAAAAATATAGATGGGTCATGGATTATTATAAATAAAGGGGAAAAAAACCTCAAAAATGATTCTAGGTACTAAATCTCCTTGATCGTGCTTGTCATTATAGTCTGACTTGTTAGATGAATAGGGATTCTTTTCTAATATTTCAATGGAATCAATTGATTAGGTTTGCAAGAGAATGTTATCTCGGCACAAATATACGTTAGTGTACCAACTAATAGGATAGTGTGCGGGAGCATCTTTACCATGAGGGTAGTACAGTCCTTTTGCACACACTGTGTCATGTACCTGCACCAAGCGGTAGTGTTTTTTCTTCCTTTAAAATATTATGTTTGGGATGTTCCAAGTGTAAAAGATATTGATTAATGTATCCTAAGTTCTTAAATCTATCAAAAAGTTTTCAATTGAAAGGATATAATTCAACATTAAGGTTTTTTATTTTTTAATTTTTTATTTAAAGATCATGGCTACTCATATAACAATTTAAATAGATCATGGGTACTCATATAACATTTTAAATCATAGTGCATTTGATCTTCGAAGCTTAAAAAAATTCTACTGAAAGATCAGTTCAACCGTAATATTTTAATATTTTTAATATTTGATTTGGATCAGAATCATTCAATTGGCATTTTAAATCATACAAACATGATGGTACCACTTGATCTAAGATCAGGCAGATAGAAATTTTTCTAAAATATTTCAATTGGAAAGATACAGTTCAACCATTACATTTTGACATTTTAGATCGTTGATTGATTTTCATCATGTATGTTCATTTAGTATTTTTAATTATAGTAAACACAATAGTAAAGTATGATTTATGATTAGATCGTTAAAAGTATTTGCTCTTGCATCTTCCGATTAATATTCAATGTGATTCGATGCTTTTGAAGATCTGATCATTTGTTTAAAACGCTAAACACAACGATATCTTCCTTAAATCTTCGAGATGTCTTCATTTCCTACCTTACAAAACTCAAGTGGCAGCTAAGTGATGGGCAAAGAAAAACAAACACGGAAAAGAACTTTCCTTAAAGCTTACTAATCTTTCCCCTCCACAAGCACCCCACCCCCACCCCAAAAAAAAAAAGTCTCAGTTTGGATCTTGAGAACCCACAGGGAGTAAGTCTGTAATTAATTTGTGGCTGATGGCTAGTAGTCTAAATGGAAATTAGATTCCCCTTTATGCGGACCTTAAGATGGAGATGAACCCTCGAGGGGTAGTTCACATAAGTCTCAGTTTGGATCTTGAGAATCTATACAGTTGGGAATAAGTCTGTAATTAATTTGTGGGTGATGGGCAGTAGTCTAAATGGAAATTAGATTCCCTTTTATGCGCACCTTAAGATGGAGGAAATTCAAACTCCAAAACTGTCTCCTATTTCTTTCATATTCTCACCTGCAAATGTTATTTTGTGACACAAATTCAACATTGGAGATCCAAAAAGCGATGAAGGGAATAGCTTTATGGACTATAAAGCAAATAGTATTGTCCCCTAGTCCCCACCTCACTCCAACAAAAGGAAAAAAAATTGCAGAAGAAATCTTCCTGTTGTTGGCACAAGAAAATATGCCACTAAGAAACATGTATGCAATTCTAACCCTGTTATTAATATCCAAAAATAAACAAGGGAATAAAACTAACCCTGTCACAGAATTTAAAGATAACAGGCCCCTGAGAATGTCAGTTTTCACTGCATTAAAGAATCAATGCCTACCACTCTTTCTGAATGGCACAATTTTCCAAAAGAATCTTGGTATTGCCTCACAGACCGGCATTTGTTTATACTAAATGAAATGGGAACCTTAATAAACCAATTCCCAAGAATACCATCATGGGTGAATAAGATTCCAACATCCAATTCGCCAACCAATCAGGCTGATGAATTGGGAACTACCTTCTCTTTCTGATTCTCATCTACAACTTCACTGGGGGGATCAGGACCGCGAGGAATCTTTCCTGGATAGTTGGTTGTTGAGGAGTCTGACCCTTGCATACTGCAGATCATAAGAAATTATATGAAAAAGAACGAAAAAAGCAAAAGAAAAGGGCATAATCAATCAAAATAATAGGAAAGGATTAAGTGCTCTCTAGATTGGCTTGCAACACTCACCATCTATCGACAATCACAATGGAGCGGAGCTCACAATTAGCAAAGCTGCAAGTGTAGATGGTAAAAGTCATGGGTCAGTCCCTGATTTGTCATGAAGAAGCAGAACAGAATGCGGCAGACAAGAACAAAAGCAACTACATTATGTCTGTTTTAGATGCAATGTCGCATGGTCCATTTAAGAGGGCAAACTAGGGGGAAGGAAAAAAAACAAAAAACAAAAAACAAAACAAAACAAAAAAGGCGCCTGATCGCAGTCCAATCTATTGTATATTTTTTCCTTATTTTATTCGCTTAACTTCTATATTCCTCCCCAGAAAGGAGTTACTGACTTTTATCAGATCCATAAAGAATACTGATATAAAGCACATAAATGCAGCATTCTTCTTCTTTGTCTACATTTTAGATTAACCATTTTCAATTGTCAAAACAAAATCTATTACACAAAAGCATTTCAAAAATGGGGTATAAAAGCGAAGATGAAGTACAGACCCAACAAAAGAGCCACCACCCCCAACAGATCACATATCACCACCCAAGTTGTGGTAAGTTGATAGTTGTTCACACGGAGGAATTTGGGCACATTGCTATGATACAGAGCCAAGTAGACTATTCCACAATAATAGCTTATGCTAAAAACATGTGCTAGTAAATATGGACTCAAGGCCTTTATGTACAACAACCCAAACAAAACTGTACGTTCAACACTTACTGTTTGCTGATCTCTTCTTTCACCACCGAATGACAGTCATTTCCAAAATTACTTAGGGTATGAAACAAGAATCCACTATGAGTAACAACTGCAATCTCCTTCTCTTTTCGTGTCAACAACCTGTAAGGAAATGGTTGAATCACATTTTTATCAGTTCATTATATGCTAAATATCTAAAGAAATCATAAAATTAACCACAGAGAATGACACCTAAAGGGGGAAAACCACATAGAAGGGTGTCAGTCTTCTGATTCATTCCAAATGAAAGTGATTACGGCAAAGAATTTTTTTGGTATGATTTTACATCTCACTAAAAAGTTCTTGACCTTGTACGTGTTTCAGAAAGCCAGAGACAACAGGGGGAAGGGGGGGGGGAATCAAGCTTAGAAGAGAAAGCAGAATCAGTTATCACCAGAGACGTAAAATAATAGTAAATTGTAATAAACAACGTCCATTTAACTAAGAGTACACATAGCCTAATGTTTCAATTGCCATTGCACAAAAACACCATGCCACCCTTCTGCCTAACCTAAGTGTCTGTTTTTTATAGTATCCATCAGCCTCAACCCCATGTTATATAGATGGCAAAGGCATTCACCAGTTAATAAACTTCACTCCCCTAGCTCCAAGTTCTTCATTTGCCTCTCGAACATCGGCCTTCCACAAAATGTCCTCATCACTTTCTATCTGAACAGAAATTCATATATTATTTGAAGCATTACTCCCTACAAAGTAAACTATAACTGCTATTTTATGCACTTTATAAATTGTCATAACACAGTACTTGCCAGGGAAAAATCGATTGCAGGGAAGAGAGGCCGATATTCCGTAATGCTTCTTCTCTTATCACATGGATGAACGCCCTGTAGTCAACAGTACAAATGGTAGAGAAGTTAAGGCTTCAAGCGCAAAAAAACTGATTAAAACTGGGATACATGCATATCCATATACAACAACCATCCAACCCCCTTAATTTTTCCCCTTCTCACGAAAAGTGTGATAAACTTTAAATATCAAGGGAAACTGAGAGAGCATGTCAAACCTTGGGGAATAAGACAAAGGGGCAATCAAAAGAAGGTTACAACTTCTCACTTCACCACTTTGGTAACAACAAAAAGCACCTATCTTATATTTTATTCATAAGTTCTTTAGTCTTTAAATTAGTTTAGGAAAGCTACAGCCCTGAGCTGTCTAGCTCGGAAACTCTTAGTAGTTGAGATAATCTAGGAGATTTTAAGCAATGTAACCTACTCCCCCCCCCCCCCCTCCCCTGAATTGTTATGATGATTTTGGGTCCATTACTCACAAGAACAATCAGATTCCTAAGATCTGATCATTCCTGTATCACTTATTTAGTTAAAACTTACAACTTAAACAAACTAAACAAATATTTCAACTTCAAAAATAAATCAACATAGTATTTAACATACTTTAATATACCTAAATTGCAGACCGAGTCAAGTTGCCTGAATTGTTCAACTCAGACTCAGTCATGATCACACTTCAGTTCAGATGAAACTCAATTGTCTGGACCTGGATTGAAGACAGAAGATTCTTTGTCCAGACAGAATTAAATCCAGGTCAAGAAAACATTGCCACCTCTAATTGCAAGTACCCAAAGCCACGAGTTAAAACACTTCTCTCTCAACCCAAGAAGAGATTGTCACCCCCTCAGCACAGTGACAACCAACTGGTTCTGAATTGTTATCAGACCAAATAAATCCCTAAATGCTTTCAGATTAGAGACCAAAATTGCAAACAGTTGGAATGCTTTGGTTAATTCAATGATTTTTGATAATTCCATAATTCATTAATTGAAGAATAAGACCGAGAAATCAATTGAGGCTCGCTTGCTTAAAAAAAATCTTATGCAACAATCTAAGACTAAGAACAAATATTCAATTTTCACAGGTAAACTAATCCAAATGAATCTTTTTGGGTGCAGACACACGCATGCTCTCTTTTGATGTACAATTGGCAAGCCCCATGCATGTTTCACAGGGCGGGTAGGTATAGATTAACCATTGTTTTAAATGGGGAGTCCAGTATTGGCTAAATGGTGCCATCCCCACCCTGTGAATACTGTATCTTACAAGGCAACATGAAATCGAGTTTCCAAATGCTCCAACTCTGAAAATAAAATGAACCTGTCTTACATGTGGCCAGGACGCCTACAAACCAAAAACCTAGCCCAAAATAGTTATCTAACCCGAATTTCATGCTGCAAGAAATTTTATCAGTCAAACTGCCAATTTTGGCAGCAATGAACCAGATTTCTAAGAAATACCTGAGTTGACCAAAATCTGTCAAAATTGCTAAAGTGGACTCTTTCACTGGTTACATAACATCAGTCCCTACCCCAATACCAAAACTTCTGGAACTGAAATGAAACTTGCAATCTGAAGATTTTATTCAATCTCATGGTGAGGATGTATTGGCATCGAGTTTTGAAATGTATATCAGAATTTCAAAGCAAACAAATATCACATCTCTCAAAAGCAATCTATGACCCTCTATTAAATTTAGAGCAACCATTCTTAGAACCATTTGGGACCTGCTACTCTACAACAAATCATAAGTAGAATGTATGAGTGTATGACATACCAAGTGTTCTCGACAAAGCTCCACTGCTACAAAAGGTGGGCAATCTATACTTGAAATTGCGGGATGGTCACTGTTTCCAGCCTTTGCTACCATTAGTGGAGGTGCCTCCATCCCATCTGCATACTCCTTCCCACCAAATACTCCAACAGCTGTTTGCATTGTCCTGAAAAGCAGATAAGCAACCTGTAAAAGGTAACAATGGGATAACAAAAATAGGTATTTTCTCTGTGACAAACCCCTCTACAAATATAGAATTCGTTCCCAAAGTAGAAATATCAAAATAACTCTGCAACAAAAATTCAAGTTAAATAATCTCAATTGGTATACCAACTGCTAAACCTATATGGGACCACCAAGCTATCTGTGCTATGAGAAGAGGTCAGCAGGATGCTGTCTTGTAACGATTAGCAAGACAGATGATATTGCCTTCTGATCTATCAAACCTCTTTTAGAAATGAGCATATTGTGTTGCAGACTAAAGCTTTGAAAATAGTTGAATAATCAATGTTTTGAGAAACAATAAGACAGCTGAAAATGCAAGGAAGAAATACATTACATGCTGAGCTATATTGTCAAAAAGCAATACATAACTTAATGTTTAATAGATCGGAATGGCATCCTATCTATCCAACAATAAGATTGGCCTTCTCATAAATAAATAAATACAAAAAGAGAGAAGAAGATTGGCTCATCCATTTATCCTCATCAGCTCTCCATGTTGCCTCGAGCCAGCCATATTGCTAAGTCTGTTATGAGATCTGTCTAGAAAACCTCTTCACTTACACTTCTCAATAAGAGCACTTTTAAATACAATTGAAAGTCATCCAAAATACATTCTGGAAAATCAAACCCTTGACGTGCATCCTTAGAGTCGCATGCAAGAACATGCTAGTATTTAAATGACTGAACCAAAATAGCATCGTATACATGACTTTTTACATATTTTCAAAGCGTAAGATATATTACAATTTTACCACTCAATTTTTAGGGTTTGGAGCATGGGGGGAGGAAAGCAATCTTCTGGTGTTACAAAGCAATGTTCAAGGTTTCACCAAAATTTTGCGAAAAATTTCAGTTTCGCAAGATGTCGAAGCGAAACTCCATGAGATATGTAAAAAGTGCAAGGTTTTGATTGGTGAAATTTCTGCGTATGTGTAGTTTCGGTATCATTTCGACCGATACATTACAAACCTTCTATTATAAAATGTATAGTTTCAAATTTCGACCCATTTCATTGGTTTCACTGGTTTCGACTCTTAAGGTTTGTGGAAACTTGGTTTTTTTATATTTTAGCCAAAATTACTCCCATACAAAACGTGGAACAAGTTGTTGGGTAGCAATGAAACACATTGAAAGTGACGATTTTTGCTGTATTTGTGGAAGTTTTGTGCAAGATTCAAAGTTGTGTGGAATAGGCCATATTCGAGAAGGAATACAGCAGTGTACAAAGTATATTACCAACCTAGGGTCCAAAGTCAAACTACCATTTTGGGTGTGTTTTTACAATCTAAGGGTTCCACCATGTTTAGATGGCCTAAAATAGGGTTTCCTACAAGTTTTTGGACCTATTTTGGCCATGTGGGTCTCTAAACCATCCATCAAAACCATCCACCGAAACCTTCCAGGTTTTAACCGAAACTTTGCGGTTTCAAAAAATATATCGGTTTTGAGCCTGATCGAAACCGAAACCGAAACCAAAACTGAAACTTGGGACCCTGCTACAAAGTTCTACTGTAATCATGGAGCATGATGGAGAGGTTAGAATGATGCTTTTATTAATCCATTTTCCAATTCATTTACTTGATGGAGTAGGTCCAGTACTTGATTCCTTATTTCAAAAAAAAAAAAAAAAAAATGGTAGAATTCCTTATTTCAAAAATAAATCCATCAAAAGTTGCAATGTCTCAAGAGGGAAGTCTAGGAAGTAAAAAAAGCAAAGTTTTAGTTCCAGATAGCAGCAATCATCAATGCCAACCAGGGATTACAAGAGGGAAAGTTTCCAAACCACATGTTGATCATCATTAAATAGAAGACCAAATTTCTCTGACTGTTAAAAATAATCTGGAAAAAAAAAAACCCTGGCAAATTGATACCTTAGCAAAGGAGATGCAATAACTAATTCAATCCTTTTGGCAAGTCCAGATGCATGAACATGCTTGCGCAAACTATCAACCTATTAAAACACCAGAGAAAAGCTTTTTCAGGCATTTTCTTGAGGGTCATAAGCACATTTTAGAGGGTACCATATGGAATTCTATTTAAATGGAGAGACTGTGAGAGACCATAAAACTAACCATAATACCTCAAGGTAACCAACTATTTACCTGCTGCCATCCCAAAGGAGTAACATGTGCATCAAAAAGTTCTTGAGATAGGTATGCTTTATGATCCTTCTCACCTTCTACATTGTGAATCCCTTGTGCATGTCGCACCTGCATACATGGTTTTCAATACCCCAATGCATATGAATTTGATTAAGGCAAAGAAAAAAGGAAGACTATTTTTGACATCCTCCAGATCAAATGCAGCAGATTCACATCCACAAAACACATAATCGAACTATAATGATATGCAAGAGAAAAAGATAATAAGACTAGCACAAACCAGGTGTAGAGTTTTACAGCGATGCAATGGAAACAGAGTAGGGCCTGCAGTACCATCCATATCTGAAATGCATGCAAATAAAGTTTTCAGAGAAAGGGAACATAACAGAATCAGAAAGTGAACCCACCCACAAGAACTCAGAAAGTCACTACATAGTCAAAGTACATACTATCTCTAAGTGTTCTCTTTTTTTTTTCCTTTTTTTTTTTTTTTTTGCAACAAAATATACAAGCAATGGCTAAGAACAGTAACACCACTGAAAAGCATATAGCTATAGTGTAAAGACTGTCAGTCAACACTTCAAAAATTTAAGTTGTAAGCCTCGGAGAATTTCAATAATTGAATTTTCCAGGCTATCATACCTTTCTTTATTTTATTTTTTCTGGGGGTGGGGGTGGGGGGAGGTGGTAGGGTTCAATAAACATGAATTAAGTTTCCTATGTTGGCAGTGTAGAAGCAAAAAGCTATACACAATGCAGAAAACACAACCATCACCACACAAGGATATCCTGCAAGGTGTTTATGTCAACAGAGTGATGAGAGCAGTTTCACTAGCAATGGAGAAGGGGTTACAAGCTCTCTTCGTTTACAAAGAACTCCTAGTAACCCTATGTCCCTATTAACCCCCATCACTACCAATTTACATGGAAATCAAAGAGATACAATTTTGCGGATTATCCCCATATAATCCCTAAAAAAATTCCTCCAGAACTTCCGCCCCCTAACCCCTACATGGATCCCCTATCTTGAAGAGGCCCAAGAAAATATAGGAGATCAACCCAAACTACAAAATACAAGACATCAACCCTCAACCAGCAAAAGGAGCTAAACCAAGTACCAATGAAAATATTGGACAGTGTTGTTTGGGACAAATTTCTTATTAAAAGTGCAATAAAAGCTATTCCCTAAGCCAAATATTGATAAAAATATAGTAGATATTGGTTCGGATTTTTTTTTTTTTTTTTTTAATTGAAGGAGGAATAAAATTACCAATTTGACAAGGAACAAGAATCTCTTTATTAAGAAAACTTGGGATCAATTGCAATAGATGCAACGTACTGAAGTGCAATATAACAATAGCATTCAGATTCTCTCAATAGTGGCCAATGATTCATATTTGTCAATGGGCTGTCTCTCTAGTCCATCGCTCCATAATTCAACCACCTTTCATTAGTCCACATCTGCCACAAATCAACAGCCATATCCACAGTTGTAAAACTAATCACTCTGTCTACTGTTTTCCATGTAGGAGGTTCGGGGAAATAGATTATGCTAGCCAGGTTTAAGCAGCCACCTATATCTAATGCTCAAGCTATTAACATCAACAGACTCAGCACAGAGACAAAAACAGGTCCGGATACTTCTGGCAAAGGTGTAAATACTTAATGGCCCGCCTTTTGAAGAGACAAATAGATCCACAGCCTATAGAAAAACGCAGATCATAAATGAAGAAACCAAAACCAAAGCATAGGCATGGGAAAACCATTAGAAATCTAAACATAACCGAATCTCAAGAGCGTTACTCCGAAGAAATCTCATCACAATCGTTAACAATCTCGTAACATTTAGAGAAAGGTCAAAATAAATATTACACAAACATGTCACGAATATTGAGATTCAACAAAAAAATATATATATAGCAGATCAGAATCGCCAAATCAAAGGAAAAAATCCCGAGAGATAAGAAAACAATAAAAACTTACCTGAGAGACTAGAGAAGCAAACGAAGGTATTACGAGATGTAGTCGATGGAGGTAGTGCTGTCGCTGGAAGAGAAACGGAAGCTCGTCTGGTAGCTCTGGATTTGAAACTGGAAATGGAAATGGGAATAGAAAATGGGGCAAGATGAAGGATTGGGAAGTGGAAGGGTAAGGAATAAGAGCAAGAGAGAGAAATAGGAAGATTGGAACCGGGCACGGCGGGCAAAGCCATCGTTGGCTTCTGCTATTTAAGTTTGTCTATTATTATTATTATTATTATTATTATGGTTTAAATTGGTCAGCGTAGATTCGATCCCTAGTCCCTACTCAAACCTCCGAGTCTGTCCGAACCTTCCACGTATGAGACAGAGCCTCCCTCCAAGTCCGTGAGGTTCCGTGAGTCGTCTCTCCTTTCAATTTCTCATGCAAATTGGAGATGGAAATGGTTCCGTGAGTCTCCTTCTCATCAATTTGACTAGAGGTACTAACTGGTTCGGTTGGGTTCACTTTTTTTTTTTTTTTTCAAAATGTGAAAAATATAAATCAAAATTGAATTTTATTTATTAATTCATTTTAATTGGCAATGAACATAATTTTGAAGGCTAATTAAAAAAATCTGATGTTGTTAGGTTTAACATCTAAGTTAAAATTATGAAACATTAGAGGATGTATATAGAATGTTGGATTAACCATGTCTTTTCAATCGATTCAATAGCTTATCAAGTTTTAATTTGTTCAAATTCAATAGTTTAAATGATTTCATAAACGCTTTCATATCTTAATTTATCAAATTTGAACTAAATAATAAATGGTTTCCTAACCTTTAAATTGAGGAATCTAATCATAGATTTCAATTGCAATTTGTTCGGGCACGATTAATATATATTTTTGTTTTGTCTATTTGATCGATCCAACCGATTCAAGTTGGCTTTTGACACACTACTTCCAATGATGTGAAGAACATGGAAAAGTATTTACCAAAGAATATGGAACATGAAACGGTGCACTATGGTTGTGGTCCTGTAGATACTTGTATGTGAGATTCTATTCAACGTGTTTAAATTATTATCAAATTCCCACTTCCTAGTTCCAAACTTATTTCCCAAGCTAACAATATTACCAAGTGGTAAGTGAAGTGTATGAGCCACTCTCAATAGTATCATGGGTGAAATGCCGATGAATATCCTTCTTTTTTTTTTTTTAAGAGCTAATTTGTAAAGCTGTTGTCGATGAATTATTTGCTACATATGTATATAACTCTATTTCTCTTAAAGCGTATATTTATTTTCATGATAATAATAATAATAAATCATGGGTTACCAATTGTTAACTCATTATATATCAATTCGAAAACCATCGATTCCTGGTAATAATACTATGATCATTGGAATATTCCTTGAAAAATTATCGATTTCATAGATCTTTCAAAACCCGTTAGTGCCAAATTTGACCTGAATCGTATCAAAATCTGTACTAACCGCTTCCACCTCTAGTTTCATGTTTTAAAACCACGTTCTTAAAGACTCTCATTACATAAGATGACGAATCCAGTAAAGGTTCATTAGTTGGCTCCTGCTATAATATTGAAATCAAATACAATTTCCCTTTGAATCATGGTTTGAGGAATCAATTGGATTGGATTGGTATTGACTGGCTTTGATTGTTCCCAATAATCGATCAATACTACATCAGTGAATTAATATGGATAAAGGATTATACAGTAAAAAAAATATATTATTTTGATTGAATCCAGGGGTCATTCTATCTCATCAACGCCAATAGTTTGGGATCAGATCAATATAGGCCTTGACCAATCCCAACCTAGATTATGTCTTCTCAAACCTTGCTTGGAAATCTTTGTATTGAAGCTTAACATGAAAATAGAAAACATTGGGGTTCACATATACAAAAAATTGTAGTCTTCCCTAACAATCACATGGCAATTATGTAAGGTAGTGTAATTCTTCTTTGAGGTGATAGCATGTCAAGTCATTGATCCCTAAGGTTTTTTTTTTTTAATGGGGAGAAGAATGTTAGCTAGTCACATGGCCCTTGCCCCATAATGGGGTCCAATAAGAGGGTGCAAAGGGGCATCAATTGGGAATGAATATCTTTTATTTCATAATGGTGACCGTCATTTTTGACTCCTCTGTGTTGGGCACAGAGGCCACGCACTAAGTAGTGTTCTTTTCTATTTTTTTTTTTTTAATACAAGTATTAATTATTAAACAAGTGCTAAAGAAAAATTATAACTACTTACAACAACAATGGTAACATTGGCATATATGGCATGTATAGG
>NC_056567.1:22303073-22380267 GCF_013358625.1 Macadamia integrifolia | reverse complement strand
ATTCATCAAAATTGTTTGAATCAAATATAAAATAAATAATAATTATCATCTACATTGATTAAAATAATTAAAAAACAATAAATTGTATCCGATTCTTTGTTCAATTAAATGTTTTTAGTTATAAAATTGAAACCGATCCAATTGACCAACAAAAGTTTTCCGCTTTTTAAATCAAAACTGAACCAAATTGAATGGTTGGTTTCAAAGTTTTGGTTATATTATTATTTTCTAATAGAAAATAAATTTATTTATTTCCATGATGATGATTACACATGGGTGAAGAGTAGTAGCTTTGGTATGATTTCTATTTGTATTTATTAACTATTTTGTAGAAATTATTTATGATAATAAATTATGGATCACAAATAGTATTCATTTGGTTATTATTTATAAAGTAGATTATATAATGAGAAAATAGGTTTTAGTTTTCACTTTCAGCTTTGAGCTTCGAGCGAGAAAGATGATAAGATTCGTGATTTTTTATTAGAAAAATATAAAACATACTAAAATTATATCTTTATCATTGATTTTGAGTAGTTTAGCACAAATGCTTATTTAAGGTAGTAAAAATCAACATAAATGATTTGTTGCCACAAATCACAAATAGCTTGAGAGTAATTTGTAAGTAATGATTTATTATAATTTATTGTAAATAAAACTAAGTGCTATAAATTATACAAAAAACTTATAAAAATATAAATAAGTCAAATAAATATAAATAGAAATCAAACCAAAGAGAGCCATTGACATCCACAATTTCTTTATAAAAAAAAAAAAACCGGGATTTTACCCAAATAAATATATAAATAAATAAAGGGGTTTAAAATGTAAAAGAAAAGTAGAGAGAGAGAGAAAAAAAAACACGCTAGTTAGAATATAATCCAAACGCGGCCTAAAGTCTATTCTTGCCCTACGGCTCATGGATTGTACATCCGTTGTTTGTGCAGATGTTCTGGGACTTATAACAGAGCGCCTGAAGGATTTTCATCCCAGCTTGCTCTCCTTCTTCTTGTTGTTGCAGAGTAAACAAAGTCTAGTTTTGAAGACGCTGGGGTTTCTTCGTTCTCAGGTTGTCATCTCAAACTCAAAGGGTACTTATGTATCCTTCTCTGGTTTTTCTCGTTCATAAGAGGTAATAAACTCGCGTTTTCTCACTATTGTCTCGCTATCCATTGCCCTCCATAGTCTGAAGGATATCCATTGATATGTTTATTAGAATCTTGAGGAACAAGGGCGCAGAGAGCAATTTCATCGCTAGGGTTTCTCAAATCTGCCACAGGAAGGAACCCAACAAGAGTCATTGCATTCTCCTCCTCTACTTCTCTAGAAATTACTTGTTGATTTTGTAAAATTTCATTGGGTTTTGTTTGAATTGAGCTATCCGATATTTGTTATTCTGGGTTGATTACTCAATAGAATCACTCTCTTTCCAGTTTTATAAGTATTAACAGTTGGGTTATTAGTCTGATTTGTGATTGAAATGGGGGATTCTGATTGCCATAAAATTCGTAACATTTGCATTCTTGCCCATGTTGATCATGGCAAGACCACCCTTGCTGACCATCTTATTGCTGGTGCTGGAAGTGGATTACTCCACCCTAAGCAGGCTGGCCGGCTAAGGTTTATGGATTACCTAGATGAAGAACAGAGGCGGGCAATCACAATGAAGAGCTCTTCGATTGCTTTGAAATACGGGGAATACAATATTAATCTCATAGATTCACCGGGGCACATGGATTTCTGCAGCGAGGTCTCCACTGCTGCCCGATTGAGTGATGGTGCCTTGGTCTTAGTTGATGCTGTCGAAGGGGTTCACATACAGACACATGCCGTCTTGCGTCAGGCGTGGATAGAAAAGCTTACACCCTGCCTAGTCCTCAACAAGATTGATAGGTTAATCTTAGAACTGAAACTGAGTCCAATGGAAGCTTACAATCGATTGCAGAGAATTGTTCACGAGGTTAATGGGATTGTGAGTGCCTACAAGTCAGAGAAGTATCTTTCTGACGTAGATTCGATACTTTCACTTCCTACTGGTGAAACGGGTGATGAGAATCAGGAGTTCATTGAGGATGATGAAGAAGATACTTTCCAACCCCAAAACGGAAATGTGGCTTTTGCCTGTGCTTTGGATGGGTGGGGTTTCTGCATCGGGGAGTTTGCTGATTTCTATGCATCGAAGCTTGGGGCAAGTGTCACAGCATTGCAGAAAGCTTTGTGGGGTCCCCGATACTATAATTCGAAGACCAAAATGATTGTAGGAAAAAAGGGAATCAGCGGAGGGAGTAAGGCTCGGCCTATGTTTGTGCAGTTTGTGCTTGAGCCTCTCTGGCAGGTTTATCAGGCAGCTCTCGACTCTGATGGGAATAAAGCGATGCTTGAGAAAGTCATCAAGTCATTTAACTTGTCTGTACCTTCTCGTGAATTTCAGAACAAGGATCCGAAAGTGGTGCTTCAAGCTGTTATGAGCCGGTGGCTTCCTTTATCTAATACAATATTGTCAATGGTTGTTAGATGTATGCCTGATCCCATTGCAGCCCAGCCTATTCGAATTGCGCGGTTGCTTCCAAAGAGGGAGGTTGTGGATAATGGGACTTGTCATGATGTGCTGGCAGAAGCTGAACATGTGAGGAAGTGTGTTGAGGCCTGTGATTCTAGTCCAGAAGCTCCTTGTGTTGCATTTGTATCTAAAATGTTTGCTGTTCCACTGAAAATGCTTCCGCAAAGGGGCCCACATGGAGAAATTATGAGCAATTTTGTAGAAGAAGGAGGGGCTAGTGATTTAGACGAGTACTTCCTTGCATTTGCAAGGATTTTCAGCGGGGTTCTTTATTCGGGGCAGAGAATTTTTGTGCTTTCAGCTTTGTATGATCCACTTAAAGGGGGGGAAGGAATGCAAAAGCATGTGCAGGAAGCAGAGTTGCATTCCTTGTATCTGATGATGGGACAAGGGTTGAAACCGGTGGCGTCTGTGAAGGCAGGGAATGTTGTTGCAATACGAGGCCTTGGTCAGCATATCTTAAAGAGTGCGACACTGTCATCCACAAGAAACTGTTGGCCATTCTCAAGTATGGTTTTCCAAGTCTCTCCAACTTTGAGAGTAGCAATTGAACCATCTGATCCGGCAGATATGGGTGCACTTATGAGGGGCTTGAGGCTTCTAAACCGGGCAGACCCATTTGTAGAAGTCAATGTTTCTGCCCGAGGAGAGCAAGTTCTTGCCGCTGCTGGAGAGGTTCATCTCGAGAGGTGCATAAAGGACTTGAAAGAGAGATTTGCAAGGGTAAAGATTGAAGTCTCACCTCCCCTTGTCTCCTATAAGGAGACTATTGAAGGGGAGGGATCTAATCCACCAGAGAATCTCAATGTATTGACTGACAGCTCGGAATATGCTGAGAAGATGACACCCAATGGGAGATGTGTTATTCGGGTGCAAGTCATGAAGCTTCCACCTGCGCTGGCGAAGGTTCTTGATGAAAGTTCTGATCTACTTGGAAGTATTATAGAGCTCAAACCAGAACAAAGAAGCAGAAGCTTGGAATCACTGAACGCTACTGAAGATGACAATCCAATTGAAGCACTTAAGAAACGTATGGTGGATGCTATAGAGAGTGATATTAAATCTGGGAGTAAAGAAATTGATAGTGATAAGATTGAGAAGTATAAAAATTTGTGGCTCCAGATTCTTCAAAGGATCTGGGCACTTGGTCCTAGGCAGGTTGGTCCTAACATTCTCCTTGTTCCCGACTCAAAAGGTGGGGTTATTGGTTCATCTATTCTTATACCAGGTTCATCTCTTGTATCTGGAAGATTGGGGTTTGTAGATGTTTCCTGTGCAAAGACCATGGAAAAAGATACTGCTGCTAAGGCAGGTTTAGGAGCTAGCCATGCACTGTACATGGAGGCAGAGAGTCTTGCTAGCAGTGTGGTATCTGGGTTCCAATTAGCCACGGCAGCTGGACCGTTGTGTGATGAACCTATGTGGGGTTTGGCATTTCTTGTCGAAGCCAACATTATTCCTTCTGGGGCACAGACTGATGAGTCAGAACCCTCAACTCAACAACAAGACCAATATGGCATCTTTGCGGGACAGGTTATGACAGCTGTCAAGGACGCATGTAGGACAGCCGTGCTGCAGAAGAAACCACGACTTGTGGAAGCCATGTATTTCTGTGAGTTGAACACCCCAACTGAATATTTAGGCCCCATGTATGCTGTGCTTTCCCGACGAAGGGCTCGAGTTTTGAAGGAAGAGATGCAGGAGGGGTCTCCATTGTTCACTGTGCATGCTTATGTGCCCGTTACAGAAAGCTTTGGATTTGCGGACGAGCTTCGGAGATGGACATCGGGTGCTTCAAGTGCTCTACTTGTACTTAGCCACTGGGAAGCACTCCTTGAGGATCCTTTCTTTGTACCAAAAACGGAAGAGGAAATTGAAGAGTTTGGAGATGGTGCTAGTGTCCTCCCTAACACAGCAAGGAAGCTAATTGATGCTGTTAGGCGAAGGAAGGGCCTTCCGGTGGAAGATAAAGTTGTCCAGCATGCAACGAAACAGAGGACCCTTGCCCGTAAAGTGTGAAGGTGTTGATCCCATGGGGTACCAACAATGACATTTTAACAGGATTTTAACAGAGACAATTCACCAAGTCATGGTAAAATGGCACAAATGTACTTCCAAGTTTAAAAACCCAATTTTGACGATGCCCTTGATTCTTTTATGTGAGGCGGTGCTTGGATTGTACTCTGATTATAATGAATGAATGTATTTTTTTTTTCCTTACGCAAGAAGAAAACAAATATAGTTATTAGGAGATGTTTGAAGAGTTGTATAATTCACAAAATTTGCCTTAAATAGTCATTTCTATGGTAATTACCTTTGCACATAATATAGTAATTTTCCTTCAAAAAAGGATAAAAAAAGGTACTTACATATAGAATTCTGGCTGTTATTGTGTTTTAGAGCTTTATAAGACCCGTCTATGGATTGCTTTGTCAAATGTTGAATACTTCAACACAAGTGATTGCTAAAATTGTGCAAGTGGTACATCATGGTATTTCATGGATATCCTTGAAACTTGAGGTCAAGTTTCACCAATGCAGTGGTTGATGTTATAACTTGGTCCTGTCAATCAAACAGCAAAGTTGGCCACATGAAACACCATTAGCCTGCAAATGTGAACTTGACAGATGGAACGGCATTATTGTAATTCTACTTTGGTTTTCTCTTCTATTTGCTTGTAAATAGATGCAAGGAGTTTGATCGAACCAATACAATGGCTTTACCTCTCAAGAGCTCCCATTACAGAAGATGCTGAATCTATGAATATGGAGACAGAACAGAATGACTTAGCCTTTTTACATTAGATATTGCGTTAAGGATGATTTTGTGCTTACCATTAAGATTGGATTTACAGGCGGAGTCCTTTATGTTCTGGTTTAGATTGTGATTATCAATTTGGATTGCTTAGCTATTGTGTACTAGTTGTGTTATTTTTATAATAATGTGATGTCATACGAGGTTTCTTCTTCTTCTTTTGAGTTTTGATATACTACAATAATTCATCATTTAGAAGTTTCTACGATTTCTATTGTTATTTGGGCTTCTGCATGTAGTAAAGATTACGATGTTGTTGGGTACGAGGTTTGTATTATATGGCTTTGCCTTTGTGTTTTTCAGATAATTGGGTTGTATATGGTTTTGTTGGGCATGAGGTTTTCCTGACTTTAGCATCTTTCATTTTCCCCTCCGGAATTACCTTTTATTGGCTCATTACAGGGGAGGCTTCCTTCATGTTTGGCAATTATTTGCCCCTCAACCCACAGGGTCCTAGAGGATAATTCGAGATTATTAAATAGTCGACAGTACAGTAGGACCACTAACATTTTGAGCCCCCCCTTACAACCTGATAGATTCGGAGCAAAATCATCAGTTGTGTTTTTTTTGTTTAAAGGAATTATCTCATGTCAGATCACTTTGCTGTTATTTTATCATATGATTTCTGCATTATTCTAAAACGCCTAATTTCTTTCCATTCATGTTTTGTCATGCAGTGTGGTTTGTGGAGGAATGACTTTAAAGTGCAGAGGCGAATGATAAAAGTTGTTAGATGTGCAGGTTTCCCACACAAAAAAGGCACAAGAAATGGGCTGAAGGCTTTGAAACCTGTTCCCGTAATAATTTGCGGCAAGTATGGCATTTGCTATCTGAATTTTAATTTTTGACATGTAGAAGTTAGCCATTAATATTTAGTCCAGAAGTTAATGCACTTAAAATATATTCTTTGAATTTCATGACAAAATGTAATCTGATGGGTACATATTTCTGCATTTAGCACATAACCTTATGAGTTTCACCAACTTGCTAATGTGAAATTTTGCGAATGATTAAATGTGGTGGTGCTATTGATTGCTAATGTTGATTTGTAAAATGCTTATGATCAAGTGGAATGGGGCTTCTTTGATCGGATTATTGAAGTCAGGTCTGGGGTTGAAGTGGAGAAAATGGTATAGAATTCATCTCTATCATCATTAATTGTAATGTAAGGCTAGGTTGGAGTTGGACAAGTCAAACCAGCTCACAACTGCAGGATTTTTTTTACCAAAAAACAACCATAAACCAACCCAAAAAACATGCACAGGAAATCAGACTATAAAGAACTGTAGACAAATCTCCAGCAAGCTTAGGTGATGAAATAAGTTAGTAACAGTATGGAAAATATGTCTGAACACCAAAGGAATCGGAAACAAACAGATCTATGCTATCGATTTCAGTCTCAGACCTGAAAACAGGATAACAATCACTATAGGACGGAATTGAGGGGATTTTCAATAACTCAAAATCAGGTGGTCCAATAGGGCTGTAATTTTTGTCGAGTCTCAAACTAGGAGAGGTGCATCTTCGATCCAAATTTGAGCCTAATCAGATGGTTGGTCTGTCCAGGAGAGAGAAGGATTGGAGAGCAAAAAATTCTGGAATTTCTGGGCAGAACTGAGAAAGGCCCAGATTCAGTTACTTGTAATGTATTGAGGTTGAAGTTGCAGGTCTTGAACACCTTGAATAGCAAAGAAGAAGAAGATAATAAAATAGAAGAGGACCTCTCGGGCTTCACACCGCAGAGAGTCAACTGGATCAAACACCAGTTCCATCAGCCTTGATCAAACATAAGACAAATCTTCATGGAGAAGACAATAGCAGCAGCCATTAATTTGTTCATAAAAATCATTCTAGCTTTAGGAGCTCTTATTCTTTATTTATAATGATGGGGAAGGGAATTACAAAATAGAAGGTTCCTTAAAAGGAAACCTTAATTTAGTCTCCCAAAACAATACTTACTAAAAACTGAAATTAGAAACTAGCTGAAAAATGAAACTAACTACTAATGACTTGACTCATAAGAAAACAAAAATAACTTAAATTAAAACCAGCTTAAAAGGAAACTAATGAAAGTGAAAACAAACTAGTAATCTCGTAGGCAATTTTAAAGCCCCTCTTTTAGGCTCATAAAAGTGGCTCATTACACTCCAAACCACATGGACTGAAGGCGCAACATATATATAACCTAACCCTAGACTTATTCCTAATAAAACAAGCCTAGTTTGGTGAAGAATCTGCATAGACTCTCCCCATCTTGAAAAAAATTGTCCTCTAATTTTGCAGTGATGAGGGGGAAACAACATGTGATTAGTAGCTTTGACCATTCCCAAACAAAATTCTGGTTGCTTGTAAACTTTTAGAATGTAGTGTTCAAGGCGTGGAGTTTTTTCTTCAAAAAACCATGATGGAACAAACTCTATTTACTCGATCTCTGAATCAAGACCAATTGTGAATTTCGTGTGCATAGAGTCATCAATGTTGGTATCCTTTTCATCAAGGATTGAAGGAACAAGCTCTTCCTTTTCATCATGAATCTCAAAGACTTGTTATGGAGTGATCTCAACCACTACATCATCATCCATGGCTTCAATATTGTCTCCTCTAATCTCTTTAGTATAGAACTCTTCAGTGAAATCTTCTAACTCTTGACCTTTTGTCTTTGAAGCTTTAAAACTATGCTTTTGGTTTAAATAGAGGTATCTTCACTTCCCATAGAAGCATTATATGTGCTATTAATGATTGTGGGACACCAACACGTCGCTGCATTCTAGCTAATCTTTCATCCCTTCGCACCATTTGTTGATTTAGTTGTATCAACTTCTCCATCATGGAAACCATGGCAGCCATCATCTCAGTAGTAGGGTTGTTCTTTGCCATGCTCTGATACCACTAAATGTAAGGTTAGGTTGGACAAGTCAAACCAGCTCACAACTGCAGGATTTTTTTACCAAAGAACAACCATAAACCAACCCAAAAAACATGCACAAGAAATCAGATTATAAAGAACTGTAGATAAAACTCCAGCAAGCTTAGATGATGAGATAGGTTAGTAACAATATGGAAAATATGTCTGAACACCAAAGGAATCAGAAGCAAATAGATCTATGCTATCACCTCTCGGGCTTCATACCATAGAGAGTCAACTGGATCAAACACCAGTTCCATCAGCCTTAATCAAACACAAGACAAATCTTTATAGAGAAGACAATAGCAGCAGCCATTAATTTGTTCATAAAAATCATTATAGCTTTAGGAGCTCTTTTTCTTTATTTATAATGATGGGGAAGGGAATTACAAAATAGAAGGTTCCTTAAGGAAACCCTAATTTAGTCTCCTAATACAATACTTACTAGAAACTAGCCGAAAAAGGAAACTAACTACTAATGACTTGACTCAAGTAATAACTTGACTCCTAAGAAAACAAAAATAACTTAAATTAAACCCAACTTAAAAGAAAACTAATGAAAAAGGAAACAAACTAGTAATCCCGTAGGCAACCTTAAAGGCCCTCTTTTAGACCCATAAAAGTAGCACATTACATTCCAAACCACATGGACTGAAGGCCCAACACATATGCAACCCAACCCTAGACTTATTCCTAATAAAACAAGCCTAGTTTGGTAAAGAATCTACATCAAATTGCTTCTACTTAAAAGAATTTGATGCATTTAGGGGAATTTGTTAGTTGGATCCGCTTTCCCTGCTTCTTTTTTTATTGGCGCCTTCTGATCATGGGTGAATACAGTGGGAGAATTCAGGGATTTTGAATGAATGTAGATGCTCCTATCACATCTCAGCATGCATGCTATACTCTTATGCTTTTGGGGGCCAGACATGAACCTGCACCTAGGAGCCATGCTGAGAATGCTTGAAGCCATTACAAGGCTGCGGGTTAACTTGAACAGAAAAAAAAAAGCATGTTGACTGGGATTGGATATATTGGGTTGGTGGTTGTTGAAACAGGAGCAAGTCTTTTTGGCTGCAAAGTGGGAGAAATTCCTTTAATGTAATACGGGGTTCTTTTGGTGTGAAACTGAATGCACTAGGTGTTTGGAATTAAATTATTGATGGATATGAGATAAGGTTGGCCGAAGAGAAATTGTCTGTTGAAAAGAGGGATTTAAGTGAGATTTCTCAGGGGATGTTTGGGTTGGTGATACTCCCTTTACCTTGGTCTTCCCAAGGCTTTACAGTTAAGGTGCTGGAAATAATGCCCCTGTGGTGCTATATATTTTTATATGTGACAATAATGTCAGTTAGAATTGGTGTTTAGAAGGAATCTGATGTTGAGGGAAATCACTGACTTGGAAAATCTGTTGCAGATCATATAAGGTGCCTTTTTTATTGATCTTCTCTATGAAGTCATATTATCAATCACAGTGGGAGAACGCTGTCTGATCAATGTGTCTTATACAGCTGGAGTATGGTGATGATAGATCGCCTTTTCCTTTGTGACTATGCGTCTCTGTGTTGGAACTACCTTGTGGGCTTGTCTTAAAATGATTCTAGACCCTCAAACTGATTGCCATCATACCTTTTGGATCATTTACCTTCGTTCATGGTCTATGGTCAGATTGAACCATCAACCTTTTTGCCAGAATGATCAGATGCCTAGTCCATTTTTAGACATGGGATGGTCCTGTTAATATAGCTACATGTCTATGCTACAATAGCCACACGACAATTAAAGGGGAGGTCCTACAGAGATTGGAGTCCCTAAATCTAATTCTTGGCTGTAACAATGATGTGGTGCTCAATTTTTCTACTACTCCATTCATGATTGCCTTCTTGTGGAAGCTGCCGTCAACAATGATGTGGTGCACTGTATTCTTTATAGAGTCTCATTTCTGGGTTAAAACAAAATGGGTTAATGGTTTTTCATTCTTCCTCTGTTGCAGGAGTTGTGGTCGGATGAAGCTACAGCACTTCTACTGTTGCGGTGGGGACAGGGGACATGGAGGTAAATGGACTGACTCCACCTGTTGATAAAGTTCTGTTGAGTAGCTGTGTTAAATGCGTATAGATGGTTCATCAGCTGCACTTTCTAATTTATATGATTTGGTGTAGGGAAAGCTCTAGGATTTGTAATTTTAGTTTAGTTTAGTTTAGTTTAGTTTATTTATTTTATTTTTATTTTATTTTTTAAATATATTATTATTATTATTATTATTATTATTATTATTATTATTATTATTATTATTGTAAAACGTACAGGGAACCCAGGAAAAAAAAATTTATACTTTTACCGGTATTATCAGGTTTTTTAAATAAAGCGGTGTTATCAAAATGGGATCAGAATCAGTTATGAATTGCCTGAAAATTGCATAGAATTGTCTAAAATCAATACAAATTGAGCCTGAAAACTGAAAATGACTTTAAATGATGAAATCCTAAACCTTAAGCTTAAATTATAAATCATGAAATCTATAGACTCTGAAAAATAATGAAAATTGGAACTTCTAACAAAAGAAAAATAATGATGTTTGAAACCTAAAAACCCATCAAACCCCATTGAAATCCAGTATGAAATAGGAAAAATTGAAAAAAACAAGATTTTTTTATTGGGGGGGGGGGGCGGATTCCTGATAGAACTGCTTCTAAAAAGTGTTGTGACACTATGATCGGACTCTTGGTTCGTCATTAACTCTCACCTCTTATTGTTCATGATCCTAAGTACCTTTCTTCAGTCCATTCAAAGGCACAGGAGGAGTGGATGAAGAGATTCTCTCTTCACTGTGAATAGAGAAAAACTGGATCCAAAAGGAGAACCAAAATTGAAGGTGGGACCCACTAGTTTTCTAGATTTTGGGTTTGAATTGCGCATAGTCTTTCAAATGAAAAATTCTCCTCCCAGACTCTTTCCAAAAGGCATTTGTAAGACCGCTAGGCACCTTTTCAACTTATTTTACATCCTAGAAACAAACTTTGTAAATTTTTTCAGAAGCTTCATTGGTTTTTAAGTAAGATGGATAATTTTCAGTAAAATCTCAAACTTTCGTCATGATTCTTTTAGAAAAGTTTCCTTCTACAAGACTTTTTACTTGAGAAAAAAAGGAGCGTTGTTACTTACAAAGGGCGATCAAGGGGAGGAGGACAGGGGGGGGGTTGTTGGGATAGTAGATGAGGAACGGAAGGCTTGAAACTGAGACCTCCCGGGGCAAGTGCTCTACTGCACTTTGCTCTAACCAGCTACTAGCATGCTCGGATGATTGATCTTTAATCAGTCATTAGTATAAAGAAGATCCTTTAACGATGTTGATGTCATGCTTTCGTTGTTATTGTTGCTATTGTTGTTATGATTATTATTTTTGAATTGGTTTGTTATTTTTGGATGGAATAGGTTTGTAATTGTTGTTGTATGTCTGAATCATAAGATTCTGAATTTGGCTTGAAAATCTCTTCTTTTCATTTTGTTGGTTCTCTCACCATTGGTAGCTAGCTAGCTCGGAGCTACCAGAAAGCCACAAACTAAAATTCTGATCCTAACCAAAATCAAGTACAGTCATAGACACCAAAAAACAAAAGTAGTCAACTAACTATACACTAACAGAATGCCAAAGCTTAAATCAATCAATCAGGTTATGTTGAACTTTAACTTTGTAACACTAAACCTATTCCAAATACGGTTTTAGATATCAGCATTGTATCGATTAACTATTGGTATCGCCGGGGGCTTAATACCAATACAAGTATCCATACAAATCAACATATATCAGAGTAGATTTTTTGATCAAAAAGTGACTTTTTGATCTCAAATCAAATCGGTCCGACATGGCCCGGCCAAAACAGCCTATCCATACTTTTTTATAACCTTGATACCAAATCAACTGTTGTCAATAGTTAAGGAATTGATCCCTAACCAATCAATCAATCAATGAGCCAGATAATCAATCAATACTGGGCTAAGAATATATCTTTCATCACTCGATCCAATTCATAAACGCACCTTTCTAATCCTAATCATAACAATGATCACATTAGTACAAGTGTGAAAAATTCACCACTACATCTGAGAATCTTAAGTCCTAAGCCCACAAAAGGTTATTAGGCCAGCAGCTGCTCATCTCTAATTCACTATGAAGTATCAAACATACCAATACTTCCCACATGCCTCACCAGTCACCACCAATTCTTCCTCCTTCAATAGCTTTGATATTGGTGGACAAATATTTATTTTTTATAGTACTGTTCTCCATGTGGACTATAAATGGTACTGTTGGAGGCTTTAGAACTAATATATCAAGGTATGAACACTAGCTGGAAAACATATAATTGGTGGGCTCCACCGATGAACTAAACCTCAATTTTGTAGAAAAACAAACCTAAAAAACGATATAGAAAGGAATGGAAATCATAAACAAATAATCACATAATGCAAGGATTTTCGTGGCTCAACAAGATTGTCTACATCCATGGTGATATGTGATCGACTTTTCACGTGGACTTTTAGGTCTCTTGCTTAAAAGTTTAAGTTTCAAGATAAATAAAGTTGTGTTAATTAAGTAATAAAATAAACCATTGAAAATCCAAGACCACCCATAAGATGGATGCCAATACTTCGACTATTAGTGAATCTAATTTTGAAATTTGAAACAATCCCATTAGATAACCAATGATTAAAATGTTTAAAATTACCACTTCAAATGGGGGCAAATGGTGGGTTGCCTATGGATTTTGTGATGACCATTCAGACGAAATAAAAATGCAGAAAAACTTCCCACATTGTCAGAGTAATATTTCCTTCTCACATGATTTGATATATTTACTTTCTTTCGAAAAATGGGAAAAATATGGGAAAATGTTGGGTGTGCCACCGATATCAAATATCCTAGCACCCATTGTGTCTATCTCTCTTTTCCCTTTTTTTGAAATAACCCCCATAAGCTTTCTGAATGATACTCCATCATGTGTTCCTATTGGTGCTATCCGCTAACATACTTGATATCGATAGCATACCTATCCCTCTCCCAAAAATTATACATCGAAATACATATAGGAGAATTAACATTTTGCGAGGCAACTTTTCAAAAATTAGAATTGGAGATCAGAATTAGCGGTGATCAATCAGGCTCATTCTTTTGTGCATCATTTTAGGTGGTGGTTCCTATAATCCCTGATTCCGATTTTTATAATCTCACCGGGAGGTTAGTGGGTTATATACAGTGCGTTTCAATTCCCAAAGAATAAAAAAAGCACGTGGAACGCAGGCTCTCACCATGTTTATCATCCCAAAGTTACAGAGGAAGTGAATAGTGAAGAAACAGGGAAAAGGGGGAGTACTGGACAAACAGAAGCAGGAAGCAACTCCCCTCCCCCCATCTACCAGTCAATCATTCGAGCCTTCTTCGTTATTGAGAGAAAAAAAAAGGTAATTTGGCAGATGAGAAAGCGGGAAAAGGAGATTTAATCGGGAATTTGGTAAGTTCTAAAGAAAAGAAAGTTTTTTTGGGAAGGAGTAGTTGATGCAGATTCAGACCAAGCATTTCCAGTGGGTTTGCTGGATTGGGTTGGTGGCTGGGCCCTTTAGGTATACTGAGAAAACCAGAAACCTCGTCGTCTTGTGTTGATTTGACTCATAAAGGACATCCCAGTGTCTTATCTTTCACCTCAAATTAGTATCTCTGTTTCTTTCAATCTTTATTTCTTTTGTTCGAAAGCCAAATTCTAATGCAGAGGGGGGAAAAAAGAAGAAGAAATAGCGATGTTTGCGGAGGGAATGGAGGTTAGGGAGCTTAATTGGGAGCTTCCTTACCACAGGCCAATTCTCCAAAGGAGAGAGATGAAGGCGGCTGAACATTCAGACCCATATCTCTTGCTCTGCTATAATGATGAGAAAGAGAAGAAAACCAACTAAACAACTAGTACAGACTACAGACGAAGAAGAAGAAGAAGAGACGCCGGGCATTGAGGTGGGTTCGAGGGAGGTCGTAGTCATACTTCTCTTACTGTAGATGTAGATAGCTAGGGTCATAGCATAAAAAGGCTGTTGTCAACCGTACCTTGTTAGCCTCTACTGGCATTGTTGAGAGAGATAGAGAGAGAGAGAGAGAATAGGAGGTTCTGTGAAACAGACAAAAGTGTTGATCACTCTGCTGAAGCCGTAGTGCCGTGGGAAAGAGGGATGATGGATGGGAGGGAGAAGAGCGGTTTTGGAGAGCAGTTTTAATTCGATATTGTGGGCTGATCATTGGAGGAGTCCCACACGTACTGATACCACAGAGGCAAAGACACGAGGGAGAGACATCAGACAGCACAAGGGGAGAGAAGAGAGAGAGAGAGGTCCACTCGTTATAACAACACCACATGTCAATAAGTACCGTCACCACGTCAACTCTCTCTCTCTCTCTCTCTCTCTCAGACATTAACACAAACACATAGACGACGAAGTCGCTATTGTACGAATACCGCTCGTCTTCTTAAAACCAGAGGTGTCGGGACAGTTGGGGAAAACCTCGCCGCTGGTTTTTCTCCCCATCCCCACCACCGTTAAAACACCTCATACTCTCGTGGTCTTATCAAATATTCAAACTTTTTTGTTTTCTTAAATTTGATTCTTCTCCTAATTTCCATATGCTTATTTTCACATACATATAAACTTAAAAAAAATAATGGATGTCAAGAAAAGAGATATAAATGGAACATGCCCCGTGCCCAAATATAGAATTGTGAAATGACCATTGTAGTCTTCCTAGTTGATACTTGTGCTTGTGCTCTCATTGGTTGGGGTGTTATCGTAAAGGCCATGCTTTCAAATAGAAATCATTTCTCTTGTTTATAATATTAAATTCCTTTACCAGTAAGGGCCATGCTTCGAAAAGGAAACCATTTCTCTCGAAGCAAACCATTTCTCCTGTATATAATATTAAATTTCCTTTATCAAATCATGGTAACATCACAAGTAATTAAAGAAGAAATTAAATGGAAAGAAATACTCATGATGACATCTATGTAATATTTTTTCGTGCAAAAAACCCCATTCCTAGACGAGTGACACTCTTGGATAGAGCATGACACATCCAAAATACATGATACATCATGTTTTCGTCTTCTTGAATTTTTTGTTTCTTCTAATTCTTTGTTGTTTAATGCAAACTATAAGACACAGAAACACATTTGAATTGTCGTTGCTACTATTAAACGTGTTTTTCCATTTACTTATTGTTGTTGGTGCAGAAATCCAATGATTTGCTTCGAGAGAGGAACCTGCAAAATAGGGGCCAGAGGGATGCTCTGGCCAAGATACTTCGATGCCTAAGTCAAATTCAGATACAACAAACAGATTATTGAAATAGTGGAGAGAGAGTGAGAGAAAACCTCTTTTTCACTTTATATGATAGATGAAATAAAATCCTAATCCCCATAAGGGTGAAATACCTTGTTTGTCCTTGTAGATAGGTACCTTGAGTTGTAAAGAGTCCTTTGGCTTGTGGTTGAGCGTCACATGTCCTATACCTACTGGTGGAGTTATATTAGGGTATATCACTTGTCAACAATAGTATAATAGTGAAAAAGAAGCAAATAACTAACAATGGTTTTAATCATGTATATGTTTTTTTTGTAAGGGTAAAAATTAGATTTTCTCATCCCAAATCCCATCATGTTTTCAATGATACATGGGTAGAGTATTAGGTTTTAAATTTTAAAAATTGTTTTCTATCATTTTTATTATTATATTATTCAAATGTTTGCATCATTTAAAACTCATATCGTCTGTTTTCATTTTTTCATTCAAATAATCATTATTTTTTCGCATCAAAATTATCTACAATAAGATTGTGAGGTACAATGAGTATCTAACGGCTAGAAGAATCCCGCACCTAATTATTTGAGGCAATTCATATTCGAAAAACTATTCAAATCCGTTCGAAAACTAATCTAATGTTACATTCCATGAAAATAATTTCAAGGTATAAAATTGCTCATTCGCTCACTGGTTTCGTTTACAGTTGGATACGTGGACATGCCAAACAGATGACACCTGTCCACGCTAGACGTTCACGTGTTCTAGTATTGTGGGTCGGCCGGTCGGGTCCACCGTCTACCTATCTCGTTATCCATCTACACTCATCCTCGATATCTGTGCCTAATCTTTCGTTGGATCTTATCAAAGTCTCTGTCTCTCCACTTTGGTCCCATAAACTCTAATCACTACTCATCATCATATCATATCATCTTCTTCTTCTTCTTCTCGTGACTAACCTACTGCAAATCTATCTACTTCAAAGAGGTAAACGAAATTACTACAATGGAGTTGTTATATCCTGTATATTGCAGAAACTGTGAATATATACTGATTGAACACTTTGAAGTGTCCTCTGCGGAGAGGATCATCCTACTTCAGTACCTCTCGATTGATTCTCCATGTCAAAGTTTTTTTCTTTTTGGTGTCTTTTTCGATCATCATCAGACAGTACTAAACTATATCACGAACCCAGAACGTCACAAGCCTGCAGACCCATCACCCATGACGTTTCTGTTAGGTGTTTCTACCATGGTGGCCTCTGGTTTGGGTAAGCTGGGACCGCTAGAGAGAGAGAGAGAGAGAGAGGTAGGGGTTGTGGGTTGTTGTAGCAGCCTAGCACGGGAGAACCTACTCTTAATAGAGAGAGTCTTCCATTCATCATTATAGTCCCTGTAGCTCGATTAGCCCTTCTCTGTACTTAGCTCAGTTATCATTATTACCGATACATGATGATGGTAGCAGTACTAACTGTGATTGATACTAGTTTTTTACCATCTATAGATTCCTCTGCAAACAGTGTCTCTCGCATACGTAACCTCAACTGGGAAATGACCCAACTGAGTAATGGAATGGCAGATTCGTATGTTGGGCCATGAATAACTAGGAATGCTTCCATTATGATAACAATGTAGGAAATATGTATCACCAAATTGAATTCACAGATTACTGCTACACTTGTATATCTTGCTTTTTACAGTCTTCTCCTGTTGTAGTCATTGAGTAATTTCATGCATGTTATCAATGAGAAAAGGTGAAGAAAGAACAAAAACAACCCACCAACCCAATTTGAAATCGTGAGCTAAGCCAAGTTTGGGGACTCATGGGACCCAACTCAGCACTTTTCACTTTCATATCTCTGTGACCCTGTGAGAGAGAAAGAGAGAGAGAGAGAGAGAGAGAGAGAGAGAGAGAGAGAGAAATGCATTGTTTTCTGTTGGTTTCCGGTCATGACTCATGACTAATTAGTACTCCACAGGTTATATATACAAAGAACCTGACAGGGTCTATGATACTAACTCCATCCTTTTCGTTTCAGACAGATGTGTGGGTCAAAGTTTCAGACTGTAGGAACCTTAAAATATTTTATCTTTTGGATTGCAGATTTCGGTGAAAATGACACAAAATCACCCATAGAAGGAGATGTAAGCAGAAAATTCTACTTATACTATGCCCCACAAGGGGGCTAAGTGTCATTTAATCCGGGTTTAATATAGTTTATATATTCATATTCCCTTGACTTGCTGCAACTTCTATGTAATCAAGTTTCCAGGTTCTTCCTTTCAACTTTTATTTTTCTCTCTTATTTCTTTATTGTGTATGTGTATATATATAGATACCCATTTCCCAGTAAGTGGAAGAGAAGCTCCATTTGTGTATTTTTGAGAGATGGAACTCAATGAGCAGGGTTTCTTAGAGGAGCTATTAGCTCTAAGAAGAGAGACTTGGGAGAGTCTCCCTGTTACAGGAACGAACGAGTTGTACACTAATGGGTGGAGCTTAGATTGTTTCAATGAGAACCCAGGTGTGATGGCAGGTTCTAATTCTTCTCCATACGGTGGACTAGCCATGTCCATGGAACCAGTCTTCGATTCTTCTTTTAATGAAGCTTACTACCCATATGGAGAAGGATTCCCGCAGATGTTTCAAGATATGGATTTATCATCTTATGATAATCAAGAGTATGATACAATGCCATTCCAGGCCAGCCAGGAAGAATGCCCTTCAGCGCTTATGGAGGATGAAGAGCAGCCACTTCCCGAATTGGAGGAGCTTCAGACCAGTTGCAAGGTGGAGCTGCCAGTCCAGGCTAGTGATGTTCCTGTCTTCAATAACATGGGCTTCTGTGTAGAGAGAAAGAATCGAGCCAAGAAGGTGGAGGGTCAGCCTTCCAAGAATCTAATGGCCGAGAGGAGGAGAAGGAAACGATTGAACGATCGTCTTTCCATGCTCAGATCAGTCGTTCCCAAAATAAGCAAGGTTTCTTTCGGATTCCCCTGTTTTTTTGGGTTTTCCTCTCAAATTAAGTTCAAATGCTTACTTTTATTACCAACAGATGGACAGAACATCAATACTTGGAGATACCATCGATTACATGAAAGAACTCCTGGAGAGGATTAAGGGTTTACAAGGGGAAATCGAGGATGGCTCAACTCAGTTGAACCTGATGGAGACCTTAAAGGAGATAAAATCAAACGAAGTCCTCGTTAGGAACACACCAAAGGTACAATTTTTTCCATCCCGCAAGCTCCAGAAAACCCTTTTCTTCCTAAATTTCTGAATTAGATTTTCAAATTTGTGCAGTTTGATGTTCAAAGGAGGAATGACGATACCAGACTCGAGATTTGCTGCGCCGGGAAGCCTGGGTTGTTGCTATCGACTGTGACCACCTTAGAAACACTTGGCCTCGAGATTCAACAATGTGTCATTAGCTGTTTCAATGATTTTGCCATGAATGCTTCGTGCTCTGAGGTTTATACTTTAATTGAATCTACAATCTCTTCACTGACTCAATCATTTTCTCTCTCTCTCTCTCTCTCAAAAATCAAAATCTGGTTCCACTGCTCAACTAATGTTTCCTCTATTGTGACAGGAAATGGAGCAGAGAGCAATAATAAGTTCTGAGGACATAAAGCAAGCATTGTTCAGAAATGCAGGTTATGGAGGAAGGTGCCCATAGAAATCAAATTCAAGGAAAAATAATTTGCCCATTGCAGGAAGAAGCTCGACTATCCAAAGTCCCAAAGAGATGGTTTTTGGAATCTCTGGATTTTTCTTCCTTCCCCACCAAGGGAACAAGGGCTATCCCCTTCTTTTTTTTCTCCAAATTTCCACCCCTTCTTTTTACAAATTTCAAGTGAGAGGATGTGTAGTGAATTTGGCTATTCAAACAAGTGGTTGATATTCATCCCATTGGTGATTTTTATTGATGTATGGGTAATGGCTTTTTTCTTGCTCTAGCCACCCAATAAAACAAATTTTTCATGGAAAAAATTGTAGCTCACTTTCACGATTGTTATATGGCAGTACATGGTTAAGTTCTTTTAAGTGAGGATAAGCAATCATCTCATTGCTACAATTTTAGCTTAAAAGGGGTATAAAAGAAACTAGGATCAATTCCTGAAATCAAGATCCAGATTGATCTCGGCCGATTCTGATCTAGATCCATCGCATAGAAATTGGATAGGAACGGTGTCAATAAACGCTAGGCTTAGTTTTTGTACAGGAATCGACCAATGCAGATCGACAAGAATTGGGATCAGGCTCGGCCAATTCTGATCTGATCTTGATTTTTAGAAAACTATTAAGAAGTGAATAAAATTAAAAAATGATGTCTTATATTTTTTACATTCATCTCCATATCTAATAATACTTTCATAATTTGACTAAAAATTTGCATCGGAGTTTGAATCATTTTCCTCCCTTATTTTAGGTTAAATCTTTTACACTAACTTGGAGGTGGATCTTCTGTCTCATGGGGTTAAAAGTGGAAGATAGCGAAGTATTAGACTTCACTAGGCATAATGAAGCCTAGAAGGACCTATTAATTAAATTAAACTAAAGTTGGTATGCATTCCCAAAGTAGATTCTGGGTCTTAATGCATTCTCAAACTTGATTCTACTCTATTTTCTTGCTTCAATATGCATTATATATCCAAAATTTATTCCAAAAATACATATCAGACACAAGTTAGTTAATATTTAAAGGAAAAAGCATATTAGGTGCTTCTGTGTTGGAAATAGGACCAAGAAATGCAGCAGTTGTGAGTGATATGGTACAAGTTACAAGCGCTCCAAGGGATAAGAGGAAGGTAAAAAATTACTGTAGTTGTAATTGTGTGAATTCTTAAAGAGATGAGAGTTCAGAAGTAAACAAAATTTGTAGCTGTAGATGGAGCAATGTGAGGGGACATACTCTTTTGCAAGAATATGATTTCTGCAAGGAAGTGTTTTCAATCGGATTGTTTACTGTTCTTCAGAGACTTCAGAGGAACATGTCTTATACCACATGGTTCTAGCAATAGATTCCAATTCTAGGGTTTCAATGGATGGAAAATCCATCTCACCTCATCCTCGAAGAAGCAACTATAATCATAACCTTATCTCAACTTGATGGGGTCGACCATTGAAGAAGCATTAACGAAAAGAAACTATACGAAGTGAGTTGGAATCTAGAAAGCAGGAAGTTGAAGCTACTATCATATACCGATATCGAAATCGATCCACACTAGGTTGGAGTTTCAATTTTACAACACCAAACTCTCTTTAACAAGTTAGTGATTTGGTGGCCTATTCTAGACATGTTCCTTTCTTTATCTCATCCCTCTGATCCGCGTATATGACCTTGTGAAATCCAGTCCGGAAGACATCTTTTCTTATGGTAAGCACTGATTGTCACTGAACCTTCCAAGGGAATCCATTGTGCCTCCATGACCTTGAATAATTTTTTCTAAAACCAAACAGGAAACCATCTAAAGATAAAATGCAAATGAAATTAGAAACTTAAGACAATTTTGAGACTTATTATTTTTGTTCCTCCTATCCCTTCATTTGTAATCAAAGCCTCCACTGAGCTCACATGTTTCATAGTAAAAGCTAGCATCTTTCCTCCCTTTCCCCTTTAGCTTTTACCTGTTTCACTTTTGTCAGGTATTGGCTAAGAGAGAGGGGATCCAACCAACAAATGCAAATCATGTGGCTTTTTTCTTTCAAACACCACAGTGACAGATAATGAATGAAAGAAAGATTGTCCAGCCCATTGCTCTTGCCCAACAAATTCAAACTACCTCACATTATTGAAACCAACACAATGGCACTGTGCTTCCAATTATCAAAGAATCAATCATAAATTAGCAAGGCTAATCAAGGCAACTCATCACCTTCACCTACATCTTCATCATAATCATCATCGCAATCATCATTATTGACTAAGCCATTAGCTTGCAGATGTTTAAATTCGTTGATCATATCTAGTGCACCAGAAACAAGAGCATTCCTGGCTATTTTGATCACATCACTTGTCTGCATATGATTTTCTTTTCCGTTGTATTCTGTGACAATATGTTTTGCCGCGTAGGAAGATGCAGCTGTTCTTCTTGCTTCCCTGCAGTGTAGCTGGTCAATGTACTTCTCATGTAACGATAAGTTTTTAACCTCCTTTAAAACCAAAGGGCTTGTGAGACCATTCTGCGACGAGAAAAGACCGACTTCAGAACTTTGGTCTGCAAGATAATGCTTCCGTAGCAAATGTCTCACAGTTTTCTGTGTAAGACGTCTTTTCTGTTTACTGCTCTTTTGCCTTTTAACAGTCATCTTAGTTGGTTCAAGGAGTTCACTTCCAGAGACTGAGAATTGACCCAACGGAGATAAATTTTTTCTGTTTGCCCGGGAAAGAGGCCGGGGGTGAGGAGGAGTACTAAGGTCAGAATGGACTTTATCAAAGCATTCCTGCGCAGACTTTCCTGGAACCTGGAACAGATTTCACATTGTATGTAAGCACACAAACTTAACTCTATTGAAACATAGTGAATAAAACTGAATGTATAATGCAATAGACGATAAAACCACAACTGAGATCTCCAACTTTAAACATTTATGTTCTTAAGAAATATCAAAAGAAACATCTTCAGAATAAAATCAGTACTCAATATCAGAAACCATGATTTGGTGTACTGGCACTGAAACAGACAAGTGCCATATCCCAAATGAAGGAGATGCAACTAGCAGTAATCTTGTACATACTAGAATCATCTCAGTCCATGAATAAAGTTGTCCCTCTTACTGCATCACACAATGGCAAAACTATGACAATGAGAATATTTGATTAGCAGACAACCTCTTGCATAAGCAATAGTCGCATGAGAAATGCTACCCCTACCTGCCACTAAAGCAGGTAGAGGTTACACTCTCCTTTTAGTGTGACTTGTGGATTACTTGAAACTTACCACTTGCACAACTCAAAACTGAAAACTAGATCAGAAAAATCATTGAAAGGAGAATTGTTTCTTTGTTCTGAATCTGTGGTCTCAAGCTTTGGATTTGTGGAAGAGGGATTCTTCCAAGTAGAAGGAATGCTTCAAGATGTTTTCCATATTTCACTGCTAGTGGTCAAAATGGCCTTTGGCTTCAAGTTTGGTGAAGGCCTTTGGAAATAGACATCCATCTATCACACGTCACTATGACAGAAATAATGAACCTTTCTAGTGTCTAAACACAACAAAACAAAAACGTCACATAAAGAAACTCATTTCTATGCTTCATTTTTTTTTTTTTTGAGTGAATGCTTTATTGTATTCCTCCTCCCCTCTTCTTTGATCATTATTACATCTTTTCCTTGCTTCCCCCTCCCTTTCTTTCTCCCCTTTCCGTTTTCCCCCCAAACTGAATCAGGCAACCAGCAGTATTTAAAGGACCAATCAGATGGCCGGCTAGACTCCAATGCCTCAGAAAATTTCACCATCTCCATACAGACTCTAAAACCTGCAACTTTAATTACAATGAGAACACCTCCCCCCCCCCCCTCTCTTCTTTTTCAGGGGACCTTCACAACATTCTTGCACACTGTTCAATCTGTAATCTTTCTACAAGGAATTAAGAGATTGAAAGGTTTTCATTCAGGTGACCTCTTGCTGCCTTGCACACACTGCATTCTAGCAGGCAACAGAGAAGGCTTATCCTCAAGAGTGATGCAAGATTGATGTTCCCAGTCCTCCCAACGTATCTAGTTTCACTGAGTCCATGTGTCAGACAGCCAGTGGCATGTAATCTCTACTCTCCAAAAATGCAATTGACTAGCATTCCTCATAATTACATAAAGGACGTACAGTGCACGACGCTCAACACCACTGCAGGGTCTGGGGAGGGTCACGGCGTAGGCTGCCTTACCCCCACTTTGCGGAGAGGCTGTTTCCTGCCTTGAACCTGTGACTACTAGGTCACGATGGTGCAACCTTATGATACATATGTAGTAAATGTGAAACTACCAGTTTTGATGTTGTAAACTACTATTTTGTCCTCAAACTAGCATGCTTTTGCTAATAACAAATCTTGAATGGATGAGTTATAATCCAACCAATATCGTTTTTGCTTTTTTTTTTTTAGTATGTTTAGAGTAATTCTATGACCCAATAAACGCCTTAAATTCTTGACAGTCTGATAGGTCTATGTCAAATGTTGGTACCATAGGCTAAATCTCAGAGAGAACAGAGAAAGAGAAAACTAAAGGAGAAGCCAAGACGACGAAAGAGGAGCATGGGAACATAATTCCAAACGAGGTCCAGACATCTAGAAATTCTACAAAAGGAGGGTCCAAACTATGCTCCATGGGTTCAGGATCATGCATGGATGCCAAGGGCAGATATCTGACCAAGAATCAGATCTGTCAGTCAAAATCTTGGTAACAAGACTAAGCTAAGAAGGATCTGCCACTGTTTATGCATGCAGAGACAGATGATTCATAACAAGAACATACATTTTCATCAAGCAAGCAAATTCATGACATAAGTCACTTTTCCTAGACCACAAACAATGTTAAAACTGAAACAATGATAAGACCACTGAAGAGAGACAAAAATCCCATTGCTTGAAGACCATCTTTTAAAATGGAGACTGTAATTTCATAAATATAATAAGACCAGATCTCTCTATCCCTGATGCGCTAATTAAATTACAATGTAATAACAAAAAAGAAGAAAGAATTACCGACCCAAAAAACAAATAAATAAAACACTTGCAGAATCAATACAGACTTACCTCATTCTGTCTGGCAATAGAATTACACAAAACTATAATTTGGTTTCTTCACCTTGTGTGTGTGTGAGCATTCTAACTACCCAAATAAATAAATAAATAAATAATTACCAGCTTAGAAACCTTCTTCCAGAAATGAGGCGACGGCTTTCCAGTTATGAAAGCTCTCCGCAATGCAGTTTCTTGTTCTTTCGTCCACCCTTGAGGATTGCAACCTTCATCGCTTTGCTTTCTTTCCCGGTCAACTCGAATTCCCTCGTTTCCAAGATCGCTCCTTTTCTTCACTCCCCTTGGCGTCACTGCTGGAGAAACTGTAGAACTCTGTTCACTAATCCCTTCCTCATATTTTCCAAAAACATAGGACGCATTAACGCCCTCCTCAGCTATTCCCGCAGACTTCCTTAGAACCCTTTGGACTTCAACATTTCTGGACCGATTTTTCCCCAAATTTCCTTTCTGAGTTACCTTTGCAGAAACCTCTTTGTCTGAAGAATCATTTCCCTTGCGGCAAACCAATAGTTCTGCCTTCCCGGTCTTGTTGTCGACAAATGCAGGGGCATTTTCTTTATTAGATAACCTCGACGATCGTCTTAAACTTGGGAAACTCTCGCCCACATCCAAAGGGCATTTGGATTTTCTTGACCCATTGAGCGATTCTGCAGAATTTTCTGGCGGACCGCACGATCTAGTCGGCCTAGGGCTAAGAATAGATTTATAATGGATTTTCACAGGACTGGTGTTAGAAAGAGAGCATACCCAGTTATTTCCCGATTTGGGGTTTCTTGTTGCCGCATTCTCGGGAGGAAGAAATCTCGGAGATCTTCTAATTTTTGTCCTCGGAAGATTGCTTTCTAGGGAGCTGAGAGGAGAACAAGAATGGGTTTTGTTTTCAACGACGATACAAGGAGAACAGACTTGGTTCTTCCATACTTGAGGTTCCTTACCAGAGGCCTCTTCCCGAGGATGAAATCTGGGTGATCTTCTGATAGCAGTCACTTTGTTGCCACCATCCGACTTCCTTTGGTGCATTGTCTGCAACTTCTCTTATCTGTAGAGTCTCTTCTACCGAGAGAGAGAGAGGAAGGGACGGACTTCAGGCCTTACCGGAGAATGTCGAAGTCGGTTCCACTAGTGAGCAGAGACATTCAAAATTCAAACGTCAATCCAAGGTCGGGATCTTCTGTCGCGCGATCGCAGATCCAACGACTACGAGTACCTTCGGATGCGTTCCTACAGAGGAAGAGAGGAAACCGATCCCCCGTTCCTACAGAGGAAGTTATGGGCTATGTTTGGAAGGTAAAAAAAGAAAAAATTCAAAAAATTTTGAAGTTGAAGAGGGACATACATATTTATCAAAAAAAAAAAAAAAAGAGGGAGAAACTTACATTTTAAAAAACATGTGTATTTTTTTTTTTTTGGCTTATATATCTTTTGTACATAAGATATGGATCAAGATCCTCTTCTGAGCCTTGATTGCTTAGATCTTATCCATGGCTATCCGGTGTATTCAAGTGGTGATCCAACGACTATGTGATTCAACTACTGTTCAAGTGGTGATCCAACGGCTATAGGTTTGATGCCTCTATTCTGATCAATAGAAGTGCAATCGTTGAATCACTGCTTGGACATATGTCAATCAACAAAGTAGCTATAGCCAGACCTAAGCGATCAACGTTCGAGAGAAACTGAATCCGAAATATAGCCTTAGGAAAAACTCAAAAAAGCAAAAATAAATTTCAAATTCATAGCCAAGAGCAGCCAAATGGGTTGAGATTGACTGCATCGGACTTGTCCCGAGTCCCGACCCGCCTTTTTATAAAATTCTACGTAGACATGCAGACCTGAAAGTTACTGAAGAAAAGAATGGGGCCTATTCCTAAAACCATCATAGGCCTAGGCGCAGTCCACTTTAGCATTAACCCAAGCGGAGCCCATACCTTGCCATCTAGGCCTATTGAGAAAAAACTGAGCCTCAGCCCATATAATAGATGACCAACAGCCCATAAATAACTGAGCCTCAGCCCACCCACAGAGTTGGGGCTTGGGAGGCTACTACACTCTTATGTTATGGAGTGCGCAACAACGGTCTTTAAGAAATGGTTCTTAAAAGAAGTCTTAATTAAGATTAGATCGACAGGATATATACATAAGTCCTCATGTGTTCTGATAGGATTTGAAGATGCAAAGCGTCTACCTCTGGCAGATCACATAAAATAAAAGATTTTACAATCTTAGGCTGTGTTTTTATGCATTTTCAGAAGAGATTTTGGATTTAGAATGTATTTTGAATATAGACTTCTCTCTATTTTTGCGCTTCAGAATGCGTAATAGATCTCGAATCTATTCCAATAATACATATCAAACACAGTCTTAGGCTAAATCAGTTAGTGATAGGGTTTGGAACTTGTTATATATTCCTAATCACGTTAACACACCTAATGCCACCCTCAGAGAGAGAGAGAGAGAGAGAGAGAGAGAGAGAGAGAGCTTATACCCTTAAGTTCTGAATCCACAAATTATATTACTCAACAGATTAGAGATTATATATAAATGGCATTGAGGAACTGAAGAAACAGCCTTGATCTTGACATTCTCGGGGTAAGGCTACATAGTTCTCATCCTCAGACCTTGCACATGTGGAAACCTTGTACATTGAGTACACCGTTTTTATTGAGCAACTCAAGAAAAGAGATGATAAAGTTATGGCTTCTCAAATACTTCTACTCAAAAAAATAAAAAAAAAGGAAGAAAAAAAAAAAAATCAGAGGAACCCAGACACTAAATAATCCACATCTCATGATTTCATAATGTGGACATCTCTAGCTCCAAGTTGACTTTCAAGGCAATTCCATTGAGCAGACCTGACTAGAAAAATGGCTCTTTAGCTTTCAGTCAATAAATCAAGCAGTAACCAGAACTTCATCCCAAATGATAGGACTAATAATTACTCAATATAAATTCATCAACCAAAGCAATCAATGATTCCACTACAAACCAGATAAGAAGAACCTTCCATGAAAATAATGTACAAATATCAATTATTTATGACAATTCTATTCCTCTCACACCTCAAGTTGAGTATGAGACATTCAAATCATTCTCAAAGAAGAAATATTTAGCTTGATAGTTCCAGTAATTCTTAACCACTACCACTGGAGAAGGCTGTCTGTGGGGTCTAATTGTTCATTCTTCTTTCACAACTTCAAATTTGTCAAATTGATGGTGAAAACTGTTGTGAACTTGTCATAGCCAGGCCGGCTAGTAGTCATTTGGAATGCAAGAGAAGAAATGTTTAGGCCTTTCCTTTTTAGGGTTTTCAATAGATGGGCCGGCTAAGTATTTGTGGTGGAGAAAATGAGGCAGAGGAAGACAAAATGTCTTGGATTGCATCTTCGAGCATGGAGGAAAGAGCCCAATTCCATAAACCAATACAACAAAGGGGGTTTTAGTGACGAAAATTTTGTATCCCAAATACCAAAATATTATTACTAATACTTTTTAGGAACAGCAAAATTTACCATCGCACATATTATAACTGATGTCCCATAATATTAGAGACAGATAAACCTGAGAAATGCACAACTATAGTCCCACACCACCATCAATAATTCAACATTAACCTGAGAAATGAAAACCTGCACTCTGCCCCTATGTTGGCATTGAGGAATTCAATTCATTCTCTCTTTGTAGTGGGTGAAATAGGTGCCAAACTGAACTCATCAACAGAAAACAAGAGAGAACAGTGATCATTTAAATCATCTTTATCTAAATCCTATTCTTTCTTATCTTGATAAGAGATTTGCCATCAGTTCTTATATTTTTTTTACTAAAGAGAAACTTCAATAGAACCAAAATAAAAGTAAACACCTCCCTAGTACAATACTATATAAAACCCATTAATCACACAGGAAAATGACCAAAGGAAACCATCTTACAACTAAAACTAAGAACCAGATCACTTGGCTACAGTACAACATGAACACCAATGCCTTTGATTTACCATGGATGAAATCAAAAGAAGCATCTAGGAAACAAGCCTGGATCACCTACCCATATGTGAAGGCTTCAATACGTTCTTTCATTTTTATAAATGTCCCTCTAAGTGTTCTTGATAGCAACATATAAGGATATATAAAATCGAAAGGACACACATTATCATGAAACTGTGCGTAAAGTCTTCACGTACGGTTAGATGATTTGGCCTCTGAGGAAACACTAAAAAAAGGGAAAAAAAAGGAAAAAAAATATATTATAGGGATAGAGCCAAGGGGAGTGAGGAGATTATTAAGATAGTCTGACTCTAAGCTATATATATCTCATCAAAAGCTAAATTGAATAGTTGATCACCAAAAAACAATACGTAAATTGGCTGAGCTTAAGATAAAATCCTAATGTCTAGCACCTATTGAGTATATGATTTGAAAAATCAATTTTTGTTTTTTTTTTTTTTTTAATTTTGGCCAAGTTGGATTAGTATCAGTCAATCCTGATTTCAATTCTACTGTTATCGAATCTACTAATTCATTCTTGATTTCTAGGATTCAGGTGATTCTTAGCTAATTCTAGTGGAATTAGATCGAAATCCGTAGAAATTGATTTTATTCCTGATTCTAATTCTAAAAAAAAAATGTACCCAATGCATGAGGGTTTCTAAAATGCATTTTATATTTAAATATTTAATATTTATCCAACTAATTAAGAGGAAACAGGTTACAACACCCACTATAGAGAATGCATTTAAATTTAAATTATTATAATAATATTTATCCTAAGTTAATGATGTAAACATCCACTATAGAGATTTGAGATAAGACCACTCATAGATATCTGAACTGTTCTATCCAAACAAACAATAAAGTTTCTCTCTCTCTCTCTCCAAACATTATTTATGTGCCCTTGTATATAGCAGGATAGCAGCCCACCCGCCCTTGTTCTGTTTAATCCACCATTACTTTGTTACCCTACATTCCTATCTTTCTTTTCAACTAATCATTCTGTCTCCTTTTTATTTTATTTTCTTTTCTTTTCTTCTATAAATTAAGTTAATTTTCATTTATTACAAATCCTGATGGCCCCCCTAATCTTCCCTTATCCTCCACTTTCTCACACAGAGCATAAATTCCTTTTGATGGGGACACATTTAGGATAGGACAGTATTAGTTTATTAGATATATATATATATATATATTTTACTAGAGTTTGGAATAAAGTATTCGTACAAATGGTATTGGAGATTCTTAGTCATCATAAGATCAATTTCAATGCAAAAACTATAGAAGAAAGTAGAGAGTGACATACATGGACGAAATGTTCACAAGGTTTTTGCATAGTCGGTTTAAGAATTATCATTATATAATTTGTAGGCACTTAATTTTTTAAAAAATAGGTGACTTTTTTTATTTTTTATTTTCTAATCAAAGATATAACATGTCACGAAATCATGAGCAAATGTGAGCTTGGACAACCTAAGAAATTATGCACTTCTTCTACCAGAGAGCCTTAAATTTTTATTTTTTTTTTTAATCTTTTCAAACAAGCTTGTCTCTTCCTCTTTCAATACTTTTCTATTTTCTTTACCATTATTGAGACACCATTACACTTCCAAAGTTTTCGATTATATCTAGGTTGGACGCCATATGATTCTAACTCCCACCACCAACCCCTAATGAAGGAATCTCTTCCAACATCCAAAATGTCATCAACTCATGAAGATTGAACAAAATTAGTGAAAGTGTGATTTAGTAAGTGACGTTGGCGGCTTTAAATGTTATTGATCATTATTCCATGGGTTGGATTGGATTTAGGTCGATTCGCGATCAATTTTGGTAAAATTGAAATTGGAATAGGAGGAAATTGATTCAGTTATCAATCTCGCCTCTTTCTAGCAAGACTTTAAAAATCCAGATCAAATCAATTGATTCGGATTAAAATCGACCAAGGTCAATCCTGATTCAAACCAATCCAAATGGTAGATTCCATTCCAAAATCTAGTTAGGGCAACTTTGGATTATGCATGCTTAAAAAGGGGGACAAGGTCTCTTATATATAGATGAGCTTAGAAAATGAAACAAAGTGGACATACACAGTGCAACAAATATATTCAAATTGAAGATACTGTAGTAACTAGGAATAAGGTATGCTGGCGGGATTTTAATCGTTAGATGAAACATAGAAGATCTCATCCGTTCATAATCGTTGTCCTACAAAACTTACCCAATACTGCCACTCCACGGTCTTCTTCCGCCCAACTGTTCCTTTGCCGTCACCTGTCGCTGCTCCGGTTACTACTCTCCCAACCACGACCCCTTCTCTGGCCAGTGTGCCCGAAGCATCACCGCAACCGGCAAGTTCAATTTTCCTCCTTGTCTCCACCTCCGTTTCATACACTCCGATCTCCGATGCTTCAATCAAGTTCATAAGCTCTGATAAACTCTCTGATTTGCCATTCCTCTTCGAATCCGACTATTTTGATTTTCCTTCTGGTTCGGCTTCTCAATCGGTGATTCAACACCAACGTCGTGATCGTAGTGGTGCCAAGGAACACCACATATCATTGCATCTAAGAGTTTCTGGGGAAAAGCAGCACTAGAAAATGTAGACCATAACCTGAAATTTCCTCCTCTGGAACAATCGAAAACCAAAGATTCAACATCGTTCTAGTGAATCTTCATCATTTTCCTACCAGTTTAGAGGAGGTGGTGAACAAACCAAATGGCCGTGAATCACATTTTCTTGATCTTATGCATATTATGACTTCATCTTCTCTAAAAGTATTTTTCAGTGAAAATTAGGTTCAAAACGAGGAAGAGATCAAAGTTAATCTCTTTAAAAAATGAAAGGTCATGGTCTTGCGCCCCTTGTTTTGGGAGTCAAAAATTTGTGTTCATGGTCTTGATTTCGGCTTCCCAGCTGCCTCTTGTGGCAACAAGAGCTTTGGAAGGAGATGACTGGTTAAGGAATCATGATATTGTGATTCAATGAATAATTCACCAGGGTTGTCGAGGCAGTGGAGGTCATGGCCAAGGGGCAGTGGGTGTGAGGGGATGCACAATAGCGGAGTTCAGGAACTATGATGTACAGTAGATGATCATGGCGAAAAGTGAGCGCTGAGAAGAGTTCAGGTTGTTCAACCATGACTAGAGCTTGGGATGCTTGGTAAGAGATTCTTTACCATTGTTGTAAAATTCTTGTTGGTGAGCTCATTGAAATGATCGATTAGCCTGATTAACACCGAATCGAGAGGGAGAGGGCGGTGCTGTTGGGGGTGGAGGGTTTTGGGAACCACCGATGACCACCGGTGTGATAACGTTTCGACGTGATTTGAGACCAAGGGTGAAAATAGCATTAGAAAAAAGATAAGGTGTAGCAGCAGTGAATTGAAGCTTTAGACATTTTCTCTCAATGTAATGATTTTACTTAAGGTAATTCAATCCCATGATTAAAATCTTGCTAGTATATCTCATTTATAGGTAATGCGGTAGCATACGTGTCCTTTTTCCATAGTTAAATAATAGTATATGTGATTATGGCGTATCATGAGGAAGAAGAAAAGTACCGAAGGAGTTGAAAAACAAAAGACAAAAGGAAAAAAGTGATGTGTACTTGATGATCACAGCACGGAAGGAGTACAAACCGTGTCCCTTCTGGCTTTCTCCACCTTTCAACGATTTTAGGTGGTGGGTGGGGTGGTGCGTGGCCATGTGGGACCCTTATTATTATTATTTTTTAATTCTTCTGAAACAGTTGTAATTAGGACAAAAGTTGTTAAGCACTTGCGACGTAGGACCTTAAAAGATGAAACACAGGTTAATTAAAGTCGTTAGAGATAATATTATTAACATATCACATAATCATTTCTTTCATTTTTTTTTATCATGTGGTCCTGCAGGACCTGCTCTATCATCAAATATTTTATATTATCATATTTAGCAGTCTTTGTATTTTATACATTATATGTATTTCTTTTTTATTTTCTAAGTTCTATTTTGCAACGTAAGATGTTTGTTTAGACTAAAACTTGATACGTATGTTAATAACGCTGAGAGGATGGGAGCACAAGATGAGGCATTGCACGATAGAGGGTGTCAACCAGTTGAGCCTAATCATTCCCCAACAAGTTAAGACCCCGCAACATTACTGATCATAAAACTAAATGGGCATCATAAGCTAAGGTATGAACACACTTTTATTTGGTTGGTTGGTTTTCAGTCCATAATAAGGCTCATGGTAATCATGCTATAAAAATACCTTAATAGGCCAATTGATTAGTTGGCCTACAAGGCTACAATCGTGTTATAAATGGGTATTAAGCAGGATGTAAGCAGACTATAGTCAGTTATAATTTGACTAAATGGCCTTAAACGAGCTAATCGGGTTATAATTGATGTCGATCAATCTCGGTTGAGTACTTATCAAGCTGCAATCAAGCATCATTATTTGTCATTTACTAATTTAGAATAATCCTAGCATTAGACCATTCACTAATTAATCGATCTACTTTCAAGCTTTAAAAATATTGAGTCGATCAAAAGTAAGCTAGTATTTGGCAGCCTTATGGCATGATTTGTGTATAAAGGCATATGTCAAGGAGGAAGAGCATCATTAAAGACAGAAAGAGAGAGTATGTGAGACATCCCATGTATCCAACCTTTTTCAAAAAAATATGTTATACTAAAAGTGGCGATGTAAATGAATAGTTGAAAATCTATATTATTTATATTCGTATCCATTTAGGAGTATTTGATATCCAAATAATTTGGAACATAATCTATCTGATTCAAATAAACATTTAACTAATAGTACAATAAATGAGCTAATCGGGTTATAAACAATGTTGTTCAATCCCAGTTGAGTACTCATCAAGCTGCAATCAAGCATCATTATTTATAATTTTTTAAATTAGAATAATCCTAGCATCAGACCATTCACTAATCAATTGATCTACTTTCAAGCTTTAAAAAATCCAGTTGATCGAACCTACCAAAGTAAGCTAGCATTTGGCCTTGTATAAATGCGTTAAAAGCAAGGTGCAAATAAATAGTTGAAAATCCTTATTCGATTTGCATCCATACCCGTTTAGGGGCATCAGATATCCAGATAATTCAAAACATAATCAATCCAATAAAAATAGATAAACAACTAATAGTAAAAAAAAAAATTAAGTTAGCTAATGTGTTGAAGGTGCTTGAATATACAACATGTTATGGAAAATAAGGAAAAGAATTATGACAAGTGAGACACATGGAGACATGTATTTAGAGAAGAAAGGTCTAGGTTACAAAAGTCAAGGATCTTAACAAATATCGCATCTATATCCGTTTAAGGGTATTCTATCCAGATCTAATTCGTATCCATTTAACAAATATCTGAGACAATATTTCAATTGCTTGACCACAAGATCGCAACATTTATCGCCTGTGTCTGATATGATGAAACAAATAATTCCATGGCAATCCAATTCCGATTTCAATCTAATATTCTGTATTTATCAGTCCTTATCAGATTCAATCCAGATTAAGTGGGAATCGACTAAAAGCCCACTAAACCTTTAGTTTATAATACAAGATCTCGATTGGATTCTGAATCGGCCAGATAATTTTTGGTTCTTTCATAATCACATTTGGAAGCAACCAAGATTTCACTTTTTTTTTTCCTTTCGTTTGAGCCCTAGAAACACGGTGCGTGCGTCTCCTTTACTGCCAAACAAAGTTAAAATTGTGACTTGTAAGTTACGTACGTGTTAAAGAGTCTTACGACGACCCCCACCAAGTCTCTTTTCCATGCCTGGCCCACCTTAAGAAGTTGCAGAGCCTCGCCACTAAGAACATGGAGGTTCAGTAGCTACGTAGAGAGAGATAACAGTATAAACTCTACAGTACTCTAGCGAGAGAAAGAGAGAGGGAGAGGACATCTAACAGAGAATTTGAAATTGGGGTTGTTAGATTCAGTGGCTTCAGAGTCATAAAGTAAAGGAGAAAGTTGGGTAAACGCATCAATCCATCTAACACCCACAGATCTAAGTTCTAATTTGTCTAAACCCTCTTTAGGCTCTCTTCCCTTTGTGTAGCAGAGACTAGAGATCACTGGAAACGAAAACCAATTAAGCCTTTTTCATAAAAGGGAATACTTTCTCTCTCTTTCTTTTTTTAAGTTTGGAGATATGAAGAAGAGGTTGGAAGAGCTCTAATTTGTCCCTTTTATTTCATATGTGATATCCAATGGTTTGAATCACTCCTCGTTAGGATCAGATGGTACTGATTTATCCCTCCCAGTGTGTGGCCCACTGAAAACTACTAAGAATTTACAGTTGGTCTAAAATCAAATAGAGAAAATTTCCATTCTGTAATTTCAATTTTGTATACACTATTGAGAGCATCAAAAGAAAGGAAGAACAAAGTGGAAAATTTTCAATCTTCATATATAATAAGGTATTGGTAGAGGAGGCGGCGGTGGTCGAGAAGGTGGTGGTGGTGGCAGAGGGTTGTGAACCACTAAGGCAATCTTCTCCGGTCGCCCCGGTTCGCAAGGACAAGGCAAAGCTATGAACTTTGGAATTCGATCTCCGGGCATTACCACTGGTAAGCTGTCACTCTTGTTTAGCTTCGAGTCCTGACAATTAGTTACCGAACAAAACACACATCAATGAACAATTTTAAGATTTGAGATAAAACAAGGAAGAACAGAGAGAAACAGAGACAAGAGACTTACCGTGTTGGTGGGTTTAGATTTGGAAGGTGATTCAGGGGTTGTATCAGTATCAGGATCGGTATCTTCGGAGAAAGATCCACGGAGAGAGCGGAGTCTTTCCCAGTGGTAGCAGCAGGAGAAGAACCCACTTAAACAGAATATGATGATCAACAGCAACGCCGTGCCCAGAGGGAACCCTATAGATGGCCGCGACGCATCAGAGTGATGGGACTTATATTCTTGATTCTCCATCTCTATCTCTCATATACTGCGCGTCTACGCCTTAGAGGAGAGCAAAAGACAAGAAGCAGAAAAGCAGAGGAGGAATAATTGGGCTTGGAAGGGAAAACGTGAAATGAGTAGTGAGGGAAGGGAAGAGGGGGGTGGTGAGAATTTATTGAGATTTGAAGGTGGGAAAAGCGTGTAGGGACGTAGGGCAATAGGCCTGGGCTGTCCGGGCTACCGTACGGATTGGGTCCTACTTGCACGGCGCTGCCATGAGCGGTTCTTCTCGTTGTTAACTGTTGTTTGTAGCTTGCAAGAAAATGACTTAAAGGAGGAGAGAGAGAGAGAAATCCTATAAACAATAGCAGTGAAAGCAAAAGGAAAGGTAAAGTAGAAGGTCTTTTAAGTATTGAAAGGATGAACAATAGCAGTGAAAGCAAAAGGAAAGGTAAAGTAGGTCTTTTAAGTATTGAAAGAATGGTTTGAGTCTGTATTCAGTGTGTGTGGGCATTGGGCAACTGTGATTGTTTTTCTCTCCTGAAATTGCTCATGAGATGGTCTGGCCTGGCTGCACTCACCACTCCTGTTTCCCTTGTTCTTCGCATGTCACTTTTTTCACTGTCAATCAAATCTGTATTTTTCTTAGTTGGGGTATTTTGTGCCACAATTTTAGGTATCTGATTATGATTGGTCAGTTTGGCTAGTTACTGTGATTTTTAATCAATTTTGTTCTAGTATTGGCCAAATTGAAACCTAACAAAGTTGAAGTTTGCTTGGTTGGTTTGGTCCAATTTATAGTCTGGATCAAATTGAAATCGAAAGTTTAAAGTATTGATATCGAATATCGTATCAGAAGATTGGCTTTCAAAGATATTTTTATATTAGAAATATAAAAGATATGTTAAAATTACGCATAGAATTGGTCAAGAAAATTATGACAATGCTTAGAATATATGCAAACAAAATATAATTTTGAAGTATAAAATCATATCAAAAAATAATATGTCAAATATATCATATATAAAAAGGAAAACAAAGTATGATGAGAGTTTAACTTATGGATTTTATGAAGAATTCTATTATATTGTTATTGAGATAATGGTCAAAAAACATACAAGAGACATGCAAGTCTACTTGCCATATAATGCAAGATGTATGCATGGAAAATGAATCAAAAATACAAGAAGAATCCTAATCATATCTAGTAGGTAAGAAAGATACACATGACTTGCGTTGATAATGAGACAAATGTATTCAATTGATTATGTATAAATGACTTTATCAAAAAAAAAAAAGATTATGTATGAAAGAATAAAATTTCTTAGGTCAATTGATGCAAAAAAAAAAAATGTCATTTTCAATTTGACGGGGATTTTTATTTCAGTTTGACGGAGAATTTTAGGGCTTACAACTAAATACTATTGCAAAAAAAGATAAAAATTATAGTTTGATGCGGTCACTTAGACTAATTTTCACTAATCTAGTGATTCATTTATAAAACCGACACTACAAATCAATATTTAAGCAACAAATTTGAAATCCTCATAGATAATTGTTTTTGCACAAATCTTGATTGCAGGTTGTTTAATCTCCAAATGAAGTTGCACAAAAAAAGTTGGTATTTCCGTAACTGGTTAGAATCCTTTACATGAGCTCTTAGCAAATGTTTTGCAGTCATGGATCGTAGTTCATAAAAGCTTTATCGCGCATATCGATAGGTATCAATCATATCGGGTATTTTTTTTTTTTAGGTATCATATTGATACCCTTAAAGAAATATCGTGCGAATTGCTTAGTATCAACGGGTACAGTAGGATACTTAAAAACCTTCTTAAACCAAACTATTAAGCTGAACTTGGCTTTTTCGTTGGTTTCGATTATAATCTGGTTTGATTTGGGTTCTTATCAGTTTTCTCTTATTGGGTTATTATCGATTTTGATATCAGTTCCAACTAAAAATGCTTTTTTTTTTCTTTCCAAAATTTAGGATAAACATTGAGCAGGATAATCTATGAGACATGGAATTCTATTTTCATCTTCACTTGGAAAAGTTAAAATGACCAGTGGCCTACAATCTTGTCGTTCTCACAGATCTGTGGAATTCTATTTTCATCTTCATTTGTCATCAGAGCTTTAATCAGCAACGACACGATTGGTCTTCACGACAACATTGTCTGGCTACTCACCGATCATCGTAGATTCTGGGTTCTGCTTGGTCTTATACTTTCTCCAGGTACAGTCTTGGTTTGCTACTCACAGAGTACCCGTGATCCTTCTTCGCAGCTTCTGGGTTGTACTTTCTCTCAACACTTTGTCATGAAAAAAGTTGCAGAACTTGGCAACTTTGTTAGATTCATTGGCTTCCGAGTCATCAAAAATTTTCCATCTTCCTTTTTTTGGTTGGGGGAAAAGTAGTAGTCCGGAATCCGGATGAGCTTTAATTTTCTCTTACTGACTTCATTCTCAATTAAGGACTGTGGATTAAAAATATATCCCAGAGTCACTCGTCGTCAGAATCAGACGGCCCTGATTTAAGAATTTGCTGGAGAATTTACAGTTGGACTAAAATTAAAGAACAGAGTATCACAGAAAGAAAGAAACAGAGGAATTTTTTTTCAATCTCATATATAATACGGTATTAGTAGAGGCGGTGGTGGTGGCAGAGGCTTATGAACCACTAAGGCGATCTTTTCCGGTCGCCGTGGTTCACGAGGACATGGCAACGCTATGAACTTTGGAATCCGATCTCCGGGCATTACTACTGGTAAGCTGTCATTATTGTTTAGCTTCGAGTCCTGGGAAGTGATTACAGCATAAAATACACAAAAATCAGCAAATGAAGGTCTGTTGTAACTTGTAAACATGGAAGAAGAGAGGAAAAAGATTGAGAGAGAGAGCGAGACGACATACATACCATGTGGGAGGGTTTAGATTTGGAGGGTGATTGAGGGGTTGAATCGAGGTTGGGATCGATATCTTGGGAGGAAGATCGAAGGAGGGAGCGAAGCTTGTCCCAGTGGTAGCAGCAGATGAAGCACCCAGTCATGCTAAATATGACGATCAGCAGCAGCGCCAAGCCTAGAGGGAACCCGATGAATGGCCGCGATGATGTATCCGAATGTTGGGGCATCCATTCCTGATTCTTCTTCTTCTTCTTCTTCTTCTTCTTCTTCTTCTTCCTCTTCCTCTCTCTTTAAAACAGAGCAGAAAAAGAGAGGACCAATTGGGCTTGAAAGGCTAAACGTGAAATGAGTATAGTGAGAGGCGGAAGAGGGGGCGATGAGAATTTATTGAGATCTCTCAAGGTGGGGAAAGCGTAAGCAGGGCCGGCCTATCCGGCACTCCCAGCTTACGGAGTGGGTCCTACTTGCACGGCGCAGCCAGCCAGCCGTGAACGGTTCTTCTCGTTGTTAACTGTTATAGCTTGCATGAAAGCACCAAGGAGAATGGTTTGTGTCTCTATTCAGTGTTTGTGGGTAAGCTTCATTGGTTTTTTCTTATCCTAAATATGCTCATGGGTGATGGGCTGGCCGCACTCCCCCTTTTTGCCCTCGTTCTTCACATGTTTTTTTTTGGGTTAATCAAACCCTTAATTGAAGTTCATTTTGATTGGTTCTGTTTAGTTCCAGTCAGGTTGAATCCATTTCAGTAGTACTGGACCAAACCGAAACCAAATTGTTGAGCTGAATTTCGATTTCAGTCCATTTTAATTAAGTGTGGATCAGACTATTCTTGTATGGCCTGATCCACACATATGGAATTCACTACATAATTGATTGTTGGATAGATCTCATCTCTATTAGTCAATCACATACAAGAATGATTCTTATAGGAGGACTTAATCCGCCGTCATTTTAGTATAAGATTCTTATAGAGTTATTATCAGTCCAAGGGGTTGGGTCATGGGTGTCAGGTTGGATTGAAACTTAGGTTCCAGATATAAGAGTTGGAGGATTAAGCACTAGGCAGAGCAAAGCAATAGAAAGTGGACAAAATCCATGGGACTCTCAAGCAGCCCAACAAGTGTCGTGTAGAATTGAAATTTGAAAAAACATGAAGATGATAACGAACGAAATCCATAGAAAGTTGAAAACTTTGGAAGATTGGGAGGTTAGGGTTTTCCACCTACCTTCACCTTCTTCACTCTGTCTTTGACTCCACTTATCCTTTTTCAGTTCCAAGTTTACTACTTCTTGAATAAATTATAATGACAGTCATGTCTCTCACTCATAAGTAGTAGACTCTTATTTACCAATTCCACTTTTTATCAGAAAAAGCTAAAGGGAGAGTTCAAATTTGAGAGGCTAGCCCTGCCAAAACTATTATTACTCAGACCATGGTATATTGACTCTGTTCCTCTGAGATGGGTCAACTTTGGGTTCCCACTTCCCATTATTACAAAATGTATTTGTACTTCACAGATGCACAAGCTGATTGTCTGTGGAGCTTCTGTCTATGTGCTACCACAGAAAAGCATTTCCTGGTTTTTCTGGTAATTAAGTAGGAGTAGAAAGTAAAGTTGTGAAATATGCATTTTTTAAGATTTTTTGATGCTCTTGGTCGCACCCACTGAGATCTTGTCCCATGATGAATGATAAGAGGACTCCCTTATTTCTCAGTCAATTCTCATATAATATTTTTATCAGCAACAACATTAGTGTTCTTCACAAGATTAATGTCTGGCTACTCGCACTGTACGAGTGCTGCTTCTTCGCAGCTTCTGGGTTTTATTTGGTCTTATCCTTTTCACTCCGTACCAGTGATGCTTCCTCGCAGCTTCTGGGTTGTAATTTTTCTCTTTGGATGGCTACTGATCACTCCGTACCAGTGATGCTTCTTCGTAACTTCTGGGTTCTGCTTGTTCTTATCCTTCTTCCAACTTTATAGATCAAGGGCCATGGTTATTGGAACTGGGAAACAATTCCCACCGACTGCTGTGCTCCCCTTCTTTCAATTCTGCCAATTAAGTGGGCCAGATGTCCTTTACTTTTGTTCATAAAAGAGCTTTGAAAGGGGAACTTTCCTAGATTTTTACCCGAGATCTTCCTATAAATTGTCTAGTATGTTACTGTAGAAGAGGATGCCAGACCAGAGGCCTCTTTTCATTCATCCATGTTTATTCATGTTCTAAATCATGTTCAAATCAATCTTGTCTTGTCTGTTTTCTAGTCTCTGCTTGCCTCAAGATGATCCATATAGATAGGTAAGTTCAGTTTGTGGTGTGAACTGTGGAATGTGGAGCATCCCTATTCCCTACCATAGTTTCCACTTTGTCCATAAAAAGATGAACAATTTTAGATGGGAAATGATTAGTATAAAAATATCTTCTTCATTGGTGTTGTGAGTCTTGTGACCATCAATATAATGTCACCCCAGTTGATCAAGTTGAAAATGAGTATAAAGTCTCTCCTCATGTGCTAGCTTTTTCACATGGGATTCTCTGGGAAATCATATCATGAATCAATGGTGCATAATTTGCTCTACTAGTGGTTTAGATTGTTGGGTTTTCATGGGTTTAATTGATTCAGAATGATCTATTGAGCTCAAGCTAATCTGGCCCTCTCTAGATGGGATATATCTCACCCAATCTATTGTGGAAATGGATTAAGGGAGCTGACCCTAACAGAGCCGTGCTTATATTTAAGTGGAGCTTGGACTGGCCAAATAACAAAACATACTGGGGGATTGGCCGATCTAGATATAATTGGGCCCAAAACGAATCTAATGCTTAATCTTTGGGCAAAGCCAACTTACATGCACCCATATTGGAAGCCCAGCCACAGATCAGTAATCCCATGGTACTGGCCATCACCTATGTGCTGGGCTTGAACCTCCAACCATGGGCCTTCCTAAATTACAGCCTTACAGACCCAACAATAGAATTGTACAACCATCTTTCCTCAAATCCTTCACGATTGGGGGTGAGATTTACATGCCGCCTGTATAAATTAGTACCTTCTACGTTAAATCGGTGAGTACAATCTTAGTTAATAAGGAGAAAGAGTGTCAAAAAGGAAATAGTGTGTCAGAGATTGTTTTGTTTTCAAGTTGAAATGGAAAAAGATTAAGAATTGAGATAGATTGGAGCAGAAATGAATGGGCTGATTTCTCCATACTCTATAAATGATCCAAGCCCATTATACAATTCAAGGAAGAGTCCAAGAGCATTGACCTAGGGACTTAGGGCCCGTTTGGTATCGTTCTAAAAAAACGTTTCTGGAGTTTTTTCGCTCTATTGAAACGAAAAAATGGAATCTTCTGTTTGGTGCACTTATGGTCCGTTTCTGTTTTTTTGGAACAAAAAGTGAAAAAAAAAAACTGAAAAAACGAGATTGGACGGAACTCCAAAATGGAATTCCGTCTTCCCAGTTTCGCTCCATTTTACAAAAAAAAAAAAAAAATCCTGATAAAAATCTGAAATTTTGAAACACCATTTTTTCGTTTAAAAACTATGTTTTGACACAGAAACTGAAATTTTCGTTTTTGACACGAAACGGTATTTCTGGAACAGAAACGATACCAAACGGGCCCTTAGACTGTTCTAGGTCCCAACTCCCAATAATGACTTTTTTGGCCTTGCTCTAACTTCATTGGTCAACAGCAAAAAAGCGGGACGCTTTACCGCAGGTGGGTCCCGCTATGCGTAATTATAATTTGTTAATTCTTTTTTATTATTTCAGTTTCTTTATTATAGTCAAACATCAGTGATTCAGTGCTACATCCATTATTCATCTTACTTCTTCAATCTTTAATGAAGACTCGAGTACGAAGAGGAAAGTGGGGTCGGTGCGACTTTTGAACCATCACTGACCGTCAGATGCAGTGACGGAGAAACTATAATATATCATATCATATCATATCATATCATGGTGCACGGACATGTGGGGCCATGACACATTGACAATCATGATGGGTGGTTTGACCAAATGCACAGGTAAACAATTATACCATATTAGTCACTCTCACTACGAGGCAGAGCGTGCGAGGGTTAGTTCTGTTACTTGATGATGGCTTGTCACTTGGGTGCTTGAGGACTTACCACTTACTGCTCTGGCTACCCTTCAAATTTACAGATTATTAATAATAATGATATGGTAAAATATTTTTTTATCTGGGAGCATGGCCCCTGTGCCGTCTATGGTCAATGAGAACGTACATTGGGGCATCGATTAGGAAGGGTATAATGGTTGTTTTGCATCTACTGTGTTTGAGCGTATGAATATACTTTCCAAAAAAAAAAACATTCACAATAAGATATTATCATTTCAAAACCAAGAAAGAAATATTTATGAAATTATTTTGGGAAAAAGATTTCCAAAAACATCATATCAAAATTGAAATTGCACGCCATCAACCTAAACTTGGCTTACTTTATGGAATTATCATAAACACCTCTATTGGATAAGGTCGTCTTTTCTAGTCTCTTCTTTCATTTGAAATTACACAGTTGTCAAATGAACCTAGTCCCTAGCTTATAATTTATTGTCATAAGGAGAAAGTTTGCTATTCTGTATCTCATTAGGGATAGGAAAAATCAAATCGTCTAGTGAGAGCGAAAATGAAAAAATAATATGTGGGAACAAGTGGGATATTAGAGGGTATCCACAGAACATGCATACTAACGCCATGGCAATCTTTTCCCATTGTTATGATAATGCATGGAATGTATTTTACTAATTGATTTTTTTAATTTAAGCATATTATTGTTGCCATAGAAGTTTATTAATTCTCAACTATCACAAAACATCTATTTTGCCACATAGACAAATGATATATTTGTTCTAATTGTTGGATAGATAAGATATATTATAGATTAACCATATATCAAATTTCATAATCTATTTAATCAATATATTTGTGTATTAACACACATCCTTGTATATCCATGCATGTGTACTAGTACAATTGAAATAAAATAAAATAAAATAGATGGCTTAGATATGTTTTGTAATGTTTTTAACTACATATACATTAATAATGGGATTGAAGGATAGGGTGTTTTGTGAGCATGTGGCATGGGTGATGAGCACATCAATGAGAAATGGTTAATCAGTTTCGTACATTTGAGGACAACAGGCATTTCATACGAGAAAAAGAGAAATATGTTCAAAAATTGATTGTCGAAAGCTTTCCAAATATGTTTGAAAGTTAATCGGATGTGGATGCAGATACAAATGGTGTTATATGTAGTTTGAATTCGATTTGTTTACACCTAAACCACTAACCTGGCATAGCAAATGCAAAATAATAATAAATTAACAAACAAGCAAAGCAAACAAAACATCATTATTCATTATGATGTTGATATGAGATTTAGTATCTAGATTACTTACTCATGACACCTCTACCATTGTCTTTAGAATTTGATACCTTAATTTAATTGCTCTTTGTCTTATTTTTAAAATATTTAATGTAAATTTTTCAACAAATGTAAATATGTCTTCTTGCATAGGAACTGTATTAAAAAATATTTTTTTAATCCTTACATTTAATGCTTCATTAAATAACTTTAAAGAAAAAAACAATAGGTAAAAAAAAAAAGAGAGGAAAAATACAAATCTTTTGACTCCATAGAGGATATCAATAAGAAAATCTCCCACTATGTCTGTAGATACACACACGAGCATTATTTTTCGGCTCCTATTATGTCTAAGAGCCAGTTTGATTTTGCTTATAGAAACGTGTTTTTCCGATTTTTTGTGCTCATGGAAAAACATTCAAAAAACCATATGATTTATCTGTTTTGTTTCACATGTTTTTATAAATAGAAATAGAAATATAAATTTATGCTTATTTATATGTTTAGAAATAATAACGAAAAAAATAAGTCAAACTTATTTTCCTGTTTTTAGAAACAAGTTGAAAGGACAAAATTTGTGAAAAACATGATATTTCACTTGACCTACCCCAACCCCAACCCATTGTTGAAACATCTCACCACCTATTAGCAATAACTTCAAACTGGTTCTATGAAGCTCACAATTATAGACTACCTTCATTATTTTGAAGCTCATATCTATGAAACATACCTGCAACTTCATACCTTCACTCGTAACTTGAACTCGAGAGCACCTCCCATTGCACTATTGAAAACGTATTTAAAAATAAAAAATTCAAACATCTTTTTACAATTACAAAAATAATTTCTTAACATAAAAATGGATTTTTTCCGTTTCTACCATTTTAAAACATGGATACAACAAAAAGAAAATCAAAACCAAGTAACATTATTTCTCCCAAAAAAAAAAAATTACTGCTTTTGCTACCTAGAAGTTGAACTGAAAGACAAAACCATAAATAAAAAAGAATAGAAAACTAATTTTTTTAATTATTATAAACGAAAGGAAACTAATCCATCATGATAGACTCTACCCCGGCAATTCAACGCCAAATGCAACTTTATTGTCTCCCACTCGTCTTTCATCCCTTGTTTTCTCCTGTCCCCATCCCAATGATCCCACCCCCAACTTATTCTCTCCAATTTCATCAAAAAAACACTTATTCTCAACCAATAAATGCTTCTTACGTGTGACTTACACATCTCTCACGCCCCATTTCATCTCTAAGACACCTCTCCCTCGGTCCCTCCATCTCTTCCCCTTTCCTCTTTTACCCTCGTTTTTCTCATCATAAATTCATAATGTCGAAAATGTCTTTCCATTTCATAAATTTGGGGAGGGTTCTCTTCGACGCCCACGTGCCGTTTTAAGCGTTGGAGGGTATTATTGGAAAACTTGTCTTATAAGGGTATGTTACGGCCTTAACTTGAGGCCTAAAAACCACAACCTATGCCCAATTTTGATTGGCTAGACCCTATTTTGTTATTCAAGGTCGAACTAACGTCGATTATAATATTCTCAATAATTATCTTAATTCATATTAGAATTATCCTTATCTCATATCAATTCATCCGATTATTTAAAAAAAAAAAAAAAAACACAAAAATCTATTTGCCTCATGTTTATAGGGCTTAACTCAATACCTCAACTTTGGGCAGGCTTGGCTTGATTTGTTTGGGCTCAAGGCTAACCTATAAGATGGTTCAAGCTCACAGAGCCAAACTTGCACCTTACCTTTGCCACTTGCTTAGAAAACCCTCTACCTTATTTTATAGTTGAATTGGTTAGATTTACTTATACATGCACACCTAACATGCTAAAAGACTGGAGTTAAGGTTTCAAAAATTGAAATTGATCAAGCTTGATGATTATAACAAATTATTGATTGATTTCAATTGAATTGGAGTCAAAATTGGTTGAACCTGATATAAATCATAATTTTGAATTTAATAATCTTATTTCAGGTGAAAAAGAAGGGTGGTTCCACCCAAGGGGGTAGCGCAGTTGATGAGCAACGAATTTGGTACAAGTCGTAAACTTTGACGTCTTAAGTTTAACTCCCACCAGACATACTTTGGGCCACTCACACGGGGTTTTTAGTGCTTTTTATTGCTTTCAGTGAAAGTTGAATGGTTCTCATTCAGCTCTAGTATGACCCTGTTCATGTGGCTGTTGGGTCAGCATGGGCCAACGGGATTAATCAAGCCGAAGGGCTGGATACCCGTGGCTAACCAAAACCGAAAAAAAAAAAAAATGAGAGAAAGGGTGGATATTTTTTTTCATATGAAAATAAAAACGAAAGATGAATGACGCCCTCATATATTGTTTCTACTTCAATTTCTCAAGCCGTTTGGTATGAACTTTACAACCCATTTAAAAGAAATGAAAATCTTGAAATGGCTTCACAGTTTCTCTCCCACTCTCTCTTGATTACAGATGGACAAAACAACAGTGCCATTGGATTATATTTCATAGTCCAAATTGTCAAATTAAAAAAAAGAAATTATTTTAAGAAATCAACCTCAAAATAGAAATATATATATATCTAACAGAAGAAGCATTGGGTATATCGTCCAATATATAATTAAACATAGAGACAAAAACCAGAAACTTTCTTTTACGACTTTACCCTTTTACACACACGGTTGGGATTTGGGAATTAAAAAAGGGTAAAGAAGAAAAGCCATTGGAGAAACAGCCGGACAGGATCAACGGTTGTGGATCGTCTTCGTTGCCTCTCATACAGAATTTCTCGCGAGAAAATCAAAAGCCAGAGCTCCCCTATTTCTTTTCCACCTTTCAATTTCCTGCTCTGCTTTGAGTTTCACAGCGAACGGTCTATGTTTTTGTTGCTTTCTTTCTGATTTCTCTGCTAAAATGGAAGGGACTTAGCTCTGCTTCTGCTTTTCTTGCTCTCTCTTTCGTTACAGCTTCGACTTGGAGTGTTAATCGTTCTCCTTTTCAGTGATCGGTCCGTGTAATTTGTGCAGGCAAGTTCTTTCACTCTTCCAGTCTCTCAATTCTGTTTCTCAGAAGCTCTTTCAAGCTTAACTTTTGTTTCGTTCGAGATCTAACACTCCACTGGCTTGTTCCTGCTGTGTACGCAACATTTGTCTTTCTTGGAAGCTACTTGATTTCTTTGGAAATATTTGGTTCTGGATTTTGGGTTTTTCATTTTTGCTATGGATTTTACTTTTTGTTTTTTATTTTATTATTTCCCTTTCCATCTCGACTGCAAGTTACTAGCTGAAGTAGCTAGTAGTGTTTCTTCATCTTTTGCTGCTTCCATTTTCTAGTTGAGGTTGTGTCACTGTGATTAGTACAGTTTTGGAGGTCGAGTCACTAGTCTGAGCACTCTTCTTCCCAAGCATCATCAGATTATTTAGTTGCATGAAATTATTAAAAAGAAATGGATTGCAAAACTGAAAAATATAAGCTTTGTTTAGATTTCTTTTTTTTTTTAATTTATCTTTGGTTTTGGATTTCTTGTTTGGTTTTGCTTCTGTTCGTGGAAGAAGGGGGGGTGGGATTTTCTAAATCAAAGGGTGCTTTCATGAATAGAGATGGAGGAGGAGAGTTTCAGCAGATGGGTCTTCCTTCAGCAACACAAAATATTTATTCTATACAATGGGTTCTCTTCTACTTCTGTGGGAATAAACATTTGGTTTTGGGGACTCTAGAGCGCTAGAGGTGCTTAGCTTGCTTTGCATTTCTCACTGAGAGAACTTGATTTAATTGCAGGTAGGTCCGGTAGAAAAGCTTTTCCTTCTGGAAACACCAACCTAATGTCTCCACCGTTGCTTGGCGTGGTGGAAGGGCAGCAGAATGTCTCTCTGGAGGGTTCGTCGGCCTCTGCTGATGGTAGCTGCCTGAATAACTCTGAATTAAAAGAGCGTAACTACATGGGGTTATCTGATTGTTCTTCAGTGGACAGCTCCGCTGTCTCTAGCTTGTCTGAAGGAAAAAATAGCAGCCTGAACCTGAAAGCAACAGAGCTAAGGCTTGGGCTTCCTGGATCCCCATCTCCCCCAAGGGATCCAGAGCTTTTCTTGCTGAGTTCCAGAAAACAAGATGAGAAGCCCTTGATTCCTTTACTTCATTCAAAGGATAGTATTCACTCTTCATCACAAAAGACTGCTGTTTTAGGAAACAAGAGATGGTTCTCTGATACCATGGATGATTCTTCTGAAGTGAAAAGTGCTGCATTTACTGAAGGGAAGAATTGGATGTTTCCAGCTGCTGGCTCTGTGTCAGAAACTGCCCAATCTGCACTTCAAGCAAAAGTTTCTGTTAACTCGGGTGTTAATGTTATGCTATCACCTAAACCTTCCCTGAACTCGGGGATGAAATCTGTTTCTGTCAAGGAGCATCCTGGAGCTCAGCCAGCTATGTTGAAAGAAGCTGCTCCTGCTAAGGTATTACAAGAGAAGCCCTGCGCTGCCAATGATAACAACCATACCCCTAGTGGTGCTGCTAATAACAATAGCAGTCGCTCTGCTTCCAAGTAAGTAAATATTGCTTCAAAGAGGGCTCTGATGAAATGGTTTTTGGTTTAACTGTGTGAATTGGACACTGATCTTCTATTGATGGTAGGGCTCAAGTAGTGGGTTGGCCGCCGATTAGATCATTTAGGAAGAACACTTTGGCGACAACTTCCAAGAACAATGATGAAGTCGATGGGAAACCAGGCCCTGGTGCACTTTTCGTCAAGGTCAGCATGGACGGTGCTCCTTATTTGAGGAAGGTAGACCTCAGAACATACTTTGCATATCAGGAGCTCTCTGCTGCACTTGAGAAGATGTTCAGTTGTTTTACTATAGGTGAACTATTTTATGGTCCCAATTTGTAAATCTAATCCAGAAAACTGTTCCTTTCTTCCTATGTAGATTTTTGATAAGTTTGAGGTTGCAGTTAATGGAAAACACCAATATTAACATGGATCCAGTTATTGCTGTTTGCATATGATTTCAGGCCAGTGTGGATCGCATGGAGCTCCAGGGAGAGATGTACTGAGTGAGAGTAAGCTGAAGGATCTTCTACATGGATCAGAATATGTTCTTACTTATGAGGACAAGGATGGTGACTGGATGCTGGTGGGGGATGTCCCATGGGAGTAAGCCCTGTTACATTCTATCTATTTTGTCCGCCTTGAAATTTGTCTTATGCTGTTCTGTATAGTCTATATGGTCCACCAGGTAAATATCAGAAAAAAAAATGTTCGGTTTCTGCCTCCATGAACATGAAGGCTTTAAGTCTTACTGCTACTGTGATTTTTAGGCTGTCTTAATTGTCAGTTTGTGACATGTTCAATGCATGCAAGTGAGAGATTCTAGTTGCTGAAGGTACAAAATTCATTGTTTGTGTGCTATAAAATGCACCATTAGTATTGAAGGTGTTATTAGTGAAACTAGATTTTAACTTTTCATAACATAATACTTATATGATGCAAAGCAAATCTTGGATGGCCATAAAACATTGTGCTGAGTTCCAATAAAGGAAACTAGTTGAATGATAAGGATATGTTCATGTATATCATGAGAATGGCATCTTGAGACAGTAAAATCTAATGACCTATTGTAAGTCGAACATAATATGACAAAAATATTAAAAAGTAAGTGGAAGTTTTTTTTTTTTTTTTACCAGTTTGATTCAAGAAAAAGAACAAAGAAGAGGGGAAAGAGGGTCAAATTAAAACAGTGATAATAAAGTTCATTCACAGTAATGGAGAAATACAGTAATCGTATGCTATTAATATGGACAAACTGACAATGAATTCCTAACGAAAGACAGTATCAAGGATGGGAAGTTATCATCAAGACTTATCTTGGCCAAGAATTAAATTTCTCACAAGCCATTGAGAGTTATGATGTACTTTGCATGGTCTGGTCTAATACTTTTTGGGCTCAAAGGTAGTTTATAAACCATTGTTGTCAAAATGCGATGGGAGAGAGATTGGGGAAAGGGAATTTTTTGAGTTTGAGTCAGGCTAGGGCTCAATAATTGAATTTGAGAATGATATGATGAAAGAATGAATTATGCCCATGGTGAAAGGTTCAAGATGCTAATCTTTTGGGTGCAGAAAAGAAAGGAGAATAAAAAGGAAAAGAAAGAAACTTTAAATTTGTTGGTGTATATATTCTTGTAGCAATCTTTGAACTTTTGTAGTTGCAACCTCATAGCCCTTGTTTACTAGCAAGTGTTGATTCATTTAAACATATAATAGAAGAGAAATTTCTGCATGAAATGTAAGGATCCTGTACCAATATGTTTGTTTTCTGGATGCATGTTTCTGACACTGCACCCCATAAGTCTTCTCTGATTGCTAGCTATAACTGCCATGCGACATTTTGGTCAACAGCGAATACAGTGGGTATGTTTTGCATCATAATCTAATAAGTGGCTGTGAATTGGTTGGAAAAGCCAACTCTTTCTAGGATTATTTGAAAAATGGGATTGTTGAAAATATAAGGAGAAAAAAATTTATGGTGGGTTATATATATGGTTGAGGTGGTTCACTAAATTTGTCATGTGGCTTGTCATGGAGAAAACGATCTACTCTATGGTCAGTTATCAAATCATCATTCCATGTGGCAGTAAATATAACTAAAGTGCTCAAAAACTTGTCCATATTTTATTACCAAAACTTATGGCAAAATTTTTCTTACTAGGTTGCATGCCTATATACCAATAATCAATTCCTGCACGCCTACCAACTTTCAGTCATGTGGACTGATTATTTAGCTGGATGATTGTTGGGTTGTTTTGGGACCTCCCTGATAGGCCACTTGTCAAATTTGGTGGTCCATCTCAGCCATATGGCTTACCATGTATAAGTGTTTACCTATGTTCTTGCAACATCAAATTCAATAATTTCCTTCGATGTAATGGCATATTTTTTCAACCTCAAATTCAATCATTCCCCTTTATGTAATGGCATATCTTCCCATGTCTGCACATGCATACCCTTGGTAATGACACATGGGGATGTCAGATTGGTTTGAATTTTTAACCATATATAGATGATGATGTAGAAAACATATCCACCATATTTGGGCCCCAACTTAACTGCCACGTGGCAGGTATTAAGGGTTTGTAAGTGCTTTGTCTCCTTCATAAATCAAAATTAGTTGATATTTTGGTTGTAGAAGCTGACAGAACCCCAAAGAGGACATTTTCTTGCTTCTTTATATGAAGAGAATAAAATACAACTGGGAGGAAAACATAGGGTTGTTTGGAACTCTTAAAAAATTTTGCCTTCTTGTGCAGTGCATTTTACATATGAACGAAAATACACCTAGTAAATTTCTCTCTTTCTCTCCCCTTTTTGAGAAAAAGAATGTACCTTTATTCTGGTGGCAATTGGATGAAGATGACCAAGTCCAGAAGTATAACCCAATAATTTGGTTTGCACAGCAGCTGGAAATTTTATTTCCTAGCACTGGAGGTATGTTTCATGGATTACAGTATTATTGCAAAGCCAACAGTGGAGAGAACAAGTTCAAATTGTAATAGCATAATGGATAAGTGAATGTATCATTTGCGTCAACCAACCTACATTATGGGTAATATTGCTAACTTTTATTTTTGGACTCATGGCAGGATGTTTATTGATTCGTGCAAAAGGTTGAGGATAATGAAGAGCTCTGATGCAATTGGCTTAGGTGTGCATATTTTCCATTTATCCTCCATTTTCTTTTGAGAGGTAGTCATCCTAAGAACATATTGTTTGTGTAGAGGAATAATTACAACAAAATGAGAATAAGTTGTCAAATCAGCCTGTCATATGCATGGCACAAGTGGTGGAATACACTCTTTTATTCCTGAAAAATAACAAGAAATATGAAAACAAATGTGTACTAGAACACATAAAATTTTAGTCATTCAGTGCGATGTACTGCTGTAAGGAAGCAGCTTTCTGTTGGTAGATTTTGCTGTCATGAAATGGCATTTAATCTCTGTTTTGTTTGGTGGCTGCAGCTCCAAGGGCAATGGAGAAATGCCGGAACAGAAACTAGGTACCATCTTGGCTGCTTTCCTGCCAGCAATCCATTGGAGCGGCTAGCTGGAGCAAATGGAGAAGAGGCTGTGATTGAAAAGAGGGAATGGTGTGGCTGGATAGCAGATCTGTGTTCAAATGCTCTAGTCTTATGTAGTTTGCTTTCCTGGTAATTCATGTTGCTTTCAATTGTCTCGAGTCCATTATAATTATAAAACCAAGGATTGTATTTGGTGAGTTAATGTTTCCCACGGGAACATTCTAGCATAGAAAGTGGTTTATGGTGGAAGTGTTTGGTACTGTTATTTGAACTAAACAGTCTCCAAGTAATCTATTGACTGAGTGGACTTCTCTCTACCAATGATCTTTCATTTTATCCTCCGTATGGAAGATTTTACCACTATCATCAGAGCATTGGTTTGACCTTGTAAAACTATATAGTGTTGGTCTGTGAATACATTATGCTCCACTTCCTATCGAGGTAGGAGGGTCAAGACCTCTACTGCTTGAGGAGAGGTAGGAAGCAGGGCGAGAGGCTACTCTCTGGAGCAGTATAGAATCTCTTATTACCTAGCCAAAGTCTCATCTCTGAAATCTGAAATAAAAGATCTCTAGTCACGCATTGAATATGGTATCTTAAGCTAAAAGCTGTCAATTGGTTATAGTTAATACATTTTGATCCGACCAACGCCTTTTTTTTTTTTCTGTTACGTTCAATTAATATTTCAGACATTAAACAGAAAGGAGGCAGAGATGCAATATCAACATTGGGAGTATTGTCTCTTATATTAGAACAAACACCAAAGAAAACTAAGAAAACAAATTGATCCGTGTAAGACAGAGATTTAATGAGGTTCTTAGTATGTTACACCATCAGGCTAAGAAGAAGATGGAGTATACTAAGACAGTAAGGAACAGGGTTGGAGGTAAAATCCACATCAAAAGTGTTGATCATCAAAACCTATTCAGAATCATAGTATGCTTTCACTATGAACAGCCAGCGCATACATTCTTCTATATTCTCCACATCAAGTACTCAGGGGTTTCAGGTAGCCATTAGTGCTAGTCCAGGCAATAATGCAACTTCCTATTGAGGGAGTGTCCTTTGACCTGAGGGCACCATTAATTAGTAGTCTATGTAGATGAACTTAGAAGAGGGGGGGTCCTTACTGGGTGTGTTTTGCAACTTTTTCCATGAATTTTTCCTAGTGCTTCATGATATTTTCCGACCTTGAAACTTCATTAGAACCATTTAACCTTGTTGTGTACCATTCACCACCATTCTTGTATATATAAGCTTTCTTCTTTCAATTGGCAATCTATTCAATTACAAAAGCTCAACAACCATCTGTTCAGGAGAAATTTATTCATCTTCGTAAGCGATCTAATTACCAGATCACTCGCAGTTTTTCTTACTTGTTCAAACCAGAATCATTGTATTTGGATTTTTAGAAACAAGTATTCTTGCTTTGCTCTGATGAAATTCTCATTTTGGTAAAGCTACACAGGATGGATGAAATCATTAATATGATCTTTAGGTTTGAAACATCAAATTCCTTGAACCTTTGTCTAATAAAATTTTGTGCTTTCTCCCATCATTAATTTCAGAATACAATACCATCCTGTTCATGATAAAGAAACCATTTTGCTGTGAACTAAATGCCATAAATGCAAAATGCATCCTTGCTTTTCCTTTTAATGATTCCATGATCTCATCAACAATTTTGACTCTGATGTCTAAATCAGTTTGGGTTATATTCAGGATTTGTACATCATCAAATCCTTTACTCATTACAGGAAGATTTTCCGATACTTTCTGTCTAAAGTGGTAACCCAGTAATTGAAGCAATGATACTGCATTTGAAGTTTGAACCTCTATAACGTTATATTTGAAGCTGCATTACATGTTTCCTCCTGGGTGCCTTACCACATTATTCCAGTTGGTTCCATTACTGGCTCTTTTTAGTTGCTTGATTTGATGAGTCACTTTTAATATAAATCTGATGATTACACCTTTTCTTTTCTTTTCTTTAATACTAATCTCTCCTCCCCCTCCTAACCTCTCTTAGATTGTACTGATAGTCCTTTTGTTTTTTTATTGGTTGTTGCCCTCATTAGTAGTGTTAGTGGATGATATATCTTGGAATCATGATATTCAAGTTTTATCTACTCATTACTCATTAGTACAATGTGGAAACATAGATTACCTAACTTTATCACTTTGGTTTATTCTAATATGATATGCTGAAATGTTTACTTGAATTCAATCATTTATCATTGTGTGGTGTTTTTTTACCTTTGTCTCTGTCTGAGGAATCAAATTGCTTCCTAACCTTATCCTATATTCCAATTTGTTAAACACTCAAAAACCTTTCTAAATCAGTAGACTTTGTTGAAAACTTGCATCAATTTGGTTTGCTTTTTTTCAGCTTAGTGCGCCTTTTTGATAATCGTTGACAGAGGCAGACACACTTTAGTGGTTTTTACTGAATAATATCCATAAAGAAGGATGTTCTTCCTCTTCTAATTATTCCTTGTGGGTTGCTCTAATCTCTAGGATAAGTGAGAAGAATCTATTGACTCTGAACCCCTTTTGTTTCATTAGGATATTAAGCAGCTCTCTATCCAGTACATTGCAGCTTATTTGTACTATGCTAGTCCTTTGTTTTGTTAATTCTCATTATTTAGTTGTTGTCAATGGATTGATGTCACTCTCACCTGGATTAGTGCTAGATTACTTTATATTTTGTACCCTCAAGTCTTTCAAAAATCAAAAGCTAGCCTAGTAGTAGCCCTAATTATGGTGATTTGTATATATTTTGTTCATTTGTGTTCAAATTCAAACTACAAAAAATGGTGGAAAGAAGTTGATAGTTGAGATCATTGAAGCTGATTTTCTTTCTGGATGAGTTTTATCCCAAAAAAAAAAAAAAAAAAAATGTTTTTTTTGGCTCAGCCTCTGTTTTGATCTGGATCTTTCTTCTTCTACACACACACAAAAAAAAAAAAAAAAAAAAAGGTGCATACCTAGTGCACGAGCCTTGCACATGTGAGATGTCAGGGCGAGAATTACGCAGCCTTACCCTGAGAATGTTGAAAGACTATTTCAACCACTTGATCATCAAGTCGTAACATTCATACCTTACCTTACCGTTGGACTAAGGGCACCCCTTAAATAAAGAAAAAATCCACTTTTGTCACCAAGAGAGTTCCAGTCCTAGTCTAGGGTGTTCTCATAAATCATTCCGATGATGCAATAACATTTGATTGGTTGGACCAGCATATTTGACTTTAAAAACCCAAATTCAGGTGAAAGTTGAACCGACCCAACTGGTTTTTTTGGTTTAATATAAGGGTTGGTGATTGTCTAATCACATCCGGCTGGGCCGATTCCGATCTAATTCTCGGTCCCTAATCGAATATTCTGATCTTATGATTCAGGACTTTGGAGGTGTGTTTCAGTAATTTGATTGAGGAAACAAGGGTGTTTTCGTAAATTGAGTGGAAAGTCCTAGGGCATGGTTGGATAATGGAATCTCGTCACAGAACAAGAAACTCTAGAGAAGAGACTGGAAGGGCAGAGGAAAATATTCATCCCTGATCTCACCCGCCTTCTTGCTTGGTCGGAAGATCGAAGAACCTCTTCAGAGCAAGGAAGACCTGATCGATTCTTTATCACTCGAAGTTCGTCAAACTCGAATACACCAACTCCGATGGACTTCAAAGCTCTGTTCTTTTCGCCCCAAATCCTCCCACAACCTCACAAATTACCAGTCCCGTTCTTCCCTTTTCCTTCAATAAAGCTTCTCAATGAGAATTTTAAAAGGGGGAAGATCGTGATTCCCAGGGCCAAAGGCATCGGTGATGCTGAGCTCGCCGCAGAATTAGCAGAAGGGATAACCAGGAGAAACAACCAATCCGTACGGAGGAAGGAGGCTATGAAGAAGAGTAGACAACTCTTATTTGAAGAATTGTGTGGTTACCTTCAATTGACGACGGAGGAGGTTGAGAAGAGGTGGCGAAAGGTCGACGAGGAAGAGAAGATGTCCCTGGTGCGAGGTTTTGTCTCTGAGTGGGGTACTGCTTTCCATCCCTTGTCGTCAAAGTCTGTTATGGAATTAGTGGAAGAACACTTGGCCGAAGAAGAGAACCCCACCCCCATTTCTAACCCTTCTCTCATCTTCCCTGGTTTGAGAAAGATAATGGGTTTCTAACCAGAGACTCAAACACTCTTGTTCATGTTTAAATCTAACATTTTTCCTTCCTATTTCTTAGATTTGTTGGTGAATTTTAATTTTTTCTTTTTCCCTTAAAAATTATAGATTTTCCTTCAAATTCCAATGATGTGGATGGAAACGTCCTTTCAATTTTTGGATATTATGTGATTTCAGATGAGATGATCGACTTGGATAGGAAAGACTTGAAAAGGCTTTACTATGGTGGAGCCTAATAATAGTTATTTTTCTTAGAGATAAGAGGGAGGGCTAGAAGCCTCGGATTACTCCGTATAGTTGGAATGCCTATTTAAAAAGCATGGATTTAGATATTGGTAATGTATCCGTTATACCAATACGTATCTATACAATATCAATACGTACCATATGGTTCAAATTTCAAATGTGTAGCTTATATGGGTTTATCTGCACACAAGAAGTCGAGAGATGGAACAAAAGAGATGATTGAAAGTGGACTTTTTGATACCTAAGTTAGATTACGGGTAAATAATAGTATGAATTCAGAAATATTAGGGTAATGGATTTAGAGTGTGAAGAAATTGATCTTTTCTTGAGTGTTTTCTACTACAAAAAAAAATGACTAGTCTTTGAAACTGTTAATAGAGTGATCTACGGCGACGTCAAAGTGGATTTGATTTCTTGCCATGTGTTCTTGTTAATTGGTTGGATTATTCTTTGCATATCAAAAGGTATGGTCCAAAAATCAATGTTATCAATATGTTCAACATCAATATCAACATCGGTATCGACAAACACTGATACAGTCACCAATATGATATACTCAAATCTTATTGAAAAGTCAACTTCAAGTCTTTAACCCCATCACCCACATGCAAAGCACATGAGTAACCCTAATTGGGAATTTGAATGCTCCGACTCTCTTTTCTTTTTTTTTTGAGGGGTGAGGTGTAGCCTTAGACTCACTTACTAACTTAAGTAATCTTTTCTATCACATAAATATGCGAGTCCACATTCTTTGCAACGAGCGATGAGGTACAGTGAACATCGAATGACTAAGAGCATTTGAACACGTGCCTCAAGAGACTCTCAGCCATCCGATGCTCACTGCATCATTGCAGTGGTTGCAAACAATTTTCCCTTTAAACTTTCGATCGAAGGATAACAATTTAAAGGAGCTCCTCATGGTTTCCTCTTTCTTTTTTTTTCTCTTTCTTTTTTTCCCCCCTTAGAGAGCTCCACAAGTTGAGTAATAAATCAAAATTTCCCTTTCTCTAGTAATATCATGATAAGTTGGCGCTCGTGTAGCGATGAACTTTTTACCTTTTCACTCAATTTGCACCACTTTTGAACACATGAAAGCATGTGTTCTCTGAAATGTTGATGAGCTGAAACTAAGGAAGCTCCTCTTTCTCTCTCTCTCTTTCTGTCTCTGTCTCTCTCTTAACAGAGAGGGTAGGATTTGGCTTTAATTATTTTCAGCGACCTTAGGGGATGATTGAGGTCATATGGACTCTTTGTTAATCTTTAGGTCCTTTACTGAAAAATCAATCTTAATTATGAATTGGACATTCACATCCCTTGAGAAAAAGTGGAAGAAAGAGAAGTTGATGTCTACATACATGACTTCTAAGTTAGGGGTAGAGAGGACCCACTTAGCATTTATGTCCATAATTGATTAAGAGAAAAATATTTTCTAAAAGGGGTGGGATGGGAGGATTAGGTTATATATGTGGGAAATATGATGTATAACAATTTAGTTATGGATTCTTAGCAGTTATTAGTTCAGGACATGTGCACTAATAATAACAACATCTGAACCACCAACAGGGACGAAATCCTTCATTTTCAATACCAATCACAAGTCTTCACTATCCTTCTCACACCCAAAAGAAAGATTTTAATAAATAAAAGATAAATAATGCTGCTTGAATCATGGGCATTCATGGTTGTCTTCCTTTAGTTTAAATAATTAATAAGAACTTTTGTTTTATTTATTTTTTACTTTAATTTGCGCTTAAGGAAAAAAAATTTTTAATTTGTGAGTTTAGCTAAGGCTAAAGAACTCAATAACCCCAGCTCCCAGCCGACTAGGCAGTTTGACATTTGGGATCTCCACACTGTCCATTTGATAGCTTTTTATCACACATGGATATTCTCTCTTTATTTCTTTTGAATTCTTTCTCTCGTTTTCTCCAAGTTATGTTTGGATGTCAATATAAAAAAAATTGAATTTTAAGAGAGTTAAGGCATATAAATTAATCATTTGGTAAGGGTTCGTATGATCATGGACAGAGTCTTGTGAGGAAAAAGGACCGTATAAGGGATGTTTCTATTTTGCATCTTTGACTATTACAATATCTTCTTCTCTTATCTCCCTTTTACTTTTTTTGTTGCTTCTTTATTTTTCTTTTTTTATATCAAATTCATGTAATCGATCCCATTGATTGGGATAAGATTCCGTTAGTTATTGTTGCATCATCATAATTTTTGTTTATATATATATATATATATTAGTAAAATTACATGTGTAAATGCACGTGGGGGTAATCTCCCACTTAAATATTCTTAAGACCATATTATTAGGCCAATCTATCTGAAGTAAGTTCTGCAAAACTTGGTGACCTGAATGGTCAAATTCAATCTTTTTAGAAAAAATCTTTTTAAGATTAGATTATTCTAAACTTCTTTCTTTTATGTTTTTTTCTCATTTACGCTTTGCTGAGACCAAATTTTTTGAAGGCCAGATCATTTTCCTTATTTAAAAGTTTTTGAAATTGATTATTAAAAAAAAAAAAAATGATCATATTGGAGAAAGATCCAACAGTTGTCCATATGCTCTCCATATCCACAAGGTACGTTTGAGAATATCGTCAAAATATTAATTAGCATATTACTATAGCAATGGTAAGGAATAGTTCGATCCACAAGGGTTTGTGATGATGAACACAATAGGGATTAATCGGGAAATGGCAAAGTTGTCACTATAGTTTATCTTACTCAGATGAAATCCAAAACAGCATCCAATATCACCTATATCTCAGTAAAAAAAGTTATCAATCTTTAATATACAGGTGATTAGATCTCTAGTCCTCTAAGTCCTCCTCGTGGATGAATTAATGTATATGTATTTATTTATCATTGTAATATCCAATTAAGTACTGCACTAATGTACCCTTGATCTTTAAAATGAAGTGGTGATCACGACATGATAGTGCCATTCTTTGCCACAAAAGTGTGCATGGATAAAATCTCTCAACTACTCTACCATTGTTGAATGGAGATCATGGATCATCGATGGACAAATAGGCTGGTGGGTCTTAGACTTGCATTAAGTAGTGTTCCTATTTTGATTATTCTATGTTTGAATATTGTTTCCCTAATCTGAATGTATGTCTGCCCTAGATCAGGAGTACTAATTAATATGTCAATTTTGTGATTCCTTGGTTTTGGTGTATTAGATATACCAAGACTTACTCCAACTGCATGACATTCACCATTATAAAGGAAATATAAGTTCTTTAGTTTGGTGGTGTTGTTATATATATACACACACAGTACTATTTTAAAGAAGTAGGAATGAAAGAAAAATAATTTGAGAGTGACAAAAGCTAGGCTGAGTATTGTTTATCTATTGTAGTGAGGAGGGCACATAGCTCCAGAGTAAAAGCCTTAGGTATACTTTGCTATGTCCAAGGGGTGGATTTCTTGAAGTACCTCTGTAACTTCCACATTATGTTACAGAGCTCCAAATCTAGTGCCCAACTTTGTATAGTAAAAAAAAAATGGCAATGAAGGGGCTTTCACTACAACTCTGTTGTATGCCATTACTTTAATGTTACAAAGATAGGTAGCACAACACATCAATATCAGCATCAAACTAGAGTTGCAAATCATAGTAAGGCACTGAAAAACAAAATTGAACTACACAGGGAAACCAAAAAAATAAAAGTACAATAGAGAATCCATAAAAAAAATCAATAGGTTAAGAGGAAAGTAAGACGTATATGATGTCTGGACTCTGGACTGTAAGTGAATTTCTATGAGCAGAAAGTTTTGCTTGGAAATTCTTTATGATGTGAAGCATCTGAAATTGAGAAGCGTTGTGCTAGTGAATCAAGAGCAGAGGAGAGAAGGAATTTGTCGTTACTGTAGTTGCTCTTTTGTTTTATCTCTGGTACATATAAGCAATTGCTCATCTGTGAATGAATCTCCTACAAAGAAGGGAGAGAGAAATTTGGCAATCAAATGCTAATCTAATACTGAATCAATAGACCATTTAATTACACTGCTCAAAAAAGTCGTTCAGCTTCTTTTAAATCGTTCTTTGATTTTTTTTTTCTCAATCCCTAACTAATGCTCCCATAATTTGATTCCTAGTTATTAGGGAACTTTTTTTTTAAAACCTCCCCTTTTTGTGCACCCCAAGAGAGCTGTTCGGCTTCTTTCAAATCATTGCTGGGAATTTTTTTCTCAATCCTTGGTTTGTGCTCCCATGATTTGATTCCTAATTAGGGATTTATTTTTTAAAACCTCCCCCTTTTGTGCAGCCCAAGAGAGTTGTTTGGTTTTTTTCAAATGGTTTTTGGATTTTTTTTGTTCAGCTTATTTCAAATCATTTTTAGAATTTTTTCTCAGTCCCCAACTAATGCTCCCTTGGTTTGATTCCCAATTATTAGGATTTATTTAAAATAAAATTCCCAATTTTTTTTTTTCTAATGTCAAAGGGTTTTTTGTCTGGAATTTTAAAACCTCCCCTTTTGTTGTGCATTATTATATACTCGTAATTTTTTTTTTTTAAGTAATAAAAAAAGAGTGCTCCATGGTAGTGATCACAACTCTTAGGACAAACCTCTGTACAGTAAACAGTGCTTCTGCAGAACCAATGGTGAATGGACTATAGTTTTCACCACTTGGCTACTAACCTCATTGGTTTATACACTCGCAATTTGTTTCTTAATTATTAGTCTGAAATTTTTTCCCCTCTAGGGTGGTTTGATCATTTTAAAAGCTTTTTTTTTTTTTTTTTTTTATCAATGGGGTTTTTGTGTTTTTTAAAAAGTATATCAATGAAGTGAATTAGGTAATTTTAATAGTAGTATGATATGATCTATTCTTCTAATGAAATTTAACATTTTCTATGCAATATTGAAAGAATGAGGTGGTAGGGTTTGGTGACGGTAGGAGCATGATCAGGAAACTGCTATGTTTGAATTTGGATGGAGTTTTGTACTACTATGTCTGCAATTGATATTTTGTTGGTTTCTCTCGGGGACTTAATAAGAGATGGTGTGATAATAATAATAAGTAAATTCTTAAAAACGATAGGGATCGGATGTGGATGAGATGCATGGGGTCAGATAATGATGGGATTAAAGGGTCCCAGTCCAATCAATCAGAAGGAAGGTTTGGAGTGGGTGATGTGATCTGGGCCGTGGGTCTCACCAATTTGTATTATATAATAATAATAATAATTTATATGAAAAGCAGAAGAGGTACAAAGGAATCGGATGATCTGCCTTCTATGATTGATTTTTGTCATGTGTCATGTGTCTCACTCGAATCCCAACTGGCAATTTAATATTGGTTATCATCTAATTAAAATTTGGAAATGTAATGAGCTTTAAATAGACCATTCTGACCCCATGATTTGAAGGGGCTAATCCTTGGATCAGCCTAGGACTCTTAAGTTGGGATCCGGCTCCTCTCTCTTCGGCGTTCATTATCTAATTTTTTCGTATAACTACTTAAAGTGAGCGTCACATGTTTAGATGGTAATCAAATAGTTATTAACGCCTTATGTTTTCATGTTTTTATTAGTATCTCATTCTCTGTGTCTTTTCTCAAAATGTTGGATCACCTTTTAAATACGTGGTACTCGTTCAGATAGCTATGAACCAACCTAAATGATGGGTGTTGAAGAAAATAATCGAATCCCCTAACTTGAGAGGGAAGGAGGAAGGAGGAAGGAGGAAGGAGGAAGGTGGAAGGAGGGGTAACTTTGGATCGGGTCGGGTCTTTTACTTTGCATTACTACCCGGTACACAAGTGAAGAAAAGGAAACGGAAAGCGATGAAGGGGGTGCACTAAGGAGGGGAATGCTGAAACGTGGAAGCAAGAGCATCCGCAGAAAGGGTGACATGGATAGGCAACATGAGCTGTCCTCTCGCCACGTGGCCGCTCCTCTACTACTACAACAACTTCTCGGTCCCCAACAACAACTGCTTAGTGCAGTTGGTGAGCTGTGGTGTGTATAAAACCCATGCTCACTAGGAGGTCTCGAGTTCGAGTCTCCTAGCTGTTACCTACTTCCACTCCACTCTACTCTGAGATATTAATAGAGAGGATCAGGTATTTGATGGTTTTGCCATAAAAAATATTCGTATCGTATTGTATTTAGAAAAGTTATTGGAATATTCAAATTTGTATATATTTTTCATTCTTCCCTCTTTGGAAATTTTTTTTATATCCCTTTTAGTGGTTAAGTCATTAATTCTAAGGAAGTCTATGGCACTATCTAACCTATTCCTATTATATTTATATCATTTTACTTTATGTCCAAATCATAATCTAATTTTATATCGACCAAGTATTAAAGTTGGTGGTTGATTCGATATCAATTCTTAAAACCTTATAGAATATAAATAAAAAGATATATTTAAATATTATCATTGAGAAAAGATTTATATTTATCTTTTCTCTCTTTATATCGCATATTTTTATTTTCAAAATGATCTTTTTATATATTTGAAGACATTAGCGGTTGTTTTCAACCATTTGATTACGTTAAGATTATCCCTTGTTGTTATTATAATTAATTTTATTTAATAAAAAAAAATCACCTGATTTGCAATCAAACAATGACCTTTTGTTTATTTTTATATAATATAATAGAATTTATCAAGAAAGAAATAATAATAATAATAATAATAGAGTAATTAATTATAATATAATAAGAAAAATACAATACGTAGAATACAAATGAAAGGTTCATCGGGGGTCACAACTCACATGTCATAAGATAAAGACTCATAACAACGTTCTCATAATCCCTGACGTCCTGACATACATTAAATGTAAACTCACTCCCCGAGGCACTGCCTACTGCCTCTCTCACTTCCTTATAGATCCTACTTTATAGATAGACTGATAGATAGAAAGAAAGAGAGAGAGAGAGAGTATAAACAAAGCTTAGGCGTCCGGTTGCCTCGGAAAATACGAGAGCAGTGCAGGTTGCCAGCTGCCACGTACACCTCAAAATGGAAAGGTTGATTAAACCTTTGGGTCAGATGCCAGAGAGAGTGTGTGGGTAGTACAAATGGAATCCATTTACTGCCTTCCCTCTCCAATCTGGACAATCTCCATTCACTCCAACCCCAAAGCTGCTTGGGGATTATTACTCATTACTTACTAATATAAGGCACTTACATCCAAGCACAACCTCGCCAAAAGAAGTAAAAATAGGTAAAAGTAAAAACTACTACTGCCTACCCCTACTTACCACATAGTCAAACTAGGAGAAATAAAAAGGGCAAGGGAAAGGGAAAGGGAAAGGGAAAGAAAGAAGGAGCCTGGCTAACGGCCGTTTAAGTCTTGTTTGGGGCGGGGGAGGGTGGGGGGTTAGAACCGTCAAAAAGAGTTTCCCAACAGTTTCCCGCTTCAACGTAAGGGTTGTCAAAACCTAGTCCAATCCGATAAAATCAACCAAAATCAATCAATAAAACTTAAATTGAATCAAATTGATCTTTATTGGATTGATTTTGGACTGAGTTATATTGGGATCAGTTAAAAATTGGACCAATCAATAATCAAATCGAAACCAAACCGAATGAAATTGATAAAAAAATAAATGATTATAAGATTATAAATTGATGAATTAACTATCCATTTTTCACAATATTAGTGAGAAAATTTTTTATCGTAAGGAAAATTGCTACAAATCATTGATTAGGTTATGAATAGAAAAATTGATTTATAAATTGTAATAATGATTCCATTGATTTCCTAATTCACTATACAAAACTAGTTGGATAATTAAATGAATGATTGGGGATAATAGAGTTCATTTTGTGATTTCTATATTAGTCATCTTCTTAGTAATTTGTTATTTATTGGTTTCAAAATTAGTTCCCTTACAACGATAAACCATGATTTAATCATAATCATAAATTTAAAGTGTTTTTTTTTTCCATCAAATATTGTCACTATAAGTTATGCATATAAGATTTGATTATGATTGAAGCCCATTAATAAATCAATTTAAATCGATATTAACCCGATATTGAAAAATCGAAATAAAAAGAAATCAAATCGGACCGAAATCAAAACTAATCGAAAACCGAAGTTCCTTAACGGATTGATTTTGGTCTCCCTCATTCTTAAACCAAAATCGATTCAATCCAATCGAAACCAAACCGAACCGATCAATTGACACTCCTATCCCCACGTGATTGTTGGAATTATTGATTGTGTTTGTTTTGGTTTCTGGACATCTCATCTCATCTCTTTACTGCTACTCCCGTTTTCACTTCCATTGTCATCTTCGTTTTTTTTTTTTTTTTTTCTCTCTAATTCTATGGAAATGGAAAATATAGAAAATATAAAAAATAATATAATTTGGTAATTTGGGGAAGTTACCAGTAAGGCAGTCAGAAACTTGGAAGAGACATTCCCAGTTCCCAACTGCCATCGCTGCCCATGGGAGAGAGTGGATTTAGCGTATTGCAGAAGAAAACTCAGAGGGGACTGGGGGGATCTTTGAACTTTTGAGTGGTAGTAGTAGTAGTGGAACTCGAAATATACTGCAGATCCTCTGGGTTTTTTCATTCCGTTCCACTTCCCGATTTCAATTGCAGAAGCATGAATTTGGAAGACGACTTGTCGTGCATTCGATCAGATCCTCGGAATCATATAACACTGTAGCGCATTGTATCTTGCTTTTTATGTATACCACAACATTTGACCAGAATTAGGAACAAGACTAATCCTCACCAACTCCATCTTTTCTTTACTGCTAGTTTAGGCCAGCCAAAGAGAGAGAGAGAGAGAGAGTTTACTACTACTCTCTTTCTCCTCTTCAGATCATGTGGCTAAGTGCTAATTGGAGTTCAATTAATACAACAAAAAAATAATGGCAACGGATCCACATTCTGCCGGCGTGGGATGGTATTTCTGACTGCCACAACAATGACCATCTTGAAACATAGGAGGTGTTTGTGATAAAAATTGATCAAGTGAACTTTTTTGCAAGATTTGGTACTTCACAATATACCTACACAGAAGAGCTGATAAAGGAAAGTCGGGCTGACTTGATAGGGGGACTTTTCGATACTTATTTCTTCAACAATAGATACTCAAGAGAGTTTTTTTATGTGGGGGGCTTATCTTGATATTTATAGGCAGTGAATGAAAAGAGGAAGTTGATGAGAGTTTTATTTTTGGCAAGTAGTTCACTCTTGTTAGATATATTTTGAAAGAGTCCCATTAGGTAAGTGTTTACCTTATTTGTTAAGAAATTAAATTTGTTGAGTTAGCAATAAAATCTGTTGAGTTAGCAAAGAATGATCCTTGGGATTGTCTCCGCAATTGTCGGGATCGAATTAGATTTCTTGGGGAGGCGATCTGACAAACGACCATGTAGATAGGTGATCAAAGTGCTAAGAGATGACCTGAGAGGTCAGTCTTCTCAGTGATGACCTGAATGGTCAACTCGGCCAAGGGATGACTCTAGGGGTTGACTCAATCAAGGGATGACTTAGGAGGTCAGTCTTCTTAGGGACAAACTAAATGGTTGACTCAACCAAGGTATTACCTGAAGGGCGACATTTTTATCGTAATCGGGAAGGAATGTCTAATTATTCTTTTTTTTTTTTTGTAAAGCTTATGATTTTTATGTAAAATGACCTACATGTTAGGAACGAGAAAGAATATTAGAAGACAAATTACAATATCAAGCATTTTTTGTGGAATGTTGTGAATCCTTGTGAGATAGGACCCGCTGCTAGTATGATCTCCTGGTTGTACGAGTCGGCATTCAATACTGTCCCACCTTGTGCCATTATAAGAATAAAGAGTGGTATATCTGGAAACAATGACACATGTTGGATGCTGATTCATACAAACAGTTGATCCATTTTCAATCCAAGTATAGATCATACCAAGGACAAAAAAGAAAAGAAAAGAAAAGAAAGGGATTTGTGTTGATCTTGGATAGGTATTGGAATTTGATTGATCATAGTGTCAGTCTAATGACTCTTTTTTTTTTTTTGGTGAACAATCTAACTTAGGGGTGTCAAATCCAAGACCGACCTGACTATATCAATCGGAACCGACTGTTTATAGATCGGCCCGGCCTGGACCGTTTATTAAATGTGTCGGGCTTGAGCCCGGCCTTTTTACAAATAGTCGGTCTTAATTTTTCTACTTGGACCTTCAAGTGCCCGATCGAGACCGACCGAATAACACATGACCGAGATCGGCCTATCGTACACCGACCTGACCCGACCCTTTAATGAGTGTAGAATACCTATTTTACCCCCAGATTAAAGAGTAAAAAATAAAGAAAGAAAGCTCGTTTAGTATATGTCAAACCGTCAAAAGGTTTTACAAATATTTGATTTATTGTTTCGTTAAAGTGAAGTAGCTAAAAAAAAATGAAATGGTTGGGCTTGCATTTCTTGTAATTTTTTGGGCTTGAATGAGCAGAATTAAGTGGGTTGGAATGTAAGAGTACATTTTAAAAAGGACCCGTTTAAAAACCAGTTAAAATCCGTTTAACATTAAATATATCCGTAGTTCGATTAAGGCCCTACTAAAGCTCGAGGCCGACCGAATATAAAACATACCATGCCTTAACTAACTAAGCTCGATTAATTAAATGGACGAACACGATGCAGTCTTTGAAAGCCTTCAAACTTAATTAAACCCGATTGAGACCGGACAGGCCCAATCGGTTGACAGCCCTAGTCTAACGACTCTAACCACTAATGGATGTAATGGCTGTTACTTGTGTCTTTCCATTCATATGTCTACCAAATCAGAGTTTCCATTCATATATAAGGATTGGAACATTAATGAGAGAATGACTAAATAGAGAGAGAGAGAGAGAGAGAGAGAGAGAGAGAGAGCGTGGGCACAAAATTTCTAACAAATGGCGAAGACCGTAAGTTGCAACGGAAAGGTTAGGGAGTAAGTGAGCGATGTGGGGTCCACGATTAGACCTTAATTTCTCACGGAATCAAACGGAAGGCGAAGTTGACGAACCATGTGAAAAATATTTTTAAACAACGTTTGGAAGGCAAGAAAAGACGAGGAAGTGTTGGCCACCTGCCGGTTACCGGCTAAATTCGATGTCACCTTTTCAACGATAATAAATTTGCATTCATCGAAAAGCTTCCCTTCCCTTCCCTTCTCTTCTCTTCTCTTCTCTTCTCCCTATACATATACGTCTCAGAGAGAAAGGGACTAGCAGCAGTAGTAGTAATTTTTCCCAGTAACAGATCTCAAAAGAAAGAGGATCCTTTAAAATATTTTGGCAGAGCTGCTGAAGCCCTTTTTGTTGCAGTGAGAGTGATCTTTTTGAGTCTATCGATAGAGCAAGCAATAGCGGAAGAAAAAAGAAGAAAGGACGAAGAGAGTAGAATTGTAAAAAAAAGACCCTTTACGAGTTACATCTAATCCTCTTATTGTCTCTTCCTTTTCGATCAATCCATGCTCGTCTCGCTAGACCTACTGCACCCGATCCTGCCATTTTGTCTTCTTTGGCAGCACTGCGAATACTACAAAACTCAGTTTTCTCTTCCAACAGAATTAAGGGAATAGGAAGATAGCAAGAGAAAGGGATATTTCAAAATGGGTACTGGTTGGCGTAGAGCTTTCTGCACATCGATCCCTAGAGACCGAGAAAGCGCCACCGAGGAGAAGCATCTGAGGAGTAGCAGTCCTAGCCCCAAAAACTCTTCCAGATTGAGTGGTTTTCTCTCTGGCGTTAGCAACCCTTCGACGCCACGATTGCAGTCTCAACCCGTTTCAACCCCGAGCTTGCGCTGCCGAACTACGACGGTTACAGCCCCGACTTACCCTGCTGCTTACGACAGTCCCAGACTCCAATGCAAGACCACAGTGACTACTTCTGGTGCGGATTCTGTTGCCATAACGACGACGAGAAGCCATAGATTTTCCAAGAGTTTGAAACCGTCTTCTCCCAGATCTCCTTTGAGATTTTCCCTCTTCAAGGCCAGCTTACGACTCTCTAGGGTAAGAATTACTGTGTACGATTTGTAATCTTCTCTCTGCCCTTTTGCTGTCTTCCGATCTTTTCCTCCTTTTTCTTTTTTCTGTTTTGCTATCGTACGTTGAAGAGGAAGTTGGTTAGAGTTAATTCGTGAGTGTTTGGGCGAATGATGATGATGATGGAATTTGACTTTTGATGGCTTTTTCTTTTTCTTTTTCTTCCCTTTTTTTGGGGGAAATTCAGAGTAGCTGCGGGATATGCCTACAGAGCGTAAAGACTGGTCAGGGAACGGCCATATTCACGGCGGAATGCTCTCATGCCTTCCACTTCCCCTGCATAGCCGCGCACGTTAGGAAACACGGCAGCCTCGTCTGCCCTGTCTGCAATACAAGCTGGAAGGAAGTACCTTTACTAGCGATTCACAAAAATCAAGTGCCACCTTCGGAGTCCGTAGATGGGAACGAAAAAGTTAAGAAACACAGAAGAGGAGGAACCAAGGAAGAGAAAAGAAAAGAAACAGTGCCGCTTTGTTCGATTCGAGATGTGAAGACGGAACAAGATCAGCAGCAATCGAAACCGTCAGATCCTAGGAAATACGACGATGACGAGTCTCTGCTATCTCCGACGGCTGGTTCGCGGTTCGTTCCGATTCCTGAGGCTGACGAGAATGGCGAAGAGGTTCCGGAGGAAGACGAAATCGAGGAGTTCCAAGGGTTCTTCGTGAATCCCAACCCTTCGTCTACCATTAAGATTTCCACCGACGACGGCGCAGTCAACGGCAGAGATTTGAGGAACGTGGAGGTGAGGCTTCTCCCGGAGGCCGCAGTGGTCTCAGTTGGCCGGAGTCACGAGACTTACGTGGTGGCATTGAAGGTGAAGGCTCCTCCACCCCCAGCGCGCGCTAGCACGACAGCAGCGCCTCTGCTCGACCCCTCGCGCCGTGCGCCGATTGATCTGGTCACCGTGTTGGATGTGAGCGGGAGCATGACCGGCGCCAAATTGCAGATGCTGAAGCGTGCCATGCGGCTTGTGATATCGTCGCTTGGCTCCTCTGATCGGCTCTCCATCGTTGCCTTCTCGGCGTGCTCCAAGAGGTTGCTGCCGCTAAGAAGGATGACGGCTCAGGGCCAACGCTCGGCGCGGCGAATCATCGACCGGCTCATCGCTGGGCAGGGTACCAGCGTTGGAGAAGCTCTGAGGAAAGCCGCTAAGGTGCTGGAAGATCGGCGGGAGAGAAATCCCGTGGCCAGTATCATGCTCCTATCGGACGGCCAGGATGAGCGTGTCTCTAGAACGAATTCAGAGGATCGACGGTGTTCGAAACCCCAAGTGTCGTCGACAAGATTCTCACATTTGGAGATCCCGGTGCACGCATTCGGCTTCGGGGAGAATGGGAGCCAGCCGATCAGCCACGAGCCAGCGGAAGACGCTTTCGCCAAATGCGTGGGTGGGCTGTTGAGTGTGGTAATGCAGGATCTAGGGCTCCAGATTGGCTTCTGTTCCGGCTGTGCTCCAGCAGAGATCGCTGCCGTGTATTCCTGCGGGGGACGGCCTACGCTGCTGGGGTCTGGAACGGTGAAGCTAGGGGACCTGTATGCGGAGGAGGAGAGGGAGCTTCTGGTGGAATTGAGAATCCCGACGGCGGCAATTGGGGCCCACCACGTGATGTCTGTGCGGAGCTGTTTCAGGGACCCAGCAAGTCAAGAGGTGATGTACGGGGGAGAACAGACGCTGATGATACCCAGGCCGCACGCTATACGGTCATCAGGGCCAAAGATTGAACGGCTGAGAAATCTGTTCGTGACGACGAAGGCAATTGCGGAGGCCAGGCGATTGGTGGAGCACAACGAGCTTTCAAGTGCGCACCACCTGCTTGCTTCGTCTCGGGCGTTGCTGATGCAGTCGAGTTCGATTTCTGCGGATGAGTGCCTTAGGGGTTTGGAAGCAGAGATAGCGGAGCTGCACTGGCAGAGGCAACAACAGCAACAGGGGAGTCAGATCCAACGGCGTAGGATAGCGGGGATAGTGAGGGAGAGGGATCCAGCTGCTTACATTGATGAGAATGGGGAGCCGCTGACGCCGACATCAGCTTGGAGAGCGGCGGAGCGGCTTGCTAAGGTGGCAATAATGAGGAAGTCGTTGAATAGAGTCGGCGATTTACACGGCTTCGAGAACGCTAGATTCTAATCTTATAATAATAAAAATTAATTTTCATCTAATTAACAAAATGGATGATAGAGTGGGCCGGCCCATCATTACAGACAAGCAGTACCCGACGGATAGGCCCTTTCTGGATGAGTGGGGAAAAGGTTGAAAAAGATAGGAGAAACCCTACTGAATTGATTGTAGCAAAGGCTGGGGGTGGGGGGCTCACCTGGTCTCTTGTTTCACTTTCAAATTCCAAATAGATGATTAAAAACTACATCTCAGATGAATTTTAGGGTGGCAGCAGCAGTGTGGAACTGAAGAAGCAAAAAAGTTATTATGAGAAAAAACACACAATTGTTAAAAGAGTAAAGGGGTGGGGAGAGACTAAGAAATAAATTTTCTTTTGGGTGTTGAGGGGAGTTTTGGGATGTCAATTGTGTAAATGCATGTACTAGAGTGGACATCCTTTGTTGTTCATTGAATTTTTTATTTTAGAACTTTTTTCCTTGACAAGGGTTTGGAGTTTGTGGGTTTTCTCAATGTGTATAAACTTATAGGGGAAGTGCACACACAGCCATGCTTGAAGGTACTAAACTGGTGGTGAAAAGCTAGTACATGTAAGGGGTGGTACAAAACGAGAAGGGCACAACACCTCACTCAACCCATCTCCTTCTCCACATGTATGAAATCAAGATTGCACTACAGTGGCACCATAATCAATGTGATGTATCCATTACTAACGCATTTCATCAAACATCTTACATACAAATAACAAACCAAGTAATTCCATTATAAATGCAAAGGCTTTTCATGATATGGATCCAAGACAGATCTTCACTCAAAGCTCACACTTTTTATCTGTCTGAGTTCATGGCTGTTATCAAGGACATGCTCCTATTCTTCATCACCCAAGAGTGAACACTAATGTCTCAACTATATTCCTCATTTCCGCTCAACTATTTTCTGCATTTCTGGAATTTGCAGAACCACCATTAACATAACCCAAATGCAAAATTCGAAAAACGAAAAGAGGGCTCAATGCGTTAGCATGACTTTAGCAATACGTTTGCAAAACAAAATTAAAAGGAGGAAGCTTACAAAATGGAAAGCAAAAGCAGGGGAGCTTGTGATTTTTGTCTCTTTTCCTTTATTAAATGTATAGCTCTGCTTTTCATGAATGGGAATGTGTGGGTGTGGGTGGTGGTGGTGGTGGTGTAGTACTGTACTTGCTTGCAATAGTTGCATCCCTCGCTGCCAAAGTCTCACATCTGAGAGTGATTTCTCACTGATTTGGGATGGAACATGCAAGTGACCGCTCCGCTCCCCCCGCAGGTGTCTCCGTTTATCCGTGTCTGTGTTTGTATGCATGTGGATGATATACGAGAAAGACATGATCCTTTCTATATGCTTTCTTCTTTTCTCTTTCTTTCCTTTTAAAGCCTTAACTTTATCTGGGAAAAGGTTCTCTCACCTACGGTGACATGCAGGGTAGGGTGCACCAACACCTAATACTTTTACCTCTTTCTTTTTCACATAAAATGACCTGCTGCCTTTATGATACTAATTCTTCGCACCTGATTTGGATTGGAATCAACCTTGATCAATCTCGATTCTGATCATATCAGAAAATTAGAACTGCTGATTGTAGGGTTTCAAGAACTGAGTTGTCGGGTTGATTTTAGGATTTTTAGAACAATTCTGATATGATTCGGATTAGAATCTCAGCAGGGATTGATTCGATCTCCGATTTCAATTTTAATATCCTTGCCTCCTATGTACAATATTATTTTGTTGCCCTTCATTATTACATTCCTTATGCCGCATGTTCAGTTTATTGGGGAGAGACTTGTATGGGTATTAGCATCATCCGAGTCAAACCACATGGTTAAGGAAGAGAGAAAGTGAGGAAGATCAGTACTTTGTACATTAGTTTCTATTTTTCATATTAGGCTATATTTCGATGTCAAAAAAATATATATATATATAATCTACGAAAAAAATTATGATGACACAATAATTGATTTATGTATTCAGTTCTCTCCAATTTGAATTTACTTTTAAAATAGCCTAATTCCTAATATTTTGCAATACATTCTTGTCGAAAGAAAGAAGGAAAAATAATCTGCACCAAAAATATTAGCAAACATTATGATATTGAGGTCCATTTTGGTTAGTTTCTGGATTATCATCCCTAGATCCCCACTTAATAACCTTATAAAAAGTTCTATTAAAGTTTCATTTATTCTTGTGCTTTCACAGTAAAGCAAGTACCTTATGGAGTAAGGAGGTGAAAGCCCACACAATGTGTTGGTGTATGATGTCTTGTGATTCCGTCGCAGTTTAATCCAGGGAGTACTGGTGCAGCACCTAGACAGCCAGGACGGCGGTCCCGCTAGCCGGTTAGCGGGCCGTGGGGGTTGCAAGGGGGGCAGGAGGCCCCCCTGCACAGCAGGGGGTGTAGGGGGGCGTAGCCCCCTGCTCAAATTTTTTATTTGAGGGCAATTGTTGTTTAATCCGGATTAGGGTTTTTTCGCTATATATTTGTAGCGAGGGTCTCTTTCTCTGTAATGCAAGCAATACGGAGAGGTGTGAGGAAGAGCATTGTAACCCTATTCTCCATTGATAGTGAAGCAGGATCTCATCTCACCGGGGACGTAGGCAACCTTGCCGAACCTCGTAAAATCTGTGTGCATTGTTTGTTTTGTTTTTCCATTATCTTCTGCATCGTTTTAGGGTTGCGTTTCTACACAATGAGCTCTTGTTTTTCTTCGAGCAGCAGCTCTTCCTGTCTTCGAGAGAGCTTATTTCTTCTGGAAATAAAGCATTTCTATCAAACCATTGTTAAAATGGATCAAAAACAATCTGCCTTGTTCTGATTCCGGGTAGAAGGTATTGCAGCGATATGTCCATGCTCTAGCCTCTAGAGCTTTCTTGGATTCTAAGAACAGTTCTGAAACAATAAGGGACGTGTACAAGGGAAATTTGCAAGTAAGACACTACACAGTATATGATTTACCCAATTAATTAGGCTACATACAAATAGGGTTTGAAATGTGGCTCTTAAGCCATTTATGCCAAGCTGCATAAAGCAATAGAGTTGAAACACAGCACAGCGAGTCAGCGACAAGAAAAATCTGCAGCCAAACACAGCACTGTCAGTGATACTGCCTTGCTCACCATATCTTTAAAAGTTGAGAAGATCTTGATATATGCATCTGGGGACTTCTCATCTGAATCTAAAAAGAATGTCTATTTACAACTGAAAACCAAAAACCCACACCCGCAGCTACATCACCAATACACGGGCACAGCCACCCACACAACATGCTTTCAGTTCGTCATGGGAAAACACGAGAAAGCAGTTCATACACCACAATCAAAAATAAAGCTGCCTGCACTGAGCAACAGTGGCCTCGAGTGGACAGTATGGACATTTGAAAGTGCGTGTGCTACTCTTAGATAATTTCACGATGGACTGTTTGCAGAGCACATGTCCACAGGGCATCAGCATGGGTGGGTTCTCTTCACTACCTTGATCCTTGGAAACTGGACAGACAAAGATGGAGTGAAACTGGAACTCCCTCCCCAAATCCACTGGCACTGGCAACTGCTTCATCGCTTGCCACTCCTGCTTCTTTGCCCACATCACATTTGCAAGCTTAAGCAGGGTTGGCAACCCTTGGACCCCAGCTGCTATTGCCACACTCAAAGGGCTCTCATAGGATTGTCCCAGAAGACTGCAGAATTGCTGAGTCAGCTCCTCTGCCAACTTCTCCCAATGGGTTAGAGACAAAAACTCAGCATATGGGGAGCAGTCAAGCCTTCCCGCCCACAATAGACAGCCCATGAACTTCTGGATCTCAACCATACGCAGGGAGGCAAAAGGAGCAAGGTAAGTTCTAGCATACTTGAGAGCATCTCCTCTGCTTCCTTTCTGCAGTATCTCCAGAAACTCTAACTGATGAAGTTTCAGCTCAATACTTGAACCATTTTTTACAAGCTTCTCACGATTGATGGCAGCCCAGTTCAGGGCAGGTTGAAGGTTCCTAGCTCCCATGGCCTCAAGTATCTGATACATATCCAAAAACGGGGATTTAAGGAAGTTGCTCTCTGGTTCTCTGGCTTCATTTATGAAACAATCCCCAAGATCAAACAGACCCAGTCGGTAGAAATGGCCAGCAATGATTTGATTTATCGTGTGCATGTCAAAGTCAACATTTCTGTAGGCCTTGGATATGTCTGGATTAAATGATTTCTCAAGAAGCTTAGCGTATTTGCTCAATCCCCCATTCACATCCTTATGCCAAGCTGCTAAGTGATCAAGAGGGCCCATACGAGTCAATTCATAGAAAAGCTCCTTCATAAGGTTTATCAGATCAGCTGGAGAAGGGTCATGGAGAGTGTGCAGTTTTGCCAGTGTGTATTTAATTTCTCCCACAGAAGTCTCGATTACCTCTTGGGTATTCGAAAAACAAAACTTTTGCTTCTTTGCAACACGATCAAATGCACCTTTGATGGTACTCAGCTCCATTCCTATTAGTCAATAGCCTGACTTCCTTCCTACTTCGTATTGGATGATGTGGTCAAAATGCTAATATCCTGCAAGAAAGTGATAGGTGACAAAAAACTAACATTAAAGACAACAAATCAGTTCAAACAAGGATAATTACACAATCAGTATTTCCAAAACATTTCTTTTGACATTAATCAGCAGACCTGGCCAAAGTGGAAGAGGTGGTTTCATGCTATAAAAGTCCACCCCAATATTGAATCATGAAAGTAAATGACATCATATCAAGTATCTTTCATTTTTTTTCCAGGAAACCGAAAAGTTGCATTATCACACAAGGTGATACAAAGAAATATGTAATTACACTTCAATTGGTTACTATCACAGACTACACAGCTTTTCAGATTACAAGCTAAAAGAATGTCTGTCACCTAAGAGCCTTCCAAGTTTCAACAATATTATGTCATATTAATATGGGATTTATAATGGATATCCAGACTTTCATTTTTTTTCCAGGAAACCGAAAAGTTACATTATCACACAGGGCGATACAAAGAAATATGTAATTACACTTCAATTGGTTACTATCACAGACTACACAGCTTTTCAGATTACAAGCTAAAAGAATGTCTGTCACCTAAGAGCCTTCCAAGTTTCGACAATATTATGTCATATTATAATATGGAGAAACAAAAGGAATGAGAGAAATCAAGGACTTTTACTTGCCCAATGGTGGTCATGGGGATTTGCACTATCCATGTTCATACATAGAGAGATTAAGGCTGTATACTCTAATAGGACAGAACATCCAGCATGAATCAAGCATATTACAGTACATTCCATGCCTAAACTAATATGCAAATTAAAACTGGATTACATGAGTAGAGCTCTATAGCACACATCTAAAAAGCCCAGCAAATCTCTATGAACTGCCAAAGGATAGGGGAATACAATTAGTGACAATTATCTCCCGCATCCATAGTTGCAACAGCTAGGGGACAGCAATATGGCCAATCCACTGATAAGGGGTTGAGCTAAGCGACAGTTGAATATCAATGCTATATTTCCCTCACCGCCCCCCCCCCCCTTCCATCTCTCTCTCTCAAAATTTCATCATTGCCTGCTCATCCAGATTCCACAGTGAGCTCTCATCAAAATTAAACTTGGGCACTTGCTGAGGGAGAGGTGCTCTCTGCTGCAAAGAATTGGAGATGATCTCAACATGACAGTGTTAGAAGTTCGTTGATATGAAGAACTTCTTCATATTCACTTTCCTCACAATGGATCATGAAACAATATTACAGATATTTTATATGCCTAGTTTTCTATACTTGAGATTGACAAAGAGCCAAACTGCCCCACCAGCTACATGCAATTAAGCATTTTCCCTACTAGAGGAAGCCAAACTGCCCCCAGAAAGGCGCAACTTTACTTCTTTCTGGTTCCTATTTATTTCCCCTAATCTAATGCATCTTATCAGCCTCACAAAATAACCAGAATGTTTAAGGTGTTACTTGGTAGACAAGGGTAATAGGATATAAAGGAGACTAGAATTTATTGAGTGAGGGTAGACTCGGAGGAATCATGGGGGAAAGTGCTGTCTTCCTCAACCTTAGAATTTTATTACAACTGAATTTCTGCGAATTCCTTTCTTTTCTAGAAACTACTTGATTTCTTGGTTTCAAAATAGGATGTGTGGTATAAAAATAGATAATCTGTTCCCCCCTTTTCCCCAGAAAGATCTTGGAGATTGTAGTGCTTACTCTCAAACTCTTCATATAAAGCATTGAAAGAAAACAAGGAGTGAACCTACCAAGAGGAGACTGAAATAACCTAGAGGGGGGGTGAATAGGTTATACTAGTGAAATTTTAACTCTTTTCGATGTATAGAACACAAGTGTGATTGTAATTTAAAACAATGCGGAATAAATAAAATAGGCACAATCACACAACACAAGATTTATACTGGTTCGACTCAATCCGAGTCTAGTCCACTCCCTACAAGAATCCTCTTGTAAGGTATTCCACTAGTTCTCCCTTTCAGTACAGTAGGTAGGGAAGAAAACCTTTACAATCTTTTTCACGGATAAGAGTATCCTTACAAATCTCCTTTTCAGGCAGAGAGACGCCTACACAATCTCTTTTAGAGGTAGAGAGAGACCTTTCTCTTTTTAGGATAAGAGTATCCTTACAATCCTAAGTACAGTCTAGAATTGTAAAAAAAAAACAGAAAATAAGAAATAGTGGAATAAGAGGAATACCTCAAGTATGGTGCAAATGAGAGTGAATAATAAATGATGAGTGATGCACCTTATGTAAAGTCCTCTCTTACGGCTTTGACTTGCACAGGAGAGAGTAGAGAACTTTAATTAAGACTGAAGCCTCTTCTTTGGGATTTGTGTAACAGAATAACTCAAGTAGAATAAACTTCTCTAATGCTTGCAATAATGCTCTTTAAGCTCTTTCTTAATTCATAATTAATTAAGAGTGATTAAGGTATTTA
>NC_056567.1:22281971-22302973 GCF_013358625.1 Macadamia integrifolia | reverse complement strand
AGAAGAAGAAGAAGAAGAAGAAGAAGAAGAAGAAGAAGAAGAAGAAGAAGAAGGTGGGGGTGGGGGTGGGGCTCAATTTGGCATTAAAATGAGTCTAGAATCCCTGCTTGCTCGATCGAGGTGAAACCATAATTATCCTGACAAGGAAAGAGACTTTTCTATAATTTAAGAAGAATATTCATGGAATGACCCACATATTGAGAGGAGAGAGATTTATCATAAATAAGGAAAGTGATATAAAGGATGATGTGTCAAATAGAATTAAAGTGGGATGGATGAAGTGAAGAAGTGCGTCTGGAGTTCTGTGCGACCGATAGCTCCTATCAAACTTAAGGAAAAATTCTTTATAGTCGTATGCCCGACTATGATGTACGGCCAGAATGTTGGACAGTTAAGAAACGAAATATTGATCAGCTATGTGTAGAGGAGATGAGAATACTAAGATAGATGTGTGGGAAAACTAGGAAGGATAAGGTAAGGAACGAAAGTAGTAGAGCAAACTTGAGAGTTACCCCAATCTATGATAAAGTTCAAGAAAGTTGTTTGAGATAATATGACCATATTCAATGGAGGCCATCGGATGCACCAATAAGGATGAGTGATCGGATCCAAATAGAAGGATGTAAAAGAGTTAGGGATAGGTAAAAAATGGCCATAGGAGAAGTGATCCAGAAATACATGCAAATATTAGGTCTTGCCCTATGCTAATGAATAGAGTGGATTGGAGGACCAAGATCTAGGTAGTAGATCCCATCTAGCTTTGTTCTGTCGTCACTATTTTTGTGACCTGTTTCCTTTCACTTTTACTTTTCCTTTTCCTCGCTTAGATCCATGTAGCCAACTCTATTGAGTTGGGATAACGTTGTTGTCATTGTTGTCGTCATGATTTTTGGGATAAGCTCACAGCTAAGTAAATAGTATATATCTTGCGGCACACAGTCCTCCGTTATATATGGAAGTGATCATGTAAGTGGCTTGATTAGCCACCGTTGGATCATGACCACAATTCGTAGTTGTAGACATCAAATTTTGCCATCCTCAACTATGATGATTTACAGGATATGGATGCGACTTACGCTTTCAATCGACGGAGGATTCTGCCTTTTAAAGTGGCGGGGCTGTGAAATCTTTAAAATAAATGTGGCCCAAAAAGTGGCGGCCCCTTGTTTTGGCCAAAAAGTGGTGGCCCCGTGAAAATATCCCTTTTTTTGTCCGCAAACCTGTAGAATCTTTACCTACCCACCTACCCTTCTAGTGAGATGCCTAATACCCAAGTGTCCTAAGATGTTGAGAAAAGCCTTTCCACCTCTACCTTTCCAATCTTAACCTTTGTAAGCCGAAGCAATTATTAGTCCATTTACCTCGATTTGTGTGCCAAAACGCAGAAACCAAAAAAATACCCAAAAATCCAGGAAAATTCACAACCTTTAGGAATGCCTTAGAAAATCATTTTCCCTCCATATTCTTCCAAATTCCATCCCCAGCGCCTCAAAATTCTGCCAAAATTTCCAGAGGAATAGTGAAGGGTTGAGAGAAGACTGGAATCTCCGAAGAGGGAAAGCCAACAGTCAAGACCATTTTCGCTTGAGCAAGGAGAGCCTCGATAGAGATCGTGTTCGTAACAATAGGGCTTCACTCTCTTGAGCCAAAACAAAGGTCGATTACACGTATAATTTCTTAACTCAGTAGGCAAAATGTAAACTTTTAACTTATATGTGATAGTGTACATAGTAGTCTAATAATGATTTAGCAATGCACGCGTCATAGGATTACATAGGGGAGAATATTTGTTTTGTAAGCATCTAGTAAGAAGACCGATTCGACAAGGTGGAGTGGGTGCCTAATACCTTCCCAACTCCATAACCTGATACTTACCCTCGTCTCTAGACTAGACCAATCTTTTCAAGCTCTTTACTATGGATTGGGCCCACCCATCAGGTCCTAGGCCCTAACCCTAGGTGGAGACTCCAAATCTTTTGTTTCCCAATCCCCGATATTGGACCATTATTTAACATTCCTTTTCAGAAATATAACCCCCTAAAAAGGGTCAGAAGAGAGCCTTTGCGAAATAGGCCACTCACGTGTCTCTGAGCAAGGACACGGTGGTGCAGGGTCCCGTGGAAGGCGCACACCCTTACAATGGCACTCAACTGGGGAGATGATGTCAGACTTCCAAAACTTAATGCTACCGTTACATGCAGAAATATTCTCCCCTCATCTTCATTTGTTTGAAAAATATGTTTGACTAACCCATGTTTGTAATTGTACGTTCTAACCACATCATGCATCATGCTCGAAGTGAAATCATCCAATGAGGGTACTCCCTGTCGTGCCAAAACCATTGAGGAGGTTCGTGTATGACATACTAAGTACTCTGAGATCAGATGATAGCCACTTCTTGTACAAGAATGCTTGGAATGCAATCATACGACAATAATATCCATTATTGTGCCAGCACCCTCGAGGAGGTCCGTGCACTTTATGGAATTCTGAGATTGCCCAGTAATACTTCTTGTATTATACTTATGAACACACCCATGACACGTTTCCATCCACCCCATGGCTAATTGTCTAACTTCGTGTGTAGTCACGAGTAATGGGCACCGAAACCACCCTTTGATATAGTACCTTTCGGTATATCAAAAGGATCACGTACCTCGAGTATATAGATCCCATCAAGGTTGGCCGGTTCTACCTTATTGCATCCACTACATTCCCTCATCATATAGAAAATAGATGGAGAAAAATAGGAAACATCACAAACTGAATTGTAGAAATTGTTTACGGTCTAAATTAGAATATTTTTATAACGTATTTTTATCATCAGGAAATGCTTTCCTAAGTGGATTTTGGTTAAAGATTACCTTCCGCTTTCGAGGCTAAGAACTTAGTTTCCATGATTTGATACACATAACTCTGGGATTCTCATTAAGTTGTGCAAAGTTCCAGATCGCCAATGAGATCCATTTTATAACTTTGAAAGGAAGGATCATCAAATGGTGAAAGATAAAGGAAAGTAGTACCTAATGATGTGAAATACTTTATAAGAATATTCTCATTTGGGCCACCTTGTTCGTTTCTTGCTCCATGATATGGATTTAACCAAGGATCCTGGTTCTGGTTAAACCCTTATCATCCTGTGAACTGACCATGTATGAAGCATTTGTTTGTATATATAAAAAAAATAGAGCCCTAAAACAATCCATTTTTGTGGGAAAAGCACAATTCCACGCCTAAAGGATTTCCCGCCATCTGTGTCGACTCGTCAGGGTAACCAAGTGACTCATATGAGTCCAGTGTCATCCCTTTCTTCTCTCCAAAATGTCCTCTCATTGGACACTGAAAACCCGATTAGAATGGAACCAATTCTAAGGGACCTAGCCAGCAGCGATGCACCTGATGCAACGTGGGTCCATTCAATGGAAGGGATGTAGGCCGAAATGGCCAAGCTCAAGCAAAGAATGGAAAAAATAATACATATGATCTAGAAGCAACCAAGGATTGACACGATTCCTACTATAGGTGAACATGTGATGAGGAACAAACCAAGGACTGGCACGGTTCCAACTATAGGTGAACAAGAGTGGACTAGGCCCGTAAGCCCTCGAGGAGCCACTGTTATACCAAGGGTTCCTCCTAGATTCATGATCGATGAGGAAGAAGAGGAATTCACCGCTCATATTTAAGTTGAACCTCCGAAAACATAAAGAGAAAGGAAAATGGGAGAACACTTGAGAAATTGGAAAATATGATTTGGGTTGGGAAGAGTCAAGAAGGGTATGCCACAAATCCTAGTGAAAATTCTTTTTTGGGGCGAGAAATCCTGAGAAATTTAAATGGCAAATTGATAAGTTTGATGGGTCAGGAGACCTAAAAGCCCATTGAAGGTTTTTGTAAGTATTGCCAAATCATGGCAACTCACAGATGAACAGATGGGACAAGCTTTCAGGTTAACTTTGTCAGGGCCAACATTGAGATGGCTTACACAACCGGAGCCCACACAGACTCAAAATTGGGTATCGATTGTATGAGCATTCACTAAGAAATATTTTTATAGCACTGAAGGTGATGTGAAACAGCGAGAGTTGGAAACCCTGAGGTAACAACCTAGAGAGGAATTAACGGCGTTCCTAATAAGGTTTTGTCATAAAACGGCAAAGATAGTAGATTGCTCATTAGAGGCAAAGCAAGTGGAGATGTTGATTGAAAATTTCTCTAAACCACACTATGATGTTCTCTATTACCAGCATTTACAGACATTAGACTCATTGATAGCCATAGGCACACGTGTTGAGAACAAACTATTAAGGGACGCACAATAACAAGGGGTTCCTCAGGATCCCATAAAGAATGTGAGGGTTGGGCTAGGCAAAGGCCTAAAGGTGAATATTGTGAATGCAGTTCAACAGTTAGCAACATTAGCAACAACTTCCCATCCTCAACCATTTATAATATAGCCCGATTCTTCTACACAAAAGCTCCTCACCCAAAAAGGCAATTCATAAATTTGGGGATGCCATTGACCATCGTGTATGAGAAGTTGAAGAAACAGGTGCTCCTACAGTCATCAACAATCCCCCGTCATCCTAGTATAGGGATTATGAGTCTTGTCCTCCTATAATTAGAAGGGTCACACCATAGAATGACACATTGACCTGTAACATACGGTCCAAGATTTGGTAGATAATGGCACTATCGAAATGAAGGTCAAACAATCACCTAATGTCACCACTAATCCACTCCTGGACGATGGAGTAGTTAATATGTTGACCAATAATTCTCGGGACTTTGACCCACGGTTTTTTTACCTGACTCGTCTCATCAAGAATACATAGAAGTTTCATCTCCATAGGATGCATGAATGGAGAGAAAGTTGTTGCTCCTACGGAGGTTCCCTTTCCCCCTAGAAACTATAAGGCACATTATTGGTTTTCTTCAACTGGCAAAATATAGAGTAATTCCAAGCAGAGGGCAGTATATATGTATTATGCCAATACTCACTTCACCCACCCCATGGCATTTGATCATGGAGGATGCTACATTAGCTATGTATACGCCTTGGAAGAAAAAGTTCTGAAGGTCAATCCAACTTACTCATCCGGCCCAGGGCTAGAAGGGTTCTCATCGATTTCTATACTTATAAGAAAATCATGGGGGATAGAATACGTATAACGGAGGATAGATCAAAGGGAGCCTTCAAGACCAAAGTCTCATATGAAGGAGTATCAAGAGTCATACTGATGGGGCGATCACCCTCTTACCCTCAATCTCCACCGCCAAGTCCTCCACCTCCGCCTCAACACCCCACTCCTTAGTAAGAGGTCCCTACATTCCACACATCATCATATTTTCTTACCTCGCCAACATATGATCCACCATATACCCTTCTTTACCACCATCACCATCATCCCCTTCGTATCACCCAAGGTCATACCCATTATCTCCTTCGTATCATTCTCTCTCTCTCTCTCTCTCTCTCTCTCTCTCCATCACAATATCCTACCTCCCACATCACGTCTCCCTCATATCATCTCGCTTCATATCCCTCATCACCACCATATTATCCTAATTCCGACTCATCATATGATTTAGGTTCGGTGGATGACCTCCTTTCTATGACCTTGAAAAGGATTGATAGACAGGTTTAATTGGAATGATATCTTCACATTACCAAAGTCCCCGGATGCAACATCTTCAACTGAATTGGTGAATGTTTTAGTAGGATAAGGTTTGGGAACAAACCCTACTTCCTTAATTTTACATATTACACCTCAGAGGAATGACATCATTCAAGGTTATTGAAGAGTTTATAAATGACTTGCTTAGAGCAGTGATGGCATTAGCAGTTGGTGAACAAGTCAAAAAAGATGCTTGCCTAATCTACAAAGGGAGTGACACTGAGGAGGAATCCGATAATGTCATCAATAAGCTCTGAGGATATGACTTAGGATTCAATCCCATGGAAATAATCCATTCCGTACTTTCTGAGAATTATAATCGTTTGGATGTAGAGGGATCAACGATAATGAAGAGATCAATGAAGAAGAGGACGCTGACTATAAGGACGAGGAATTTTAGGAAGATGAGGAGGATAGTGATGACTTCAAGCCTTGAAGCGCCGATTAAGAAGATATGTCTGGTTATTTCTTATGTGAGAACCCATTAGGATACCCCTTGTGTGCTATAAGCAGCAATGATCCATAAGTTGATCCAACCGATGCCATTCATTCAGATTAGCCCATCTGAATAGAGTATGAACAACCAAGCTCAGATGAAGACCCCAGTGAAAATGGTAGTCAAAATGAAGATGAGGAAGAATTTGAGACATGTTTTGATGATATCCCCAGATTTTGCGGAATGGAGTAAGAATACCACTCGAAGCTTGAGGATGATGTCATACCATCTACATCAAATTGAATAAATGTTGGGAGCCTTTACCATCAGTGAGCAAGTATACACAAAGTAGCTAGAATTTCTTAGAGAGGCAAATGAAGAAGTTGTTCTAGAAAAAACACTCCAACTCTTCAACATGGTAGAAATAGTGAGGGTGCAAGCTCTTGACATTTGCAAAGGCCCTCCCCCTCTGACTCCAAGTAGGAAAGGAGAGTTAGAAGAGTATCAAGAAGTCCAAAGCAACCCCATAGTCGGGATGATCACCATCACTAATAGTAGTGATGAGGGGCACCAAAATGCCACAAAGATCATCATCAAGAAGCCCTTAAGCATAATGGAAACCCAAAGTGGAAAGGAATTTAAAAATAAGGAGGCAGGCCACAATAGCTCACACATAGAAGTAGAGAATCTAATGCTAATCCAATAAAAAAAGGCCCAGGCCAACATTTCAATCTAGGGATTATTAATGGCTTCATCTTCACACCATGAAGCTATGCCCAAATCCCTCACTAATGTACAAGTACCCATTGAAATTGATCCTGCGCAACTCTTGTAGATAGTAGGGGCAGTATATGCGGTGTAATCTTTAATGTTTTTTGATTCTGAGTTAGTTGACAAGATTCCATGCACAATAAGGCTTTACATTTAGCAGTGGAATGTAATTACAGAATAGAGTCACAAAGTCCTGATAGACATTGGTTCTGCACTAAATGTACTACCCCTTGTAATGCCTCGTCTCTATTAACCTTAGCATAGTATTGTCCTCTTTAGCCCATGGGCCTTAGGGATTTAAAACACATTGTGATATGTTAAGGAGGCTATAGGTTGTTAACTATCTCAATAATCTTCCCCTAGGCGATGTGGGATTAAAGTTTACACATCCTCACCGATCTCCCAAACACATTGGTACTTTATCATATTCTTGGTGGGGACATCTCACCGATCTCCTAGGCGGGTCTGGTATTTATCGTATTCTTAGGTGTCACATTCTTCCCCCTTTGGCACAACATTTTCATTGTGACCCAACACGCTATCAGGGTCTGCTTTGATACCATTTGTAATGCTTTGACCCCATTAGCCTTAGTATAATATTATCCTCTTTGACCTATAGGCGTTAAGGCTTAAAATGTGTTGTGACAAGGAGGTTTTAGGTTATTAACTAGCCCAATAATCTCTCCCTAGGCGATATGGGACTAAAGTTTGCACAATCTCATGGATCTCCCAAACACCCTGGTACTTGCTGTATTCTTGGTGGGGACACCTCACCGATCTCCCAGGCAGGTCTAGTACTTATCGTATTCTTAAGTGTCACACACCTGAGATGCACTTTAGACATGAGTTTGAATATGGAGAAGATGAGGACACCAAAACAAACGATGCATGCTTATGATAATAGTAGGAGAGAAGTTCTCGGAGTCCTCATAACGGCAATGTTAATTGGTTTGGTAAGAGTTGATGTAGACTTCCAAATAATAGATATTCTGGCCTCGTTCAATATGCTTTTGGGGAGGCAAAGGCTACTAGTATCATCTAGTCTACATCAAAATGTGAAGTTCATATATGAGGGGATGGTGATAACTATAAAGGGAGATCCTAATTTGGTCAATACCTTGGCCAATATTGAGAAAGGGGAAGATCAAGAGAAGGAGGTGTGACTTTGTGGTTTTGAGATAGAAAATGCATGTGCTTTTGTTGCGAAAGAAACAATCAACGAAAACATTCCAACAAATAATGGGGCCATCTTGAGCCCCTTATTTGTCATATGATGAAGAACATGCAATATTTCCTAGGGATGGGACTCGAGAAATATCATCAAGGTGTATCAAATTTCCCAAACATCGTCAAGAGTAGAGGCAAAGAAGGGCTTGGGTATGTCCCTCAATGCTAAGGTAAGAGAGAGCGCCACAGAAGAGAAGAAGGTCATAAGGTGCTGAGAATGACTTGGAAGATATTGGCATCTTATTATCCCAATCTTAATGGATATTTGTGAAGGAAGGGGAAGATTTCCCATTTTATGGAAATGCTGAACTATGGTTTGATGAATCAACCGCTAAGATGTAGCCTGGGTTTGAAGGAAGGGGAAGATTTCCCATTTTATGGAAATGCTGGACTATGGTTTGATGAAAGAATCGCTAAGATGTAGCCTAGGTTCGAGGTCTTTTTCCAAGATGAGTTCTATTGGGTCACTCATGAACTGGAACAACTTCAAATCAAAGAAAACAACAAAGAAAGCCACATCTTTGGGATATCTAAAGTGGCAATGGTTGAAGATAAGGGATTCTCCAAAAGCCCAACCACTTTGATCTGACCTAAGGTGACAGCAAACCAATGGATTCTTCTAAAGAGGGAATGGGAATAAAGGTTAAAGCTCATCTGGAATTTACATCTGCCCAAAGATATGAAGAACTATGTTTGCTCTCACAGTTCGGCAAGCAAAGCAAATGGGAATCCATCAAGACACTACATTTAAAGAAGTGATCTATGACCTTCCCTCATTGTTTTAGAACTATTGCTCTTAGAAGTCCAAGAAAGCCCTAGAGCACGAAAAATTCATATCCTAACAACACCTTCTCCCTGAAACCAGAACAAGACAGATTGTCTTTGATCCACTTTAACAACGGTTTGAAAGAAAGAGTGAATAACCTTCCTTGAAAGAGAAAGAGTACAGTACAAAAAGTGGATTGATCAAAGTAGCCTTCTAAAATGCCCTAAACCCGACTCACTTACTGTACGAGCTACAAGAGCGAGCCTACAAGGTATGCATTCAAAGGAACTCCATGAACTCCAACCCAAGCCTTTCCATGGGAAAAGCACGTATGGTCGAGAAAAGAGAACAAGGAGAATGATGGTTCGCATAAATTGTGCTAAAACCAACAGTAACGGGAAACCCGAGATGGAGGACATAGGTCTGACCAAGGAATAATAATAGCCTTAAACAATCAGTTGGAGAAATTTGAATTCATAGCAAATGGATTAAGTAGCATCGGGTGAGATGTGCCTCTCAATAAATTTGGTTTTAAAGAATATGAGATTGACCAATTTACCTTTGTGAGCAAGCGTCCCCACATTACAGTTGGTTCTAGCACAATGTATGCAAACCATTTACAATTGATTAAGCAGCCTTAGGCGAGATGCGCCTCTCAATAAATTTGGTTTTAAGAAAGTGACTACAACACCATGGAAGATGCAAAAGTTGCCTTCATCGAAGGAGAAGAAAGCCCACTCCCACACTTGTTGATTCACCAGGCCCATGAGCCACCCCTAAACTGGGCAAGCATTGGATACGACTTCAAGTTTACTCATGTTCAAGAGTCAATTGGTCCAAATACCACTGATGAAATCACTAAACTTCAGTCTGTCATCGAGTATGTTGTCGAGTGGTCTGTTATTACTTATACTCTTGTATTTCCTTTTGATGAAAATTCAGAGTTCATTTACATTGAGTCGGTTGTTCCTTCTTTGAACATTAATACAATCTCTGATTTCGGGTATGATTTGCCTTCTCTTTCTAATGATGATCTTAATAAATACCATAACTTAATAAAACTATATAAACCAAGAAAATCCCAACCCATCTGTGAGGATACCTGGGTCATTAATTTGGGAACGAACCAATACCTCAAGAGTGAAAATTTGTGCTACCTTAGTTACTGAAGAGGCCACACAAATAATTAGTCTCCTCAAAGAGTTTATGGAAGTTTTTGCTTGGTTCTAGAAAGATATTTTTGGGATTGATCCAAATATTATGCAACACCATTTGTCGATCTACCTTGATGCCAAGCCCATCAAACAAAAACCAAGGAGAATGTGCCCTGAATGAGAGAGAAAATTAGAGAAGTGATGAAGCAATGGAATTCCGGTTTCCTACAAGTGGTGGAATACCCATAGTGGTTGGCTAATATTGTCCTAGTTTCTAAGAAGGATGGAAGGGTGTGAATATGTGTCGATTTTTGAGATCTCAATAAAGTCAACCCTAAAGATGATTTTCCATTGCCTCACATTCTCGTAGACAACACGGCCGGACGTGCCTTACTATTATTTATAGATGGATTCTCAGGATATAACCATATAAGTATGCTCCTAGAGGACATGGAGAAAACAACTTTCACCACCCCATGGGGGACGTATTCCTACAAGGTAATGCCACTCAGATTGAAGAACACCAGGTGCAATATATCAAAAGGCAACCACAACTATCTCACATGACATAATGTATAAGGAAGTGGAGGTCTATGTGGATGACATGGATAGTTAAATCAATAGACCGATAGGGGCACATTTTTGCTTTGAGAAAGTTCTTTGAGAGAATTAAGAAGTACTAATTGAGACTGAACACTCAGAAATGCGTGTTTGGTGCGAAGGCAAAGAAGTTATTTGGATTTTTTGTGAGCGAGAGAAGCATTGAAGTTGACCCCGTCAAAATCAAGGCAATCTAAGAAATGCCACACCTCAAACAGAGATCAAGATACAAGGATTCCTTAGCCACGTCCAATACATTAGTCGGTTCAAAGCTCAATTGACACTATCAATGAGCCAATCTTCAAAATTCTAAAGAAAGATCAACCCAAGGAGTGGAATACTTGATGTTAGTAAGCGTTTGAGAAAATCAAGGAATATCTAGAAAAAATCCATTAGTACTATGCTGCCAATCATTGGAGAACCACTCTTACTATACATATCAATGGGAGAATATTCCATAGTATCTTTTTTGGCTCAGAAGGAAAAAGGGGTAGAACAAGCGGTTTACTATTTGAATAAGAAGTTTCTAGAATACGAAACTCAGTACACATCTCTTTAAAAGATCTGTGCAGCACTAGTGTGGGCGACAAGGAGGCTGAGACACTATATGGTGGCTAATTTCAAGGATAGATACAATCAAGTATATCTTCGAGAAGCCAGCTTGACAGGAAGGATGGCTTGGTTGTTATTACTATTGTCTTTTTTTCATCACCTAAATCACCCAGGAATCCATCAAGGGGCAAACTAGCTCCGATCATTTAGCTGGCCACCTTACAAAGGATGGAAGTCACTAGATGATGCTTTCCTAGATGAGGGGGTCATGGCAATCGAAGAAGAAGAAACAGATAGTGGGTGGTAGCTAGACTTTGATTGAGTATCCAGTCAGAAAGGTTGTGGCACAGGATTGCTCTTAGTAATGCCCGACGATTTGTACTTTAGCATCATCTTTCTGTTTTGGTTTCCCTTGCACCAATAACATAATTGAGTATGAAGCTTGTGCACTGGGGCTGGAAATAGCACTAAATGTTAGAGTGAAAAGGATCAAGATATATGGTGATTCGATCATCTTCATCTATCAGACTCCACAGTGCCCGTGGGCGTGCTAACTGCTAACTTGAATTCTGAGGTCTTAGATGGAACATCAAGCCTTCTAGTAAATCTCTTAGACACAAATGAATACGAAGCTCCATAGTCAAATAAGACATATGCAGGTATATCTGACACAGATAAGACACCTAGCATTGCACTACATATAAGTATAACATGTTACTCAATTTGGTAATCACAAAGTCTTTTAATTAGAGTGTACCTGCTACTACTTCAGTACTGGCTTCGGCCTCCTCAGCTATTAAGGCATACATCTTTCCCTGAGGATGATTTTCCCGAGTCAATGTAGGTCTATAGACAGGGGGCTGAATAGGTGGTGCCACTGCTGGGTATCGACAATCCTTGGTGAAGTGCCCGTACGAATGACAATTATAACATCGGCTTGAAAATGTCTGAACCGGGTGGGAGCTCTTTGTACTGATCCTGGTGCAACTGGAGGATGAGGGGCCTCAAAGCCGTAGGCACCACATTAGTGTTCGGGCAGAATGATGTAGTGCTCGGCCCACTAGCTGGTCGGGAAGGATAAACCGAAGGCCTGTAAGTTGTCTATAAGTAGAACCATAGGAGTATGTTCCATGAAAACTCTTACTAGGGCCACCTAAATTTTAGCATATGGGTTTGCCTTCTTCCACAATCCCGGTGCAAGGGATGGCTCTCCTTTTTGCTTATCTTCCATTGTATTGACTTTTTGCACAATCTATGCATATTTAGTTAAGTCCAACACCTCCAGCACTATACCAATAGATGTCTTTAGTCTCTTAAAAAATTTCTGGGCTTTTTCCTCAGCCAACTTCATATGGCGAGGAGTAAAATAAAACAAACTTTCAAACTATTGCTGATACTCCAGAATAGTTTTGCCTCCTTGAGTTAGTGCCATAAACTCTGTCTATTTGTGGTCTCTGAAGCTCTTTGGATAGTAATTTGATAAGAACAAGTCCATAAATTGTTCCTAAGTAGGCTATGGGTGAGTTACCATTAATATAGCCTTGGAAGCTTTCCACCAAGAATTAGCTCCATTTCTAAGTTGCAACCCAGCACATATAAACTTATGTGCCTCTGTGCACTCTACTATATCAAATACTTTCTCTAACTCTTGGATCCATCGATCTAGCTCCAATGGGTCATTCGCCACCTTAGTAAAGATGGGTGGCATGTACTTCTTAAAAGACTCAACCACCTATGCCGTAGTGGTAGATGGTGCATAATAAGGTGGATCAGCCAGATAGTAGGGATTAGGTGGAGGCATCATGAATGGAGGAGTGCCATATGGTGGAACTGGAGAGATACCTCCTGGTTGATCTTAAGGTACAACCCCAAGCGGTGTTCCTCCAGACTGCACTCCAATACCTGACCCCATGGGAGGGTCTTATGGAGTAACCCCTTTAGGAGGCTACTAACCTTTTAGAGTAGGGTTCAAGTATTGTTGCATAGTAGCCATGAAATTTTGTTGTTACTGAAGCAACTACTACTAAAAGGCCCCTTGAGACTGTTGTATAAGGGTCGCCACATCACCAGGAGTGATGACATGTGGGGGAACCGAAATTTCATTCACGGGTGGGTTACCCTGAACTTCCTCCTGATCATGATCTAATTGTGGTAGTGGATGTGAGGATTTCCCCACGGGTCAAGGACCACGAAAAATGAGTGGTCAACCCCGAGATGTACCACAGGCACAACCACCGGATCTGGTGCATACCATAGTGTTCTGTACCTGGATTATTCTAAAATGTAAGCATTGATTGAGTGCCACAACATTTGTATATATATTCATAATCAAATGCATTTCATATCACAGGCTACATTGATACACCACACCATATAACCACCACACCCACACTTAATTACCAACACATAGCTTGGTCTCACAACAATCATTAACTATGCAATAAAACACCCTTATTGGCATCTAATTGGGGCCTACGAGGCACAAATAGAAGGATATCAAACTGTCGATCCCATTGACGAGGGTACAAAACCCTAACAAGTTATGCCAACTATTTGGTTAAATCTGAGGAGGGCTGATGCTAAAGCACGTAAACACCTGTCTCACGAGCGGGGGGATAAAAAAATGGAGTCCAGCCCAGAGAAACTCCTCATATAGGCACACCTTGCTGCTGAGTGTCATACAAGAAAACTCATCCTTAGAGGGAGCCGATAAAGTAATCAAGTCTAGTATGTGGTAGTAAGATCAAATCTTAATAAAGTCCTCCTCCACTAGGTGGCCATGATAGTTCAAGGCATAGAAAGCAATGCCCATGGGAACGAAGGTAGGGCCGATGCCCCTCTAAACACCAAGAACAACTAAACTAGGGACCATCCCTAATGAAGAAGTTGTTGTTGCAACAACCACAACAGTGGGGCCGGAGCACCCCCATGAAGGGTTTCTGACGAAGTATGGGAAGAGGGCACAAATGTTACCCTATTAGCGACAGAAATTGCCTCGATTTCTATCATCATGTCTCGTTGGAATCCATTAATTGTAGAAATGAACTTGGGACTAAAGGAAATGAAGAAAAAGAATAAAGAGGAAGCTTACTGGTAAACAAACAAAGTCCAGCAAGAGAAGAAAATGTACGACAATGGTGATGGTCTCGAAAGTGAAGGATGTGCACCCAAGATGCTGGTAGTGAGATGGGGAATAAAGACGCAGAAGCAACAAGCTCTTGAACTAAAGGAGGAAGAAGAAAAAACAGAGAGGGTGAACAATAGAGAGGCTTAAAAGACACTTTTCACACCCAAAATGCATGGGGTATGTTTAATGTTGAACCGTTGAAACAACACCTCTCATGGGAAAGGGCGAGAACCGAACTGGCCTAGTGAAACAGTTCAGGCCCCATAACATCAGGCTGGTAGTAGGAGTGCTAACATGGCACTTCTCATTCATCAACTGGTCAAAACAACATCTTCTTAACCATGAAAAGTTGTTGCCACTTCAACACGCATCGTAGAAAACCTGCGGTGCATTAATGACTAAGGAAGGGTGTGATTTGATAACCAAAGGGAAAGTTCTCGTGGCGGTTGTCCTTCCCATAGGTCACAACAAAAAGGAGCAATGACCCCAGTAGATGGAGAATCATGTCATTAAGCCAATCCAAAGGATGTGTCATGCTGTTTAGAATGACAATGACTAAGCATGGCCCGAATACTCTGATCGACCATAAGTAGGTCAGTAGAGTGGGGAGCATTCTATTATGGAAAACTATGCTAGCATTGGAAGCATGCCTCCTAAACCAAGCAGGGCAGCATGAGCAAGCACAGATGGCCTCAGTATGATCCCAGACGAATGGTCTGGTCTTAGTCGAGCTACATTCCCAACCGTAGCTGCTATCTAGGTTGGGTGTATCTTGGCTAACTGACATTAGTGATTGGATCAGTTATCGAGCGACTGGTCAAAGCCAGCATAAAAATATCGAAGCCTATTAGCATTTGTGCCATACCTGGACTACAACTAGTAACTCAGGATAATAACAAAACACAATCAGGCAATCGAGATAAGTGGGTTGACAATCGAGTCCCCAAATCCGAGTCATTTGGATAAGTAAGTTGACAACCAAGTTGAATCTAGGTCGCTCGATATGTGATGTTTGTGGGGTTCCTTAACGTTAGGCACCCCTCAGAAAAGACTTTCCTAATCCTGTACATAACCCCCAAGCAAGGATTGGATCTATCCTAATTGAGAAAGGATTCTCAAGAGAACTCCAAATCCTCCCTGGGAGGAAGGAAATCTTTCGAGATATATGAGGTGTGGGGAGCTTCCATAATTAGGGTGACCCCCCCCCCTTAATTAACTCTCCTAATACAACTCTTGCTATGTATGAACTCCTAATAACACTAGGAAGCATGCCAAATTTGTACTCTCTCTCTCTCTCTCTCAGTTGTCGCTCTTCCTCTACTATAAGTACCCAGGTAAGCCACCCTTTTAGGGGATTTATAATCCTCCCTAGGAGGAAGGAAATCTCCTAGGATATGTGAGGTGTGTGGAGCTTCCATAATTGGGCGACCACCCCTGATTCACTCTCCCAATACAACTCTTGCTATATATGGACTCCAACCAACACTACTAAGCATACCAAATTGGTACTCTCTCTCTTAATTGTCGCCCTTCCTCTACTATAAGTACCCAGGTAAGCCACCCTTTTAGGGGTTCAATAATGTTTCATTCTTACTAGAATTTCTGTTTGGAGAGAGATCTGACTTAGGCATCAGAGGGTCCCTTGTTGGATTAGCTCAACGCTCACTCACGTGTGTTCTTTCCTCTGTGTAGGTTCCACAGGTAGCCTAGGGTGATTTCTCGCTGTAAGATGACATTAGGAGAAACATCATTGATTCTCAATACAGAAATAACTATGGGACTGGCCAAGGTCAAGGTTGATTTTAAGTCATCGACATCCCATCATCTTTTATATGCTTCTTGGCAGACCATGGTTGCATACTATAGGGGCAACTGCATTGTCACTTCATCAAAATCTCAAATTCCCAATGATGACAAGGTATTGACCATCATGGTAACTCAAATTCCTAGTGCAGATAAGATGATGGCCATCATTCTGACCACTGTTGAAATAGGAAAGTCTACAGCCAACAATGGAATCTTGGAATGCCACCTGGGTGGATTTCAAGTTGAGACCATGTGTATCACTTACCTTACAAAACCCCTGAGGAGAAACCCCCATTACTCACCTGAATAGCCATAACACATTTGTACCTAACATACTCAAGAACATGTGGTATTTTTCGGGCGTGGGGCTAGGTCAATATCATCAAGGACTTTCTGAAGTCTTATCACTTCCTAGTAAGGTGGAACATTATGGCCTAGGACACACACCTAGATCTGAGGACCTTGCCAAAAAGGTTGAGAAAGAGAAAGATAAGAATAGGGAAGCTTATATGAGGAAGCCACAGAAAGAGAATAAAAAAGTGACGGAGATCCAACAAAATAGAGATGCTATGGACTGGTTGGAGATCACTCAAGAAGTTTGCATAGACTCCATCAAAGATTGGAAAGATGAAGAGATACCTTTCAATTTTTAAGGCCTATTTAAAGGAATAATTGTGATGCTGAGCAGCTATGAAGATTAAGTCCCCAACCCTTAAGTGATGGTTCATCTAGCTGAAGGAATCATACCCATTTGGTCCCAAGATTACATTAGAATATAACATTGAAGCATGAATAATCTTTATCCTCACTAAAAAATTTCTTCATCATGATCTCTTTGAAGCTCTTCGTCTCTCATGATCATAGAAGACCATTCTCTCCATGGTAAACAGTCATCAACAAATCTTCAATAACATCCAACATGCTTTTTGGGTCATCTAAGGTTCCACATTAGTGCATTAGGTTCTATTTTTCTATAAGCGAATGAACAAACTTGTTAGAATATTTGAACACACATCAACAAGGTTTATCTAGAGAACTAATCAAAATGTAGAACCTTTTGGGTTCAACACCAATGTATAACCACCTAAAAGTGACTTAAAATCACAGGATGTCTAAAGACAAACTTTGCTCTTGTAGTTGACTGCTTCTAGGTAGTTGTTGTTGTAACACCCTAAAACATGAAGCAACAAAGCTCAGTGTCAGGACCTAACTGGCACATGAAGTAGGTTGTGCTGTGGTGGATCCACTTACACAACAGTAAGAGAGGGAAGTTTGGCAGATCCACTAGTTAGGAAGAGGTACAAAACAACCATAATAGAAGTGGAACCAGTTCCTCATTGGGTGGACTCATAAGCCTAGAACAACTGATGAGCTAGGAATGGGTGAATCGGCCAACCGCTCAACTGCCAACTAGCCACCAGTTTGGCTAGCAGAATGTTAGAAAATGAGTTTTTTCCTATGTGGGGCCCACATCCCTACACCCCTGAGCCTCACACTTACCCAATATATAGAGGACCTAATGCTGACCAAATCCAACCTAATAGGTCAGTATTTGGTGGGGTCCATTAATGGGAATTTAGCTTAAATCAGTTTTATGTTTTTAAAAGCAGTTTTAAGAATTTATTTTATAAATTAGGGTGTTCAGCCAAACGGGCCCTAAGGACCCATAGGGATGAACCTTAAAATCCCATTACAGCCATTGTTCACCTCCTTCTGTTGCTGCATAATTCGATGAACAGCAGAGGAAGATGGAAGAAAGAAAGAAGAAGGAGAAGAAGAGACGGAGAGCTGTGTATGTGGCTGTTGTACCTACTATTGTATCTGCAAAATTAAGGTAAGAAATATTCTTTAATGGCTAAACAATAGGTAAATTTTAAAGTAGGAGTATTTCCAGCCATATTCCCAAGCATGCAGCTACCCAGAGCTAGGAAACCTTGGACTACATGCCTGGGAACTAGGTTAATTCAGCTGTAGAGATGTAACTAATGTTATATACTCTTTGTATGTGTAATTTCAATAGGGTACAGACCCTTAATTGTCTCTACAGCCTCCCAGAACTTGGGTTCAGACCTTACATGCAGGGGGTTTTTATCCCTGAGTGAAAATCAGTAACCTAAATTTGGTTCCTACTAGTTGGGTAAGCACAAGGGTTATGTAAATATAATTCTCAGAATTTCTCTATGCTGGAATTGTGTAATGGGTAGTGTTTAGACTTGTAGCATATCCCTACAACTACCTATAAATTGGATTTGATCTCAATAGGTTCGGGAACATGTTTGCAGACCTAAATCTGCCATCCAAGGGAAGAAATTTGTGGAATATAATAGGGTAGAATTTTCTTACTGTAATTAGTGGATTTGAGGACTGTAAAATGACCCTAAAGGCATGAAGAGACTCTCTCCATTCTGCCATGGGCATTAGCCCCCAGCCATATGCTGCTCAAGCCAAGAAAACCAGTCGGGCAGCTTGCAGGGTCACAGAAAATTCTGCAGAATTTAACTTGTCAGTTGGACAAGTGGCCAGCTGGTCGAACCTGTCAGTTGAGCATTTTTAAGGCTGATCAGCCCCAATTTTTGTTGGTTAATACTCTGCCCCTTGTGGGTTATCTCCCTTACCTTTTTACCTGAATTTAACCCTTGGGTGAGGGTAGTTCGGGGGCTTTTCCAAGACTTTAAATTGGGTTAGTACACAGGCATTTAGGAACTATTTTGGGTTCAGCAATAAACGTGTATTTAGTCATATTAGGTGTTATAAATGTTTGACACTATGATATACCATTGGTTAGGAACCTAAACAATCAGGCGAGGACACGCGATTGATTGCCGGGGGTCCTATCATACTTTGTGATTCGGGTTTTGAGGTGAGTGGGTGTTTGACTTATTTTGTGGAGTGTTTCTATACGTTTATTTCTGTGTGCACATGTGACATGGTTATACCGAGATTGATTTGATTGAAGTTTTGTGGATGTGTAGTGCTATAGTTGAGTGATAATAATGGTAACATCGATAGTTTGAGGCATGGTGTGGCCGATGGAGGATTCTGGTACTGTGGGCTCAGAGGTCGGTATTACAATTATGGCCACAGTGATGGATTGGATGCTATGGATTGCCATGGATGCATGTAGATTGCGTATGGTTATGATTCACAGACCTTGTGCTACACCCCTTGCTAATAGGGGGTTATGTACTGGCTAATCCCAAGGGGTGGTATGTTATTGAGAATACCATATCTGTAATACGATGTACTGTACTTAGAGGCTAATGCAGCACAGATGACCAAGGGGTTTTCTGGGATTGGGGTTGTCCACAGCATGAGTGACCAATGTGTAGTATTCCGGGACCATGGGTGTTGGGGTTACCTTTGGAGGTTTGTTGGGTGACCTATGTGTAGGATTCCAGGACCTGCGTGCTTCAACTTGCAACGAGCTTATATCCATTTAGCTTGATGTACTGGGAAAGGGGATACCACCTACATTGCGTAGCGCCTGTACCAGATGATGGACTTAGTAATGGAAATAAGAAAGTAGTGTAATAAATGGATTCATATGAATTGTATCTGTATGGAACTTGTATTGCATCATTTGTTGTGTGTGCTTGCATGCACACCACTTGTGAAGCTCACCCCTCAATGAGTACTATTTTTAGATGGTGGAACTAGTGGTGAGGCGGGATTGGATTTCAACGGCGATTGTGAGGCTTGTGTCTTCGAGACACCGGGTTGCTGATGGATTTCACTATTGTTATTCAGTTATTTCTTTTTATGTATATATTGATGATATATATAAGATGTAAATATTATACTTGTGGTCTGTTAACAAATGGATCTTGTATATTTGTAATTTATCATGTTAGTATATCACTAGTGATAATTGCATGACTTAATTAGTGTACTCTGATTTTAGTTGTGATCTTGATAGCATTTGTGAAATTAAGGTATTATGTCACACCCTGTTCACACTGAACCGGGCCAGTGATCGGGTTAACACCGGTTAACCCAAACCTACCAGGATCATCTGATACTGTATTCCACCATAGCATACACAAAACTAATAAAAACTTATCAGATCAGCGGAAGACTAGGTTTACATGTGAATATTTCCATAATACTTGATACCCGAATTGTGATACAATAGTTATATACATGTGGGCCCGAAGGCATGATATTTACACAATAAAAGTACAATTCACATATCAAGTACATAAAGGAAACCATCAAAATCAGAGTACACAGCTCGGCTCGGTATCAAAGGCTAGAGCTCAGCTCGGCATCAAGGGTTGAGCCCAGCTCGGCATCACATGGTAGAGTTCAGCTCAGCCTCAAAAGTGGAGCTCAGCTCGGCATCAGAATTGTGGTCTCACAGCACAACTCTTGCACGAGCAGTCAGTGCCATGCTCTAACTCCTCAGGGGCCCACCAGTCCTCTTCGGGGAACTCGACTGTGGGACCCACCCCGTGCTCTTTAGATGTATGACCTGTAAAATCGTCTAAAAAGGGGTGCACACGTGGGATGAGCTCACTAGCTCAATAAGTGGTAAGATGGACCACACAGCAGTCCACACAACAAACACAATCATATGCACTACATGCTATGTAATACATTTTAAATCACATCCACCTAAGCAACATTACTAAGTCTTTGGTTTAGTGCTACTACAGCCACAGTGCGCGTATACTCCGGGTACGAGCAGCGAACTCCATCCCACGATACGCCCATAGGGCTGTCGGAGAAGGCCCACCGTGAGTACTCGGAAAAGCAAAAACATGCCGACCACCGGCTCTCAACAGAAAAGTAAATGACTGAAACTAAAGGTGCTGACTCCAGTAATTTAAAAGCAGTACGATTGGCCCTCTTGAATATACCACCGGGGTTGTCGACTGTCCTAATG
>NC_056567.1:22260413-22281951 GCF_013358625.1 Macadamia integrifolia | reverse complement strand
AGTAAACATAGCACACATGCATAACAATGTGAGGATGACTAATCTACATAGCATTTTCATGATGGCATGACTAGACTAGATACAAATTAAATGAATGCCAAACAATGCCTTGAAACAAGGCCAAACGTCCTTTCCCCACTTACCTGTAGTGTACAAGGATTTCCGTTCGGTACGGGTGAGATCCGATGCGAGAAGCGTAGGATTTGGTGAACCTAACATGAGTGAGCGGGGTTAGTATTTCACCATTTTGAAATCAAAATTAACACGATCCAATGACACGATCATGTTTAGAATCCTAAAAGAAGGTCACACATCCGATTCGGACCCAATCGGAAGGAAAAATCACATTCGGGGCCTCTCAGGTGGGTCAGACAGCCCACATGTCTGGCCCACCGGTCTGGATCGGCGGGCAGGTTGGCCCATCGGTTGGCCCATCGGTCTGACCCACCGGTTGGGCCAGGGGGCCTGCTAAGACCGGCGGGTAGGGTGGCCCGCCGGTTAGCCCACCGGTCTGGCCCGCCGATTGTGCCCGAGGGCCCTGCCCTCTCAGGCGGGTGCCCACAGGCGGGCCAGATGGCCCACCGGTCTTGGCGAAAAAACTGTTGTTTCTTCCCAACTTCCTCCATTCTTTGGGGATTCAAATGGGGCTTTTCCAAATCCATTCTTCACACTTTCAATGTCTTATAGGATGGTTCTAACCTAGATCTAGGTTAGATTTAAGGAATGGGAAGCCATATTACCTTCTTTGCTCAAGAACACCTTCAAACCCCCAAAATCACTTCAAATCCACAATGCTTCTCCAACCTTGACAATACCTCTTGAAATCCTTCAAGATCAACACATAAATCATCTATTAAACCTTAGATTCATCATTTCAAAGGGGATTTACAAGATCTCAAGAAACCCTACTCGAATCAAGGGTTTTTTTTACTTGGGTATGGTGAATGTTTAAGGAACCCAACTTTGCTTACCTCTAAATGTAGATCTAGTGTTGAAGATCACTCTTCCGGCGCCGGTATGGGGAGATCGAGCCTCAGCGCCGCCGAAATCCTTCTCTTCTCTTCTTCTTTCCTTTCCTTTCTCTCTCCTCTTTACTATCCTCACCAACGTACGAGTGTCATAAATGAAAAAGAAAAGAAAATCATAAATGCTATATATATACTTCTTAAATAACTAAATAGTTCACATGGATGGGTCACTCAGGTGGGTGGGTGCGCCCACCTGTCCGCCCACCTGAGGGCCAAAACTTAGAACTTTGACAGAGTTCGGGCCTTGACGCGAACCCCACCCTTGGCATACGATGTAATATACGTATGCACCCTAATATACGGTTACATACCTGCTTTATCCGTACATGACCTTATGACAGGTGCATATACACGGCTTGGGTATTCCCGTCTCTTCTGGCACTGGCTCGGACTTGTCGGGCCAGCCAGTGTTTAAGGTCACCCTTGCCATCATAGTCCATAAGGAGCCCGCTCTAACTCTCTCCGGTTCGGGTCTTGCATAGTTAAACCGGGTCAACCGTGTAATCAGACCGGGTTTAAGAAGTAGGGTATTACATATTACATCTATGATCCTGGAGGGTTAGGCTAACTCGATGTGGGTGTCCAGTGTAGCATACCTTGGCCTATTGGAGGCAGGGTGGGACAATTGTAATAAATATATTTTATCTTTAGGGTTCCCCGGTGTGAAATAGAGCTGGAAGACTGCCCTCGTTCCAACGGAGTGTTTGAGCTTAAATAATCAAGTAATCCGCATGCGGCTCTTTCTTCTCGCTGATCGCTCTTGGATTTGCTAAGATCAGGGCACCTTAAAAAATAGGAAGCGCGGAACGGGCATTCCAAGCAGTTTACAATTCCTACCTATACATTCTGTGGCAACAGACAGAAGGCAGTTTTTTCGTTGTTGTTGCACCCTCTTGTGTCTAGGCATAGACGCATGCAATCTATCGATCACTGATCAACTAATGGATAACCATCAATTGCTTGTATGGGCCGATTGTCCAATCACCTCTCGAAACCCATTGATCGGTCCTAGAAGGTTGGCCACTTGCATCAGCCGCAGGTCTTGAGGACTCTCAGGAAACACCAACCAAGGGTAACCGGTAGGTTGGTTGCATCGACTAGTAGATCCCTGAGGGCTGTGCAAAGATGATATTTTTTACTTCTTTAGAGATTAACTAATTTAAGCAAATATACTAAGTCAAAAACCACTTAAACAAGTTAAGGTCTTTAAGAGGAAAAGTACCAAACGATCCTTGAGTCCTATAAGGTCTAATTTAGGTATTTTGGTTAGGTGTCCCAAGGATTTAGGGCCTACGTGAGTCACATTACATGTATGCTTAGGATTACAAGAATGAAAGCAACTTACAAAATAAATCCTAAAGACATAAGGAGTCATCGTTGTTGATGTTGCATTGACCTTAGGTTCTGAGAGCTCTAAGGAAACACTGGCCGAGGGCAACAGGTTGGCTAGTTGCATCGTTTGATAGACCCCTAAGGAGTGTGCAAAGATGAGATTTTTCACTTCTCTAGAGATTAACTAATTAAGAAAATATATTAAGTAAAAAATCATTTAAACAAGTTCAGGTATTCAAGAGGCAAAGTACCAGATTTAGGTGACCTAAGGATTTTGGTTTTATGTGAGTTACATTTTCTGTATGCTTTCACTAATGCATACAAACTATCTTCCACACTATGAAACTAAGAGAGATTAGATTACCAATATGAATAGGCTTTTTCACCTTTAAACACAAGTGAGGAATCATTAAAGGGTAGTTTACAGTGTCAACCCTAGAGAGTGCCACTATTAGAGAGACACCCCTGTGTAATACAAAATTACGCTCGCACCCCTTACCATCAGTCTCCGTTAGGGAATTTTCCTTAAATGCTAACAATAGCTAGTCTATTTTTTTTTTTAAATACCAAAATACCCTCCTAAAAGGTAAACTACCTAATATACCCTATCTTAATCCCCTAACCCCAAATGGATACTAAGGTCCTTCATCCCCAATTCATAACCCTATTTCACAATAATATCACATTGTAATCCTCTTCCCCAGATTGTAGAACACGACACCGACATGATTCCAGCAATGAGCAACAAAAATTACTTCTTTGTTCCCAAAATCGAATATTAAAACCCTAAAAGGGGCATCTTGCATCACTATGCTTGTAATACCCCGCTTCTTAAACCCGGTCTGATTTCGCGGTTGAACCGGTTTAACCATGCAGGAACCGAGCCAGGGGAAGTTAGAGCGGGTTCCTTATGGGCTATGATGGCACGGGTGACCTTAAACACCGGCTAGCCCGACAAGTCCGAGCCAGTGCCAGAAGAGGCGGGGGTGCCCAAGCCATGTACATGCACCTACCATAAGGCTATGTACGGATAAAACAAGTATTGTAGCCGTATTTTAAGGTATATACATATGCTACATCGTATGCCGGGGGTGGGGTTCGCGCCGAGGCCCGAACCCGATCAAAATCCCAAGTTTTGACCCTCAAGTGGGTGCACCCACCCACCTGAGTGACCCATCCATGTGCACTGTTCACTTATTAGGACTTATATATATAGCTTTATGACTTCATTTTCTTTCCATTTATGTCACCCGTACGTTGGTGAGAATAGTAAAGAGGAGAGAGAAAAGAAAGGGAAGAAGAAGGGAAGAGAAGGAAGAGGAAGAAGGGAAGGATTTCAGTGGCGCCGAAGCTTGATCTTCCCATTCCGGCGTCGGGAGAGTGATCTTCAACTCTAGATCTATAGTTAGAGGTAAGCAAAGTTGGGTTTTGTGAACATTCACCATACCTAAGCTTTAAACCCTTGATTCGAGTATGGTTTCTTGAGATCTTGTAAATCCCCTTTGGAATGATGAATCTAAGCTTTAATAGATGATTTATGTGTTGATCTTGAAGGATTTGAAGAGATATTGACAAGGTAGAAGAAGCATTGTGGGTTTGAAGTGATTTGGAGGGTTTGAAGTCGTTCTTGAGCAAAGAAGGTAAGATGGTTTCCCATCACTTGAATCTAACCTAGATCTAGGTTAGAACCATCCTATAGGACCTTAAAGGTGTGGAGAATGGGTTGAGAAAAACCCCATTTGAATCCCCAAAGAATGGAGAAAGTTGGGAAGAAACAGGGTGTTTCCCGCCAAGACCGGTGGGTACAACCGGTGGGCCCCTACCCGCCTGTGGGTACCCACCTGAGAAGGCAGGGGGGCCTTCGGGCCCAACCAACGGGCCCCTATCCGCCGGTCCTAGCAGGGGCCCCTGGCCAAACCGGCGAGTACAACCGGCGGGCCCCTACCCGTCGGTCCCAACCGGTGGGTAGGACCGATGGGCCAGACTACCCACCTATCTGACCCACCCGTGTGGCCCCGAAGGTGATCCTTATGTCCGATCGAACCCAAATCGGACGTGTGACCTTCTTTTAACGTTTTAAACATGATTTTATCATCGGATCGCATTAATTTTGATCCTAAAATGGTGAAGTACTAACCTCGCTCAATTATGTTAGGTTCACCAAATCCTACCCGATTCGCACCGGATCTCACCCGTACCGAACGGGAATCCTCGTACGCTACAAGTAAGTGGGGAGAGGACGTTTGGCCTTGTTCCAAGGCATTGTTTGGCATTCATTTAATTATATCTAGTCTATTCATGCCATCATGAATATGCTATGTAGACTATTCATTCCACACATTGATGTGCATATGTGCTATGTTTACTTTCCAATTGCCAATTGAATGAGATGCTTATATGTTGAATGTGGACATCATTGTGCATGTTGCATTGATAGACTAGATGCCGTAGTCAGCTTGGAGACAAGTGCATTGGTGGCCCGTGGAATGGGACACGGAGGCACTATGCAATCGTACTATTGTCATATAGGAGCATGCGGTATTAGGATTCTCACCATCCCGTGCTACGACCCTTCCCAATAGGGGTTAAAGTGTTGGGTTATCATTTGGGGGGAAGCAGTGGTCGCGGTCGTCGGGTCACTGTGGCGGTTAGACATAATGCCCAACGAGTCATGTAGGACAGTCGGCAACCCCGGTGGTACATTCAAGAGGGCCAATCGTACTGCTTTTAAATTGCTGGAGTCAGCACCTTTATTTTCAGTCATTTACATTTCTGTTGAGAGCCGGTGGACGGCATTGTCTTTACTTTTTCGAGTACTCACGGTGGGCCTTCTCCGACAGCCCTATGGGCATATCGCGGGAGGGAGTTCGTGGCTCGTACCCGGAGTATACGTGCACTGTGGTTGTAGTAGCACTAAAACCAAGGACTTAGTAATGTTGTTTAGGTGGATGTGATTTAAAATGTATAGCATGGCATGTAGTGTATATGATGTGTTGTGATGTGTGGACTGTTGTGTGGTCCATCTTTCTACTTACTGAGCTAGTGAGCTCATCCCACGTGTACACCCCTTTTTAGATGATTTTGCAGGTCATACATCTGAGGAGCATGGGGTGGGTCCCACAGTCAAATTTCTTGAAGAGGACTGGTGGACCCCTGAGGAGTTAGAGCACAGCATCGACTGCTCGTGCGAGAGCTATGCTGCGGGACAGTAGTTCTGAGGCCGAGCTGAGCTCCACCTTTGAGGCCGTGCTGAGCTCCACTTCTGAGGCCGAGCTGAGCTCTACTACGTGATGCCGAGCTGGGCTCAACCCTTGATGCTGAGCTGAGCTCCAGCCTTGATACTGAGCCGAGCTGTGTACTCTGATTGTCTTGGTGGATTTCCTTATGTACTTGATATTTGAATTTTATTCTTTTTGTGTAAATATCATGCCTTCGTGCCCAAATGTATATAATTATTGTATCACTATCCGGGTATCAAGTATTATGGGATTATTCACAGGTAAAACTTAGTCTTCCGCTGATCTGATGAGTTTATATTAGTTGTGTGTATGCTGTGGTGGAATACAGTATCTGATGATCCTGCCAGGTTTGGGTTAACCGGTGTTAACTTGGTCACTGGCCCGGTTCAGTGTGAACGGGGTGTGACACACCCGACCAAGGAGTGTTCATTTCCCTTTCCACTACTAAGTACTCTCTCACATGTTTTATGACTCTAGAGGTTCTTTATGACTCAATTTTGTCCTAAATCCATAAAATGGACTTCAAAGAAATTAGTCTAAAATGAGTTTTTTTAGGTTGCGTTTGGTAGTCATTTGAAAAAACGTATCTAGTGTTTTTTCTTTTGTTTTATGAGAACAAGAAAACGAAATCTTCTATTTGGTTTACATGGTTCATTTTTCCCTTTTTTCCACTTTTTTTTAAACGAGAAATGTTAGAATATGGTTATTGAGTTTCGTTCCAATACATAATTTTGACACAGAAACTGAAAATTCTTGTTTGACACTAAATGTGGTTTCTAGAACAGAATGACTACCCAATGCAGCCTTAATAAGAGCAAATCTGTCTATAAAATATAAATAAATAAGAGTAAATATGTTTGTAACCGAGATGGTTACAACATACTATTGTGACCACTTTTGTATCCCTTTTTTGCCTTCAGTATTTTTGTAATTTCACATAAACCCATGCTCTAATTCATCTTTCTCTCTCTTCCAAACATTTGACAGCCTTCTCCTACGACCCAACCTCTACCCAGCGTAAGCATCCCTTTCTTAACAAATTGAATCATAGGTGAATATAAAGAGGAACAAGGGCTCTGGCTTTGCAAAGGGACCCTCTTAACCTCTTGCCTTTCAATTGGAAACCCAACAACAGACATTGTAGGAGAAGCAATATTTAGCATTATCATTTGAAAGGCATAAACGTTATTTTCTAGGCATAGTTGTCATGACGCCTAGGTGAACCAAAACGGTCAAGGGAGGCAAAATTCTAGGCAACACCAGCAAGATGCCAATCCAAGCAAAAATGCCTTGAAAATTATGATTATGGGTATTAGATCTCTATATAAAGCTTTAATTTAGGGCCCATTTGATTTTGTTTCCATAAATGGTTTTCCCCTTTTTCTGTGCTCATAAACGGAAAAACACCTCAAAAACTGTTTGATTTTTCTATTTCGTTTCACTTGTTTTTAGATATAAAAATAGAAATGTATGCCTAATTATGTGTCTAGAAACATGAATGGATAAACTAGTCAGACTTATTTTTCTGCTTTTAGAAACAAGTGGGAGGGATAAAAATTATGAAAAATCCGATAATACTTCACTCGACCTACCCCAACCTCAATTCATTGTTGAAACTTCTCACTATCCAAAAGCGGTAACTCCAACCTGGTTGTGCGAATCGCACAGTTCTAAACTGCCCTCATCCTTCTGATGCTCATCTCCAAGAAGCATGCCTGCGACTTTAATATCATGCCTTCACTCGTGAGCTACATACCTGCAAATATCGTCCCTTCACTCGTGTCTTGAACCGGACTACATTGTTGAAAATATTTCGGGAAACAAAAAAATCAAACACCTTTTTGCAATTCCAAAAATTATTTCTTAGCACAAAAATGGAAAATCATTTCTGCTATTTCTAGACACAAAAACAACAGAAACAAAATCAAGTGCCCTTAGTCTTCTGCAAAACTCCTCAATTAGAATATGATCCCAATCTTGATAGTGCTAGGCACCTCCTTGTTAAAAGCCCTCAACATGCCAAGTGCAGCCATGTCCACAACAAATGGAGAAGAACTAGGCTTATGCACGGATTTGCTTTCGTAGTCAATTAGTAAAGTGGATTTTTCCCTTGAAAATAACAAATTTGTGAAATGTGAAATTCTCTCCTAGAACTGTGGAGTTCACAAATCTATTAGAAAGTATAATTACCAACTTTTACGTAAATTTAAAAATGGATGAGGTTGGGCTAGTAGTCTCAGATGGAGATGGGATTGCAGGTGTTTATGGATTAAACGAGATTCAAGCTAAGAAAATGGTTGAATTTTCTGAAATCTATGACAACATGAGCTTAATTTTCTGTTAGAATAATTTATAAGATCGATATGACGAATCAATGAACAAAAACAATAATACAATTATGAATCTAACTAACATATATCTGGATCCATATCGTACTGGAAAGATTCCACAAGCTTTAGCTTTTCCCTCTTATACAATCTTCTTTCCTAAGCTTTTTCTCCTTGTTAGTCTTGTCTGCTCCCTTCTCTTTGTAAATTGTCAAATTGGTAACAGCTAATGGGTGTTGCTTCCTTTATATCGATGAGGAGTAGGGACTAATCCTAAAATAAAAGATAAGTGGGACCTTCCCATAATAGGACCCAATTGTAAAGAGGTCCACTGGTCTTTACACTTTAAGACGATTAACCAAATACCCGAATTCCCATTAGGGGATCACTCCTGAATCAGTCTTCGTCCAACCCAGCCTACCGATCAATACCCAACCATTAATCTGATCCCACACAATGATTGGTACTAGTCCATACATAGAAAAATATTACATATTCTCATTTGGGTAGTAACATGTCATTGCTTCAACCTTGAATTAGACAATTTGTGACCACATAATAGGAAATGTTGAGAAGTAGCTCACCTTAAAACATTGCACCCTTGGACCAAACAACAACACAAACACCCAATCATAAGCATCATCACATCTTAAATCGACATGGGACACTTCGCGTCAAAGTGCATGTACTCTCACCCGCTTTTGGGCTACACACGTGTAAAGTAGTGGTATGAAAATTGCATGTCACAGTAATTAAGCATGTCAAATCCAAATTAGTCTTGACTTCCAACTGAAGTCGCTAGTTACTCCAACACTGGGAGCCCACTGGAATCATTCTTCATGTGGTAAACTACCACTAAAACTACCAAAATAGTTACTTCATATAGAAGCACACTACATCTCTTATCAAGAAGCCGATGAAGACTGGATCCATAAGTCCCTATACACTATCCCAAACTCTCAAACTGAGAAAACTCTACTAGCTCGCATAATAGTGTATCCAATTTTAAACAACCTCTGGCACATAAGGGGGATAACACTACACACTGCCTCTACTATCATTCAAGGTTGATAACAATTACATGTATAAATCACAGAAATAATATGGCCAAAAAGCATCAAGCAACAATAATATTAAAGATTTAACAAACACTGTTTGTATCAAGTACTCCCACTAATAAAATACATCAAAGGATCTAACTAATCCTATAGGAGTCAAATGCTCTTTAATAAAAAAAAATATTTTTAGAATCAATCATTTGTTAATGAATTTATCATCACACAAAAGTGGGAAAATTATATTACCCCCACTAATCTTGAGTATATACTCTGATCGATAATGTTATCCTTTGAAAAAAACAAAAAAAATGACAAATTCATTGAATGTCAAAATTTCACTATCTGGAAGCTTATTAAAAGTAATTTGATTAATTTAAAATATTCATCTGACCCCTTAGAATTATCAATAGAATGTCCACTAATGGTCCTAGGTCCTATGGGTTATAAGTCCACCACACTTCCGTTGTGGATCCATAAACATGTAAGTGTCTTTTGAGTTTAATCTCAACATAGTTAAAAATTATTTGCATCTAAACAAATGTAGCTATGTTTGGATGTTTAGTAATATAAAACTGAATTTGTAAAGGTCATCCAAAACTAGTATACCATAAGACTATCAACAAAGTTAAGAGAAAAGAGTTTTCGTCTGAGTGACGGTATATAAGCAACATTATTCAACTTTAAAAAACTAAATCAATAGATGAAATAGATAATTACTTCAATGTAATCTACTTGAATTCTCTCGTCTTTCCCTACATATGCAACCATTCCATCACTTAGTCTCTTTCTATTTCAAAAGCTCTTTCAATATTTCTTGAAGTTGAGTACACAATGTTGAGGTCTTCTTTTCCTTCATGTTGAAGAAACTGTAACAATCAGCTTTCTTGTGGCCGACCTTCTTGCAGTAATCGCATTGTACTTTAAAATTGTTGGACCCTCGTCCCTTTCCTTTTAAATTCTCATGTCTAAGTTTATAAAATTGGCCATTGTTTTCTGAAATTTGCAAATTCCTTTTTAGGACTCTTGCCTTTTTGATGTTTGTATTGAGTATCCTTGTTTGCTTCATCGTTAACCAAGTACATATTATTCTTATTATTTTTCTTTGATTCCTCCTCTTGCACAAGGATGGAAGTCATCTGCTCAATGTTCCATTCCAGACTGTTTGCATTATAAGATGTCTTGAGGAAATCAAATTTAGTAGGGAGAGATTCCATAATCTGCCATACTAGGAATGCATCAAATATTTTCACTTCCATAACAGACAACTTGTTCACATACTTAGTCATTTTCAAAATGTGATTGCGAATTCCACCAACACCATCATACCTCGTGTTTGAAAACATCTTCAAATATGTTCCCCTTTCTGCCTTGTCAAATTTCTTGGCAACCGTTGCCAAAAAATCCTTGGCCTTCTTTGGTTCAATTATACGCTCTCTACTAGACTTATCAATGGTGTGCCTTATAACCAAGGTGCACAAACGGTTTGATTCCTCCCACTCTTTTGAGAGAGCCTTGGCTTCAGCATTACTTTCAGCCGTAGGTTTAGGAGGCTCATTAGTTAACAACGATGTCTAAACTCATGATTGCTAGCGACACAGTTAGGGATTCAAGCCACTCCTCATAATTTGTGCCATTGAATGCCTTGATTGATGCAAGGTGGGATACCAAAGCTGGTAAACACAAAAAATTAGTTTACCAAAAAAATATGCATAACAAAGCATATATTATAACAATGCCACTAATAAAAATAATAAATATGACCAAGTGAGCAAATGATCAAATTTCTATCAGTCTCGTTCCCATAACAAAATAATAGGAAAACCCAAAAGAACTGGGTGAAAGAAATTTCTACCAGTCTTGTTCCCTAACAAAATAATAGGAAAACCCAAAAGAACTGGGTAAAAGGTCCTACGTCATTGGGGTCACACATGTGGTGGCAATATCGCCCAATACGCAGTGGACTCTTTCTGAGCAAAGCGAAATGCTTGAAACAATACTTCATTGGAAATCCCGTCACCTGTAGTGGCAAGACAAAAACTCCCAATTCCATGAAGCTCAATAACATTACCCTTACTCAATCGAGCGAAACCGACCAAATGAAGACTCACTTGTGGTGGTAAGAGCACGACGTTCGTCAAATGGTCTCTCGAGGGCAATCTATAAACACTACTAGTGGCGATCCCATGCCCCGAGAAACTAGCCGGTTGAACGGAAGCATCATCACTCTGGTCATAAAATCCCATAAAAAAGACTGCAGACAAGGCCCATGGGTTCAGTCTTGGGTGCAATACAATATTATGGATTATTTCAGCCCATTAAATGGAAACATTTCAAGCCTAAGTCCATGTAAGTGACCCTCTATGATAATCCCATAAATAAAATATCACATGACACATCCCAAAATTACAATCATGGTGGGTAAACAAGTTTATAAATATTGAGAAATCTAGTGTATATGCATTATCACAGTTGTTTATTAATGTTTGGTTATGTTTATATATAGCAATTTATACACTTTTTAATGCAGAAGTAGGCTATTTACATTTGGTTTTACATCATAGATGAATCCAAACTAAATTTTGTTTCTATTTATATATATATATATATATATAGAAAGCATGAAAATGAGGTAGAAATAGGCATATTTCATATTCTGTTTATATAAATTGCTATCAGAAATAAATAAAAACAGAAACAAACATATTTATGCAACTCTATTCACATAAATCAATTCCAAAAATAAACAGCAAGCAAAACGAACCTATTTATGATTATATTTATAAAAGAATACATTTTAAGAAATAGAAACATAATTAAAAGTGAAACTAACAAAAGAGTTTCACAAAATTGTTTCTCACAAAACTTTTTTTTTTTTTAATTTAAATACCATGAAACCCACGTTAATCTCTCTCAAGTTGAAACAAAAAAAATCGATCTCATAATGAAACATAAGAAATTAACATAAACAATGGAAGAAAATGATACTTGTAAACTCAAGATGAAAATTGGATCCATAGATTGAAAAAAAAAAAAAAAAAAAAAAGAATTGATCAGAAAGACAAAAAATATATTCAAGAAGGCAAACAGCAAGAATAATATATATCGTTCAATGATCCAATCATATCCCCACTCTGATACCAAGTATTAGAATAATTTACAGGATCGATATGACGGATCAATGAACAAAAACAATAATACAATTATAAATCTAACTAATACATACCCTGATCCATATCGTATTGGGAATATTTCATAAGCTTTTCGTATTGGGAAGATTCCACAAGCTTTAACTTTTCCCTCTTGTACAATCTTCTTTCCTAAGCTTTCTTTCCTTGTTAGTCTTGTCTGCTTCTCTCTCTATGTAAATTGTCAAATTGGTAACAACTAATGGATGTTGCTTCCTTCATATAGATGAGGAGTAAGGATTAACCCTAAAATAGAATACAAGTGAGACCTTCCCATAATAGGACCCAATTGTAAAGAGGCACATTGGTCTTTACACATTAAGGTGGTTAATCGAAGGCCTGAATTTTCATTAGGGGATCATTCCTGAATCGGTTTTCTTCTAACCCAGCCTATGGATCAACACCCAACCACTAATCCGACCCCACACAATGACTGGTACTAACCCATACATAAAAAAACATTGCATTTTCTCCTCGAAGGCATGATTGATAAAATTGAAGACCACCTAAGGAGTTTTTTTATTTTTTTTAGTGAAAGATCACCTGAGGAGTTTAATGGGTCAAGAAACTTAACTGGTAGCAATTCAGAATGGAATATATATATATATATATATATCTCAAACCATTAGATTTAGATTGGCTAGACTCTCTACATGGAATAAATAGCAGGGCATGGAGTCATGCATCCAAGAGTGTTGTTAAGGAGTTTTTGCCGATCCAAGTTGTTAATTGAACTAGGTTGGACTGGGCCTTGATCTGGTTCATTTGTGAGTCACCCTGAGATAATCATAGATAGACTTGGGTTAGGAACCCTAGCTAACTAGATGTCTATAAATAAGAGGGTTTGGCTACAATTTATAGTAAGGTTTTTTATCTAATCTCAAGAGATCTCTCTCTTTCCCTATTCTTTTCTGTCTCTCCAAATTGTGAGTATGTCTAAGGTCTCTATTGAAAATCTTAGGCATCGTTTGACAATGTTTCATTTCTGCCATTTCTGCGTTTTCTTGTTCCCAGAAACGGAGAAATAACCTAAAAAGTGTTTGATAAAGTTGTTCTATTTCACCCGTTTCTAGAAACATAAATCAAAATTTATACATATTTACAATTCTATAAATGACTTTGATGAAACAAGTCCAACTTGTTTCGTAGTTTCTAGAAATGAATTTGAGAGAAAAAAAAATGTTGTTGTGCCTGATAAATCTCTCAACTATTTAAACCTAAAAAGAGACAACCAAACCCTCTCTCCCTTTTGGGCATCCGATGATACTATTGGGTTTTTTAGGGGCATTATGTTTACCGAAAAAGTTTCAAGAAACAGGTTTATCAAACATCAAAAAAATCCATTTTTGTTTTCACAAACGTAAAAAGCCGTTTCTACTATTTTTAGACAGAGAAACAACAGAAATGCTATCAAACGGTGCCTTAATTCAGGAATTTTGTGTACTAATGAAACCTAAACATTGTTTCAAAATAAGTTGATTACATCCAATGAAGAAATTTCTCTCTTGATCTCATCTTCCCATGTAATCTTAATTCAAGAATTTAACAAGTGGGCTTCAAATTGTGAGTTACTATTCCCTTCACCCTGATGTCAAGGGGTTCAGCAATCAGCATGGAAATTGATACGGATGAGTATGGATCGGATAGGTTTGCCCCTGATTTTCTCAAAAACAAAATTAGATTTTTAATTATTTTACCCTTGGTTCAATCATTCCATTGATACAGTAATAATAAGATAGCGATATCAATACGAATCATTTGTATCGAACAATCCAATAACGATATCTCAAATCATGATTATAATCCCCCGAATTTGTAATTGGTAGAAACAAACAAAAGCTCTCAATCAGCAGATTCTGATTATCTATTACTTATTATTTTTTTTAAATTTAAATTCCACCTACACCCACATTAAGTGCCGCTAAGTTAGTGATTGAATAAGATTTAGCTTAAGGTTTCAAATCATTGATGGAAGAAGCTAAGGAAACCCTCCCACATGTTTATGTTGGCCAATTATCAGAGTGGGCTCTTATTGTTTCTGTGAGTTAGGTTTCCATAGATGATTTGGACCCGCCATTTAAGCATCATTATTTGTGTGGGTTCTTATGAAGTTCGGTGGATTGATGCTATATATAGGTGAATCAGCTCTGCAAGTCAGATTTGAAAATGGGAGTGTTTCCTGTGGGGGAGTGTGACCTTTGCGCACAAGGGAGTAAATGGAAGAACACATAAAAGCATCATATATGGGGTCATTATTGCATTTCATCATGTGGGTGATCATTCCCCCCCCCCTCCACCCACCCCCCTCCACCCCACCTCCACCCCAACCCCATGTGTCTGGGCACAACCCCTACATTCCCTCATAGAAACCATTTTCCATTTGAAAATATATAAGGCAGGAAATTTCTCAACCATGTGTAAAGGAAAAATATACATATCTAAGATCATTCTTACTTTGCTCCATTTAGTCAAACTAACTCATCAATAAGTTTGGGTATGACAATTTTAATACTTGTTAAAAATTAATCACAATAAAAAGCTTACAATAATGATACAGTACATGTTTAAATTAGGTTCCTCTAAAAGATGAAATATGGACATATACATCTCACTCTTTATTTTCGTGAATCATAGAGATCAGACATGTAGTTGGAATATCAACTGAAAAACCTCAACATAATTTATGCATCACACATGTAGTTGGGATTTCAGGCCAAGAGTTGTTAGAAGAGCATCTTGTGAACATTAAAATCAATCCTAAAGTAAGATAACGGTTGCATAAGAAGAGTGTTCTACACAATCGCACAAGAGATTAGATCCCACATGGAATCCCCATCCAGAACCTAGATCCTCTCTTGGACCATGAACTCTTGCAACAATCTCACACCATCCATTGGGTGTGGGTCCTCACACCCAGAGGTGGCCCCCACCCCTTGAATGACACATTGAACTGGCTTTCTCTGTACTGTATCACCAATTCAGTATGGGCCAACTATTGGTATCTATGTCGTCATTATCAATATGGATTGACAGATACTAATAGGAACTTGGGTAGAACTCATCCTATATAAGGCTACTCATTTTAGATGTGGTATTATTACTTAATTTCACCTTTCCTATGGAACCCCAAAATGAACTATCGAGATCTTTCTATCTCCCCCTCCACACGAGAGCAACCGAGATCTTCTCTGATTTCAATCTTGGAAACACACCCAGTACTCACGCCCTAGTTTTTCTAGAATCTTGGTCCTATCACACCCTAGCCCTGCCACAACATTGGCTCTAGTACCATTTATTAAAGACTTGGGTAGAATTCATCCTTAAAAGCCAACCGTTAAGAAAATGGCACCTAAGTACCTATAAATCTCCCAATCGGGGCTATTCACTTTCAAATATAGAATTATTACTTTCATCTTTCACGTGAAACCCCCACAAGTGCGGCCAATTCAACACCGATTCCTAAAACCCTAGTGACAAACGAGCAGCAATATAAGCATATACTACATTGTAATATCAACTATATATGTCTTACCAAAAAAAAAACGAAATATCAACTATATGACTTGTTTTATGTTAGGATAAAGATCTTGGCAAATTTCCATTTCCGTCATTCAAACTTGCACCAGTGAATACTAGTCAAACATAAAATTTTGGGAAAAGTCTAGCCATGTCGTCTGGCTGTCAAAACTTGGTCACTATCTCTTCCCCACTGCATGGAAAAGATGACCATGCCCAGCAGCCCATGTGTGCCCTCCCGCAAGAATTTTTTTTTTCATAAGTTCCTGCAAATGACTTGATTACTAATTTTTCTTCTTCCTTAAAATAATAATAATAAATACTGACTTCTTGCTGCCAAAACAGAAGTCCGCAGCCCCAACCCCACCCAACCCAGAAATTATTGACTGATCTTTTCCAAGAAAGGTCTTTTATTTCAGGGACTATTCATCTTATCTTTTATAAAGGAGCTGAGGACGAGTGGAAGGGATAAGAGTAAAGAAAATTACTCCCAGCTGAAAGGAAATGGATCAGAATCAGAGTGATCGAGTGGATTATTACTCCCAGCTAATAAAAGCTGCTGAGAAAGGAGACATAGAGCTCTTGTATAAACTGCTCGAGAAAGACTCATCTATTCTTGACAAAGCAGATCGGCAGTTCACAGACAATCCACTACATGTTGCTGTATCAAATAACCATTTATTCTTCGCAGCTGAAATAGCAAATCTGAAGCCTTCATTAGCTAAAAGGAGAAATCATCATGGATGGAGTCCTCTACATATAGCTGCTGAAAATGGTCAGGTAGAGGTCGTGAAGAAGCTCTTGAAAGTGGTAGATAAGGAACTATGTTTCATCAAAGGTAGAGAGATGATGACTCCTCTTCACTGCGCCGCGAAATCTGCTGTACCTGGAAGTGAAATTGTTATTAAGGAGTTGCTTTCTGCTTCCTCAAAGTGTATCACCATGTTAACTACTAAATGTGAGACAGCTCTCCACACTGCTGTAAGGAATGGTAGGTATGAAAACTTCAAAGTACTGGTGGAATGGATCAAGAAAGAAAGGGTTTACAACAATCTAAGCTGGAAGGACCAAGAAGGTAACACCATATTGCACATTGCATCTTCAAGAAGGCAACTTGAGGCAAGAAAGTCTTTCCCTTTTCTTCTCTGAGATCAGTTTTTTCTTTTCTTTATTTATTATTATTATTATTATTATTTGGTAAAGTAATCTTAGTTTAATAAGGATCAAAGAGATGTGTGATCAGGATACCACTTATGTTAGGCTGTGTTTGGTATGTATTCTTAGAATGCTAAGTTGATAATGCATTCCAAGAAATCATACCAAACAGAGCTTTAGTTTACTACCCATGATCTTAAACATCTGAACCCCCAGTATATATATATATATATATATATTTGTCGACTAACCTTCTCATTCTCAATATTTTTTGAGTCCTGGGCATCCCACCCCTTTGCAGGTCTCAACTCTAAATCATGGTTAAAGAGAATGAAATATATAACTATACTTTGAAATGGTTTTGGAATCATTAGTGGAAATTTTGAAATTAAGGTTGCATTTGGTATGATTTTTTTGAATGCATTAATTATGGACTAGAATGCAATGCAGACTTTATTTTTATATTTCTAGTTTAATTGTCATGTAATTTTCTGACTTGAACCTTACCTAGGAATTTGAATCTCCGATGTGTGTATGGGGACTTATCAGTAGACTACAAGACACTCTACTTTCACATAGGCTTTGTTTGGTTGTAAGGGGTACTAAAGGGAAGAGAAGTGAAATCTTCATACTTAAGAAAGAAATGTTTATAATCATTACCCTATGTAATTATATCATTAACTTCAAATCATTCCATATATGGTTATTAAATTTCACTTTACTTTGCATCCAAAACCTTTTGCTATAACATGTAAAAAAAAAAAATAATAATAATAATAAATAAATAAAATAAAAATTACATACAAAATGTATCATTATAAAATATAAAAAAATAAAATTGTTTATACAATCACATAGGATCACGTGGAACAATGATTATAAAAATTTATTTTGAAAGTTTCACATCCCTTCCCCTTAAATGTCCCTTGGTTGGAAGGGAAATGACAATAAGGAAAATTATCTTTAACACAATTAGAAGAGACTTGTTTAAATGACACATCTATAAGTGTATTCAGAATTTGAAATTTTTTTTTAATTATCCCTTGTTCCATTCTCCAAAGTTCTTAAGTTAGAGGTATACGAAGTTGGGAAAAGTTTCTCTGAACCTAATGCAATTCCTATGCCTACAAACATACATATTTTCTTATTCATTTTATGAAAAATAAGAATGTGAGTAGGCGTAAAGGATGTATGTCTTAGTAAAATGATTTACCGTTATGTCATTAGCTAAAGCTACTATTATCTTGTACATTTTTCAAGTACACATGAGAAATGATAGTTTCTATTTTCTTAAAAAAAAAAAAAAAGAAATGACAGTATATATCTTTATTGGAAAAAAATGTAATATACAAAAAGGGTAAAAAGAGTTAGGTTACAAATGATTTGACATCTTAAAGGGTGTCAATAAGAAAATTCCAAATTAAAATGAAAACTCTTGTATTCATTACCTATTGTGCAACTAACTTCAAAATATTCCAAAATTGGTTCTTAAAATTTATTTACCTGAACCAAATCCCTCAGAATTGAAACGTACAATTGTCAATTATGATTAGAGTTATAAATAGTTTGGCTTTAAAGGCTCCATTTTCTTGCAAGGGAAATTAAAGGGAAGGGAAGTGAACTTTTCGAACCTAAAAAAGAAACTTTTGTAATTATTACCCTAATGATTGTCTCTAATTCCAAATCATTCCATATTTGATTAGAAAAATTCACTTTACTTTGGTAAATAAAACATTTAAGCTTAAAAAGTATCATTACTATATATGGTAAGAAATTTAAGTCATTTATACAATCATATTAGATTTTACTACCCAACTTTCCTTTTTTAGTTTAAAAATTTTCACTTCCTTTCTCTTTATTTTCCCTTGCAACCAAACAAAGCCTTTAGGAAATTAAATAAAGGAAAGTGAAGTCAAATCAATATAAAATTGAAAAAAAATGTTTACCTCATGTGATGGTGTAACTAACTCAAAGGAAGTAAAATAAATTTTACATCTAAAAACTATATTTACCCAATATAGTAAGAGTTTTAGGTAAATTATACAATCACGATTACAAAACTTAATTTTTCTTATACAAAAATATTTCACTACCCTTAGGATTTAATTTGGGACAAGAATTGAGAATTAACCCGCTAAAACCCAGAATCAACCTGTCCCATTACTAAATGGAATGGTTCTAGGAGCTGATTTTGAGACTAGTTATTAAATAAAACAGAATGAATACGGGATGAATTTAGGATGGATTTCCTGGCAGATCCAAAACCAAAAGACCAATACAAAATCAGCTAAATTTGGAACTGCAAGGACCAATTTACGTTGCATATTTACTTATATAGGTTTAGTTAATACTTAATAGTTGTAAGTTAGAGATTTTCTTATTGACACCCCTTAAGTTGTCAAATAATTTTGACTTTACTATCTTTTTAGTGCAATACACATTTTTTTTTTCCAATGAGGGTAAATAATATCATCATTTCACATGTGTGTTCAAAGATGTGTAAATACAATGATAGCTTTCCATAATGACATAATGGTAATGACTTTTTTTTTCAAATTATTTTTAATACTCTTTTTTACCCCTAACTTAAGAGAATTTTTGGGAAGAAGAAAACAAAGGACGATAAAAAAAAAATGTGCTAAGTTCTAAATATACTATAGAGGTGTCATTTGGCCTAGATCCTCTCCACTGTGCTAGTGTGTCTAGCATGCAGCGTATGATTGCAGCACCTTGGCATCCACCCCCAATTCTTCCCAACCATCAGATGTGCACTAGGAGCACTAACGTGCTGAAAATGATCGGATCTCGTTCTCATTTACAGTCTTTATAATTTACACAAGGGCTATATTCTAATTAAAAAGAAAACTAATGGTTATGTACCAAAGAAACATTTATACTTGCATGTTTGAAACTTTGAGGGGCTATAACCGTTAAGGAATCGAAACTGAGTTATGTCATAATTATAAAAATAAATCTACTCATACTTAAGTGCCCAGAGCCATGAAGGAAAAGGAGTTGGGACCATTTAGTATATGAGATGGTTATGAGATTCACTCCCTAAAATCGTCTGCAATTGCTGCACCGGTGCAATGAGCATCGGGTGGCTGGGAGCTCCTTAGGACGCATGCTCAGATGCTCTCAGCTGTCTGATGCTCACCGCACCTCACTGCTCGTTGCAGAGTATGTGGACTCCCCTTAGGGTCGAAACTAATAAGAAATTTGACAGCCTTACCTTTACTTGCAATCAAATAGAGCCTTCATGATTACAAAGATTTCTTTCTTTTTTAAACCAATTCCACTTACCTTCCCTTTTTGAATGTAACCCAGGCAGCAGCCAAGTACCTGCAACCCATGGTAACAGCCAGGAGAATGAAATCTCAGGGGTATGGGTGGAAAAATACACCTTAGGTGGGTATTTTCAAACCTACCCCGGGGATTCCATTTCCTTGGTTGTTACCATGGGGTTGCAGCTATTAGGCTGCAATCCGGACAGCAGCGAACTTTTTTCCATAACAAGATGGGCCTTATAATGACAAGTTTGCAATTTTACAGAATTTGAAGATGATAGAGCTGCTGCTTTCCAATTCTAGCTATTTTGTTAGAAAGGCTCTGAAAATAAACGAGAAGAACACAACGGGATTCACAGCCTTGGATGTCTTAATGGAAACAAAGATTGAAACACTGTGTAATGGAACCAGGGCTGATGAATCTCCAACAGAACCCAGCCGGGAGGAGATAATAGTTTTCACTGATAACGCCCAAGGAGATCAAAATCAAACAGATGTATACAAAATGGAAAAGATCCTTAAACATGCAGGTGCTAAGAGGAGTCAAATAACTTGTTGTATACCACCACACAGTGAAGCTTCTAAAACAAAAATGGTGTTAAGTTGTGGAGTTAAATGGTTACTTAAGGTTCCCAATTTCCTAAGTTTCAAGGTTGATAAAGACACTTCAAGCGACGTTCGCAATGCTTTGTTAGTGATTTTTGTTCTCATCGTCGCGGTGACATACCAAACTGGAGTTAACCCTCCAGGAGGTCTTTGGCAAGATAATGAATCCATCACCAGCAACGACAGCAACGACAGCACCAACAGCACCAAATTAAAGGATAAGACTGCAGGAACACCAGTTTGGTTTGATCAGAACCCAAACTCTTTCCAAGTTCTAATGCTCTGTAACTATGCAGGGTTTCTTGTATCTCTTGTCATGGTTTTCAATCTTACAGAAGGATACCCTTTACGCGGTCCAATTCTGCTAGCCTTACTCTTTATGTTGCTTACTTATGGATTATCGATTCGTCTACTGTTCCTGGGTTCAGGTACTCTTGCTCTGTTGTTCCATGGCATGATATTGACTGTTCCATTGCCTGTTGCATTAGTCCTTTTGGTTGCTACAGCAAATTGGATATGGGAGATTAAGTAGTTTAACTCCTTGCCTTTGTATAAGAGTTTGGTTGAGAATTTGGTATGCCTATTCATTATGTTTGCTTTCTCTGTAAGATTTTAGTGAAATTGCAAGGGAACTCTCTCTCTCTCTCTCTTTTCCTAGTATATTATCTTTCTTTTTTTTTTTTTTTTCCTGTAAATGTCCATCATATATTATTAAGACTTGTATGGATGTTGCTCTGAAGCAGTCTATACTTTATAGGATGTCTTGAAATGATAGCTTTTTTTCAATTTTTTTTTTTTTTGGTTT
>NC_056567.1:22153887-22254685 GCF_013358625.1 Macadamia integrifolia | reverse complement strand
AAGATTCAAAATCAATTTTTTCTTTACAAAGATTTGGGTGCCTATGTAATATGTAATGAAAAAAAAAAATTTTGAGCAAAAAACTAAAATTCCAAACAATACCTCCTAGAATATAAAACTTATACTAATTTCAATATAACTAAAGATTAATGAGGCAATTAGAGAAAACACGAATTTTAGAAGGCTAGCTAGTTGTCACTCAAAATAATATCATTATCAGTTGGGTCAACATACATAGATAGATAACATCATATGAATCTTCCAAGTTGTTTCTCTTTGCATAGATTTAGATAATACATTTCATTATAAACCCCCAGATATTCTCACATAACCCAAGAAAAAAAAAAGATGAATGAACAAGAAGTTTAAGATGTATTTTTTCTATCATGTCAAATGCAACGAAGATCTTGGATATTCTCTTCTCCTATTAGCACAATGTCCTTATTTTCCATGTCTTAAATCCTTAGAAGCGTAGTAATTCACCCTAATGTCAACCTGAATAAGTATAACAAATTTTTAGTCAGCAAGTCATACCGTAATTTGAGAACTACCATACCTTTTTAGATTTGCTTTAATTCAGTTTTGGCCATGTTTCTCACTGAAATCAAGATTCAATTTCTATATATGGTATGAAGTATGTAATATCAGTTCATTCACATGATAAAAAAAAAAATTGCCAACTCAAAAGGAAAGTAACTTAAAAGATTCATATGATGTTATCTATTGAAACTACTTATCACAAAAAAGGTGTAAATTACGCAAAAGTATAACAGCAAGATACATCAACGTCAACTCAAAAGGAAAGTAGAGGATTGTCACAAAGTTAACATAATAACCTTTACCACAAGCTCGTTGTGGAGATTCAGCAAGTGGTACAATATGTTCCATCAAAGTTCTGAATTAGCCTTATCTTTTCCCCTATTTCTCCTAGTAATCAACCTTAGAATAGCTTTATCTTTTCCCATGTTTCTTTTAGTAATCAAACTAATAATATATTATGTTTTTAAAAGTGTAACTCCAATCGGAATCCACAAACAAGAACCTAATTTGGATCTAAGTATGCTGAGCCTACATGGTTTTATGGATCCCTTTTTTTTTTTTTTTTTGATAGTTTTGTCAAAAGTAAAGACTTCATTGATGCAGTACCAACACTATGCAACCCTGCCTGTTGGTTGCTTAAATTAGTTATAGAAGATTAACTTCTAAGACAAGATAAATTACTCATCCATTTTCTGATTTCTTCGTATTAAAATTTTCATATGCATCCTTGGTTGCACTTCATCTCTTATAAGTTAAAACTTGAGTCACATTTTGTTTTTGTTTTATCCATGAGTTGCATCCTGATGAGCCTATTTATATGTGAATTTAGGCCATTAGTTCTTATGTTTTTAATGTCTGAGACGGAGCTACTCGAGGTGTTTGTTTGTGTTTTCAGGTTTTAATTGCATTCTTATGGAAGAGGAGAATAATAAGCTATGAACCTAAAAGAAGAAGATCAAAGGAGAAATTGGAACTGAAAATCACTCAATTTATAGGAGGTGGGGCAAAACAAGTTACAGAAGAACCATTGTTGAAGATCCGAAGCCCAAGTTTTATTTTCATTCACGTTAGAGGGTCGGACCATTGAGAAGAGAAGTGTGGGGGCATTCTGATAATTTTGAAAGTTGAGGAGTTCTCCGAAATATATTGGATATTAGGCTCATTGAATTTATATTTTAAAATGATACATCTTTAATTCTTAGGTCGGATCACTCCAGAATCAGAATGAAAAGATATAGCCAACAAATTAATTCGGACTGAAGTTGGAATGTGAATTGATTTTTTGACCTTTAATTAATTCAGAAAAATTAACGTATCCATGTCACCCTCTTCCCCTCTTCTCATTTCCGTTACACTCTACCACTTCTAGTTTCCTTTACCTTTCTCTAAAGTTTCTCTCATCCGTCCCATCACACCCTCTCTTTGACCTGTCACATTCAACCCATCATCATCACGTGAGATTCCCATCTCCTAAACCACTTTTCTCTCTTCCTACAATCCTTTTAATGGGACTTTTGCTATTTTTATCGTCCATAAGTAGAAAGCTATGGGTGGACGAAATACACAAAGTGGGCAGAATATACACAGAGGGCAGATTTTTCATTATAACCAAGTTGGTAAACAGTACTTTCTTTTTCTCCTTTATTAAATCCTTTTAGTTTTTCTTTTTTAAATTGTAATGTACAGTTGGAGTTGGGATTGAAGATTGAAGTCAGAGACAAGATTAAGGGGGTGTTTGGTTCGAATTATCCATTGGACCAGATTCCAGGGATTCTGGATTCTGGATCTAACTCATATGAATGAGTTTCTTTAAAATAATTTTAACTCGGTAAAAAAACTATTTGGTTACCCTGATTCTATCACTTGATTCTAAGTGGAAAATTGTTTGGTTACCCTGATTCTATCACTTGATTCTGAGTGAAAATTGTTTGGTTACCCTGATTCTGGCCATTGATTCTGAGTGTAAAACTGTTTGGTTACGTTCAAGGATTAAAGTATCGGTATCGATCGTCGTATTGGTCAACCAAAATTAAAATACGTATCGGAAGGTATCGTATCGTATCGGAGATACACTAAGATAAGCTAAAGATACACACATAAATGGATAGGAAACCATTTTTTAAACACTTTTGCATAAAGAATTTGTTAAAAAAAGCTATTGATAACATGTATTATGCATAAACACTAAATTGAGGGTATCGTACTAAGAATTCAAGGTCTGTAGTTGTCCTATAAATGTAAAATCCTTATTCCCAACCTTGATTTCCATTTTAGTTAGAGAGAAATATGGCTGACATCAACTTTGGAACAAAAACCCTTCAAAAAATTATTTTTTTCTCAAAAATTACCCATATTGGCCATTATATGACCGTAGTGCCAATACGTATCGATACTCACCGATACGTACTGATATATATATATATATATATCGATACTCACCGATACGTGTTGATATATACCGATACGTACCGATCGATACATACCGATACTCACCGATACGTACCAATACATACCGAAACGTATATTTTACCTCAATTTTATATTTTTCATAGAGTCGTATCGAGGCATGTTGTATCGTATCGATGCATATTAGTGGTGTATTGATGCATATCGGTATGTATTGTAGGATATATATCGATACGAAATGATTTAAAAAATTCAATGTATCGTATCGATGCGTATCGTATCGACCGATTAAATTTAAGATACGTATCGAAGGGTATCGTATCGGTATCAGAGATACTTAAAACCATGGTTACGTTTGAGTCTTTGAACCCATGTTCTGTTAGAAAAAAAATCCCAAAAACAAAACCAAAAACTAAAATTTGTTCCACACATGTACTTTATTTTTTATTTTTTTCCTTTTCTTTTTTATGGTAATATGTGAAAAAAAAAAAGAGTGGAACTCGTGAACTATTAAGTCTAATAATGTAGTGCAGTAATTTATTTTTTTTATTTTTTATTTATTATTTTTTTTGGTAAATTGAAGAGGACAAAAAGAAGAAAATTACAAGGCATGATTGTATTATAGTTCATGAAATCGAAATAGGTATCGTGTATCATATACTTTAGATCTGAAAATTGCCCAAACCAGCGCATGATTTGGTTTATGGAGATAGATATGCTTCAAGTGGGTAGAAACAATAGTCTCCAATGACTTATACAAGTAATATAGGTCCTTAGGACCAAATGAGAGAAGAAGCATGCAAAGGTATAATATAGTACTGAGTTCATCCAGGTTCTAGTAAATGATAATTAAGTCTTTCTATCAAAAAAAAAAAAAGGATAATGAACTCAATTTCATTACAATGGCTTCGGACTTTTCTTTTCCAAAAAAATTCATCCTACATTTTTGTTTAAATCAAGCTTCTTGACTGCATCAAGAACATCTCTCAACATCCTCCATTGATCCTCCGATTCTTTTATTGCACCGTTCAAATATCCTTTGATATAGTCTGATGAAGGGGAAGGAGATGATGAAGTTGAGGTTTCCGAGCATAGGGACCTAGGTGGAGTCTGGTAAGTATCACAACTTAGGCTTGAACTTGATATCCATTCGAACATTCCACAACCTTTGTTTTCAACCTATAAAGAAAATATAATCATCTTATAAGAATATAAGGAAATAAACATTCAAATCTTAAACATTTGAAAAAAATAAAATTAAATTAAATAAAAAATTTAAGAAATTCATACCCCAGTTGATTGTGGACAATACCAATAATATCGACCATAATTTACACTTGTTTTCTCAGTTCTGACCTTACACTGACCGTTCCTACACTCACACATCTTAAGATGGTCAACTCACATGAAGAAGGGGTAACTCATTGAACATTTAAAAAATTTCCTTCCAACATGTGACCCTGACTTAGATGTGAAAACCGAGCAATTTTTCCCACAGTAATCACACTTTGCAATAGCACAAGGACATATTCGATGTCATCTGTAAGTTAACACAAACATTTTCAAGAGAGGAAATATGCATAGAAAATACTATTAAGTACACCCCTCATCTGAGTGTGATAGACAAAAAATAGGAGACTTCAATGGCACAAATTTTATACCTCTTAAACAGGAATTGAAACTGATATACAATGGTGGGAAAGGAAAGAAAAAAAAAATGTGATCAAGATTCACCTCATCTGTGTTCTTCAATTGTTGCATGCACCTGTCTCCATCACTTATCATGAGGAAGGTTATAAGGACAAAGAGTATTAAATACATGCCATTTTTGCTCTCTCTCACCAATTTTCTCAATGGAGTAATCTGGATCACCTATGCGCTCCCTATTTATACCATACCAAAGAATCCAAAATATTATGACAAATAAGAATGATGTTGTTCATACTTAAACCTTGAAATCATTCAGAGAGGAACATACAAAGAACCATTGTCTTAATATTTCTTAAGACTACATGCCACCATTGTCACAGACTTAACATAACATCAAGTTACATCAACCAAGCAGATGCATTTTCTATTAAAAAAAACCATTGTCTTAGAATGTCCAAACATTTCCTTTTGTCACTCAATTCTTCTCAATCTCTGGCAAGTACATCTCAAGCAGATTTCGCCCATCTTCTACTATTGTTTTCAAGAAGATAATGGCAGAATTCTTCTTGGCCATGAAATATTCCTTGGCCTTAAAATTTTGTTGGAAATTGACGTATGGAATGGCATCAACAGCATCTATAATTGTTCTCTCAAATTCAGACTGACATTCACTCATTACCATCTTTTCGATTGAGTTAGCAATCGATTTCAAGGGACTTACCACCTTTTCAACTACACCCTTCTTCATCTTTTCTCTACCACTGTTGACGGACCCACGAGGTCTTCCTCGAGAACGACTGGTACTACCAATGGGAGTGGAAGGAACACTTTCTTCAGGTTCAATAGGTTCATAGTCAACACCACCACTGTTCCCTATTCCCTCAACCTGAGTACTAGTCACGTCCATCATAACTTCAATGGCAGCTTCAGAGGGGACTGTTGAATCATTCCCAATTGCCATCTCTTTCCTCAGCAAAGCTCCAACTTCAAGGTGAATTGGGAGCACACTATGTTTCTTCCAATATTTTTGTTCTTTTTTCTAGCAACATAAAAGATAATGTCAATGTGCTTATGTTTTAAGTAAGAAAAAAAAAACACAATTATATATAAATTATAATTTAAAAAATTCCATTATACCCTATAGTCATTCCAGAAGTGTTGAGGAGCATCAAATCTCATATCAGATGCATTCCAACCCAATCCACTTTGCTTTTGTAGATCACCCAATGCTCTAAGCCTTTGCTTCCAAATCCGGAAGTGGTTTCTCACTTGTTCACAGTCGTAACTAGTGAATAATTTTCCTTTCAGTTGGTTGGCAATTTCAATGAACTGCTCTTTTTTCAGTCCATTATCTCCACTCTTACCACTCTTGTACTACTTCAATACACACTCCAACATGTAATGAGAAACGGCACTAGGCCATGAAGCAATGTTTCGTGACCTCCTATTAGAATCTCCTATTGGTTCCATCACATCAAAACTAACAAAATACACCATAATACAATACATGTGAGTATATTTCATAAATACCAAGTAATAATAACAATTACTAATTGGGAAATCCATAAACCTAGCATTGCAATTTAGTTAATAGTCCACATACATGCATCCCACAACACATAATTTTAAACTAAGTAATAATAACAATTACTAATTGGGAAATCTATAAACCTAGCATTGCAATTCAATTAATAGTCCACATGCATACATCCCATAACACAAAATTTTAAACCAAGTATGTTTAAGTTATACAGTCATCCCAAACCATGCAAAAAAATTAAAATTATCCACATCAGAAATACATTCCAAATAGATACTCAATCAATAGCAAATATTTCAGTTCATAAATACTCAATCTGAGTAGGACAAATCGTCTGCCACCCAATCAACCCACATCTGGTCAGCAATTTGTTCTCGAAATAGATCCCAATCACCATTCTCCTGCACATGATCCTCTCCATCAGAACTATCGTCTTCAACATCATTATTTACTTGGTGAGGGGTAGATTGGGTATTAGTACTATCTTCTTCACCCTCTTCATCCTCTTCATCAAGCCATCGTTCTTCTTCTTCAACATTATTCTGTGTAAGAATGTGGTTGTGCAACAGTACATATGCCAACACAATTCTTACTTGTGTTTTGAAAGGATATTCTGGTTGGTTTTTCAAGATCTTGAATCTTGATTTCAGGAGGCCAAATGAACGTTCAATCACATTTCTTAATTGTGAATGTCTCAGGTTAAACAATTCATTTTTATCACTTGGTGACTGATCACAATTTCTCCACTCTTTCAGATGGTATCGAACGTTTCGATATGGCCGTAAGAACCCCGCTTGGTTAGCATACCCAGCATCAACAAGATAATATTTACCTCATGGCACCACCAATTTCCCATCACCATCTCTATGCAATGCATTGTCTAAGATTCAAGCATCTGATGCTGACCCTTCCCAACCAGAAAGAATGTAAGTATATTTCATGTCAAAGTCACAGGCAGCAAGAATATTTTGGGAAATATCATCCTTCCTATCACTGAAACTCGGATGGTCGCTTAGATGCACCCATGCAGGGATATGGGATCCATCTATGGCTCCGATGCAATCCTTGAAATAAGGGTAAAATCTTCCTTCATTACTTGTTATTCGATGATGTGCTGCGACACTTGGAGGTTTCAATAGTATCGGATACAATTTAATGATTGCACTCAATACAAGGTTAAAGTACCGACTTACAGTCTCACCAGAATGTCCAAACTTGTGTGCAATGACGTGATTTTTAACATTGTGTCCTACTATCTGTAGAAACATAACTAGTTGTTCATTCACTTGCACAGATCTGCTATCCCTCAATAGACCCTTCTCCCTAATCAAATGACTTAAACTGAAAAAATCCCTCTTGCTTAACCTTATTTGTTCTTGACAGGTTTTATCACTGTGACCGATAATTCTCTCTGTCTCAATAATATCGCGTAGGGGTTCATAACAGTATGGCTCTTTGTTCAAATATTTTTTGATATACTGGTCTACTGCTATAACAACAGCAGTTGTAGCAAAGATTATGATTTTCCTTCGCCTCTTGTAGCCATCATCAAACTCTATTGTAAAAATAAATCTACATTCAAATTAAACAAATAATAAATTGCTGATCATGATTAATTAAAATGTTATTTTATAATTTTTTAATACAGACACTCAAACCCATGATTAGTAAACTTCTAGTGTTTACCAATCATAAAAGTGATAATGGGATAGAAAGATCCAATATTCAGTCACATATTGTTGTTAATTCAAGCAACTTTCAATGAATAATTTCATTGCAAATAGAGCATCAATAGGAAAAGAATAGCAATAGAAAATCTACTGACTCCAAGCTTTGATTCACAAATCACTATCAATATTGAGGACAGACAAAGCAACCACTTCCTTCCATAAACATACAAAGCAACACCAAATCCATGTGATTTTTCAACTTATTTGACAACCATGACAAGAGTTCCTGTTAGAAAGTGATTGTCTAAAGTTAAATGGGTTTGATGAGAATTCAAGACAGAATTTTGGCTCAGTAATCTTATTATCAATGGGCAAAGCTCAGGCATAGGCTCCAGATCTAATAGGCTAGTGCACCCCCTTAAACCCATCCCAAAGGACCCAAACCCATCCAATTGCCCAAACCATGAACCTGCTTAATTACAAATGGATGAAGCATGGACATGCCTATCCCAGCCCATTTAACAATCAGGTAGGTCCAGGCTGGCCATATAGATTGAATCCCCCAGATCAATCCAACACTAACAGTAGCCATTGTCTCTTTACTCCAAAAATAATTAAGGTTTCTGTGAAAAAAGGCAATAAATAAGGGATAACCTAAAGAAGAAGAAAAGGGTAAAAGCAACAATACTTTGAAACTCCTGGCTAGGAGTAAGACACCAATGTATGGATGGCATCATTCAGAAAATAAAATACCAGATTACTAGTACAACCAACAATCTCATTTGTTTTTCCCTCTATATTAAATGGGTAGATATTCAATAACGTGAAAGATATGCGTTGATACTTCAAACCTGATCACTGACATACCTCAAAACAGCTGATGCAACTCAAAACATAGTTGTACCTTAAAAAGAGACACAATCTACTAAACGGGAGCTTTTGACTTTGGTTTGGGTATCTAAAGGATGGGCCATAATAATGAAAACAACTATGCTGATCTTAGGCTCAGGCAAATCTTCCAGTAGCACCACACAAATGTTCTGTTTTAACCATAGTTAGCAATTCGGCCGAATAATTCGCGAATTATTCGGCCGAACCGAATTTTAAAGAATTTTATCAAAAATTCGGACCGAATCCGAATTAAAAATAAAATTCTTTAAAATTCGCGACTTTTTCAAAAATGAATATAATTCGTGAATAATTCGGACCGAATCCGAATTAAACCGAATTATTCGGTCCATTTAAACATTATTTAAAAAAAAAAAACCAAAAATAAAATATAAAAAATAATAAAAAAACAAAATTTTTTTTAAAAAAAACCCCAATAAGTTTTTTGACCGCTTTTTTTGACCGATCCTTAAATTAATCGTCGAATTATTTTCCGAATAATTCTCCGTCCGAATAATTCCCGAATCCGAATTTGCTAACTATGGTTTTAACTGCCACTGTTGCCGCTACTACAGCAGAGACCCATAGATTATGGACATTTTAATGGAGCAGATGTCCACAAGGTGCTGCTGTCTTCTTCAGATGCCATCTTCTCTTTCTAATGACTATTCCCGTTATTGGTGAACAGAGAAAAAAAAAAACCTACTCTCGTTGTCTGAACTATGCAACAACATCATGGGAAGCTGTAAAATCTGCTATTTTTTAAAAGACACATCTCTTAAAAGTGTTGACAAAATAGGAAGACATTTCATGAATTTATACACAAACTATTTCTATTTGTAGAAATATATATATTGGAATAAAAATACCTGCCACGGTTACTTCATGAATCAATCCATTAACAAGGAATCTAAAACATGGAACATAAACAACTATCATGCAAAACCCAAATGCTGAAAACCTATCAATATCAACAACGGCAGACAATGAAAGGAAATAAACTGAGAAACTTCCAAATCCCACACAAACATAATATAAATGGATGTGATTAGTAGAGTTTTAAAGGATAAAAGTCAAAAAAATCATTAAACAAAAAAGGAAATGACCTATTTGATGCAGATCCTCCTTTAGCTACTACAGAGAACTTGCTGGTCATGTGGAGTCTTGAATCTTCCTTTTGTTTTGGAGGGAATTGGTTAGACACTTCAATGGCAAAGTTTTCGTCTCAGAGGAATAGGCCAAATCGAGAGCAAAGAAACCTGCATACAACAAAAACAAGTTATCCGAGAGAGGAGTAGAAGCAAAGGGGGGAAAAAACTGTTATGCTATATCTGAAACTTCAAATCCCCAAATTAGGGTTTCAGATCTTCGATTGAAGAGGATAACGGACCATACCGTAGACTTCAGATGGATTTTGCACTACCCTCGGCAGCCGATCGTCTAAGCCAAATGTGTAAACCTTACACAGTGAAATAGAAACATAAGAGGCAAACCCTAGATATGAAGGAAACAACATAAAAATTAGAAACCTAAGCTCAATAATATGAGTAAAACACAGACGAAGAACAAGAAGAAGAAAACACATAAAGAGGATCAAACGCACCTTGAATATAGCATTGGTTTTCAGATGGCTATCGGTTGCAATCGTCTTCCATGCAAAGCGGGTAAATGTGTGACAAAAGAAAACACAACTGAGAAGCAGAAGAAGACAAAGAAGAAGAAGAAGAAGAAGAAGAAGAAGAAGAAGAAGAAGAAGGAGGAGGAGGAAATCTCACCTCGCGTTTTCACTTTCATCGGAGAGTGTCGATCGGCTTTTAGCGAATGAGGGTAAAGTGAGGGGAAAACCCGATAAAAGTTGATTCACTCTGATTCTCTACATTTTATATGAACCCTGGAATCCCTTGACTCGATTCCGGATTTACCTATTCAGGTTAATCCACTTGAGTCCTAGGTTTTAGTGTAAATGGGTTATTCAGTTGAACACGCTGACTCCGGATCAGTTGCTTTAAAATATGAACCAAACGGTTTAATTTAAATGAGAACTTGAATCCCTGGAATCTGATCCGATGGATAATTCGAACCAAACGCCCCCTAATTCACCCCGTAGATGAAGATATTTGAAGTATAGGTTTTTGATGGGGTGTTTCCTACCCGTTTCGACCATCATTTACGGGGGTTGAAATCGTCTGCAATTCCGATCTTGTACAATTCCGTGCAATACCACCTTCAGGCGGTGACACGTGTATTGATACCAATACAATGGCCCAGATCTGGTACAACTAATAAAACATTAAATCAGTGAAAAGACATTTAAATCAGATCTGGGTCATTGTATTGGTATCAATACACGTGTCACCGCCTGAAGGTGGTATTGCACGGAATTGTACAAGATCGGAATTGCAGACGATTTTTTTCCCATTTACGGTGTCTGCTTCTAGAGAAAAAGAGCCCATTGTCACAGCGACTTGTATGAGTCGAGAAATCCATAAGAAATAAAAATAAAAAACAGGGAAGGGATAATATCGCCATCAGTGATAGGAGTTTAAAGCAATTGTCACGAGGTATTGATGGATAAGCTCATTCTTATCGGCCACATCGTTCATGATCTCCATAGATTTGTCGGAGTATTAATCTTGTTAATCTAAGCACAAACCGCCACTATTTATAGCAGATCAAGAAGAAGAGCTTGAAACCAAGCCAAGCACCCACACCCATACCTAGAGAGAAGAAAAGATCAAAGGAGATGGAGAGAGAGAGAGAGTGTGTGTGTGTGTTGTTTGTATCAATAATCAGAAAATATGGTTTTGATAGAAAATTTCTGGAACGAGGTATTGGCTGGGCCTGATCCTGATCAGGGCATGAGGATGATCACCACCAAGCCCTTGAACCTTAAAAGATGTATATATGTGCTCTCACCCTCGATCTCACATCTCTTTCACACTTCTTATATAACTTTCTCTGCTATATTTCTATTCTTCTTCTTCTTCTTAGTTTAATTTTTATATCCATATAAATGAGGAAGGAAAGGGAAACAAATCGTTGTTGATGCCGGAGAGCCCACCAACTCCGGCAACGCCGGTGACACCGTCGTCAGCTAGAAAAGAGAACGTGTGGAGGAGTGTGTTCAACCCTGGGAGCAACCTTGCCACCAAAGGCATCGGTGCTGCTCTCTTCGACAAGCCCCAACCTAACACCCCTACTGTTTACGACTGGTACGTACCAACTTAACAAATGTAGTTAAGTACATCCAAGCTTTGCCTTGTCGTTGGGGTTCCACATGATAGAAACAATTTTAAATCGAATCTGAATTACCTGATGTAGAGACATACAAAGACTAGTGCACCCTTTCCTTAAGGGCTAGCTTTCAACGATGAGTTATACTTGAATCCCAATACGCCTTCCCCTCCATGCCATTGGATGTCATATTTTATGCATCTTTGATGATGGTATTATATATGATATATAAGTTTGGGTGGTTATTGGTTGCAGGCTTTACAGCGATGACACCAGGAGCAAGCACCATTGAGAATAGTGGATGGAACCGTGGAAGTGCGTGAGGAGAAGAGTGTGGATTATTGAATAAAAGGACACATATATAAGTGGTCATGTAGTCCTGTGGGCCTGTGGTATATAAACATGTATATCCATCTACTACTTTATTTTATGATAATGTTGACAATTATAACAATTAAAGCAAAAGTGCTCTAAAATTCATTCCCTATTATCAAAGAATGATGATGATGAATTATGGAAAATATCTCTATCACTTGGGGATGTGCTATAGAATGTGTATCTATGATGTGTTTTCTCTTACATGATATGAAATTATGACACGTTTTATAACTATGAGACTCACCCACCTATCAAAATGAATATTATTGTTCCATAGGTTAAATCGAATGACGTGACACTTCACAACTATGACCGATGACTTCCTATATATCAATTTTCCTTCTCTTGTGTGTGTGTACAACGAATACCGTTCGATGCATTGGCACATTGAGAATCCAATTGCCTATTAACAATTCATATGTTTGACCATCCAATAAAAAATTAGAGTTAAGAGTAAGGGTAAGAATATTGAATTGAAAGTGACCGATAACATCTAATTCTACAATATGACAGCCATGGTTGTGGATGAAGGGCTAACATTAATCCATTATGCTTAGACCCACCCACCCTTTAAACATGTCAAATCCTTCCAAAAAAAAATTATCCAATCCACTATAAGAGGTTAACCATAGACTTGTTCGATTGTATATGTTGATATATGATCTCAGTAAAATCTTGATTTTTTTTCTTTTAATTCAATTAAAAATGAAATTTGATATGTGATTAAGGAAATTTACGGTGAGGACTGAGGGTCTATCAAACTACAAAATTTTAGCTCAATCCAACCTGTCACATAATATAAATTATATGTAAATCAGGTAAAACCATAGCTTAAGTTTTAACTTAATTTTTGAACATGCAATTAAAGAATATTGCATTTTGGATTGAACTTCGATTCCTAAGCCATCTTTGACCGAGCTTGGGGAAATGGGGGTAGGAATCTGATCATGATTAATGAATTTCATTAATGTTAAAATATTCTACTCTTGACTAATTTAGTATATTTCAAATGTCTTTTTTTCTTCTTCTTCTTCCTTTTTTCTTTTCTTTTCTTTTCTTTTCTTTTTTTTCTTTTTTCTTTTTTGCATATTTTAATAGAGTTTTAAAACTGTTTAATTGGTAAAATTTTATTAAATTGATTTACGTATAAAAATATATTGATTTTCCACTAAATTATATTCCAACATATCCCACGTCTCATTTTTTTCTGTATATTAATTTATTAGTTATTATCGTAGCCTAGCCAATGACTTATGCATTGGTGGGAGAGTGGTTTGGAATTGGTATTGTATCAATGTATCAGATACAGCCACTTGTCGACAAATTGACCCGTATCACCATGCCCCCCCCCCCCTTTTCTAATAAAAGAAATCAACATAAATTAAGAAACAAATGAAAACAGATAGGTTGTGTTTGGTACTCATCCGAAAAAACATATCTGGTATTTTTTCGTTTTATGAGAACAAGAAAATAGAATCTTCCTTTTGATGTCCACAATTCGTTTTTCAGTTTTTTTGAAATGAATATTGCAAAAAAAACACCAGAACAAGAAATTCTGGTTTTGTTCCAAAATGAAATTTAAAACAGAAACATCGTTTCTGAAATATAATGACTACCAAACGCAGCCATAGTCAAGTACATCTCTATATATACACATCATACCTCCAGGCTCTAACCTTAGCAGGCCTAACCCTCGCTTCCTAAGCAAAGGCATTCATTCTCCCCTCTTCTATTGGCATTTGCCACTAAGAAACCCTACAGTGAATGAACTCAAAGAACCTTCATACCCCCCCCCCCCCAAAAAAAAAAAAAAGAACTGAGGATTTTGACCCGATTTTAACCCTCGCTTCCTAAAAAAGAACCCTGCAAACCCCGCAAGCCCCTTAAGTAAGAATTTGAAGTTTGATTCGTCAATTCACCATGTGTGTATTAAATGCACACATTGGGTATCATGAGGGAGTTTTGAGAAATGTACCAAAACTTTGTAGGGGTTTGTGAACCTAGGACAGAGCGGTGAACTTCACCACCTGGTGGAAGAAAATTTCTCTTTCATCCAAGGTGATTTGCCACTATGAATGAATGAACTGAAATAATATATGTTATCATTAATTCTTATCCTTTGTTTATGAAGGTCTAAAGTACCCTTTCTCGTCGATTGATGCATTAACAGATTCTCTTCACCATGTGGGAGGAAAAAGTACATCCATATGGCTTTAACCACAAAAACTGTCAGATATTTTTTGAGTGATGTGTAACTAAACCAATTTTCGTGTGATGGGATTGTAATTATAACCTGACCATCTTTTAGGGGAGAGGCATCCTCCTAAATCCTTCTTTTCTTTTCCTTCCCTTTCTTGTTTGTAAAACATAAGAAAAATCATTGGCAGAGGCATCCATTTCAATATTAGTTCTATTGACTATCAAGCATAACAACCTTTCTATATTTGAACTGATGTTCTTGTGACTTCTTCCAACACAACCCAGCAACTCTTGCTTCTTTATGGCTTTACATAATCCAGTGTTGGAAGAGCAATGCATCATCAGGAACTAGATCAAGCAGACACCTTTTGTTTTTCAATTTATATACAAATCACAATGGGGAATGCAACCATCTGCTCAGCATGAAAAAGTCGACTGTCGGCGAGTTTTTGTTTTCCTTAACTAACTGCCTTCTGCCGATACGCCAGAACCTGAAAGTAGTAAGGGCAAAAAAGGCTGATGACTGCAACAGAGCACAGTCAAAATCTGCTAGAACACAAAAGTCCAATTTTGGATGTCCTCACCAGATGGCCTCGGCAAGAGGTACAATTAGCTTGAAGTTCTGCCAGGGTTTCTTTCTCTTCCAATAATTGCAGCTCATCTTTGGAAGGATCAACAAGGGACTTGAGAATCGGAACATCCTTGGAGGTTGAAGGATTGAACAAGGACCCACACTGTTTAGCATTTGTATAGTGGGGCTCTTTTACCACCAATATTTCGACGTTTTCAGCTTGCACAGGAGTCTGGAGTGCTACATACTGTTCACCATACATGCAATAGCAGCATCATTTAGAGATGTAAGATGAAGTTTGTACAACTCAGAAGTAGAGTGAAATCAAATTTGACGAGAGAGGAGGTGGCAGAGTATTTTACTTGGCATAAGTGTTTAATAGACAAAGTAGGATGGCAACAAAGGTATGGCCGCTGCAAACTTGGTATACTTTCTTCGTCCAAAGGGATAAGTGTCAGATGTACATCTAACTGAATACAGAAACCACAGGAGAGATCAATCATGTTCGTAATTGCATGTGAAAACCCAAGAAGCAAATAAGCAATAGACTACTTATACCTCATCATTTCCGTCCAAGCTCCGAAGGTAATCTACCAACTTAGATAAGGGGGTAGTCCGAGCATTCTTACCATTGTTACCACTTACACTGCCATATCGTGTGTGACTCCGAACACCACCCTTGCCCCAAGCCAATACCTCTGGATTCCCAGCCAAACCAGAAGATGCACCTGTGCTTTCTCTGCTCAATTCCAAATCATCATTTTCATCACAGCCTCCATCTGCATGGGCAGCTGCAGTAGAAGGAAGAGAGAACCGTGGTCCTGACCATCTCCTGCACCTTTTAGGCTTCACTTCTATGCGCTCATCAGAAGATGAATCTTTGCTTCCATCATTGCCATTTGTGTCATCATCATCGGATCCTTGAAGTTCCAAACCACGACCACTTCTTCTCGCTCTTGAATGAGAGCTCCGATAATTTCCCTGAGATTTCCTCATAAATGCAGCTGCTGTGGCTTTAGCTGTTGTGCGTCTACGACCAAGTGCTTCTGACTGCCGTTTCAATGTCTGGGCAATGGATGCTTGGATCTGTCAAGCAAACAAAGAGAAGGTTCTGAAGCAAAAGCTAAGCAAAGGTATCCTAACCTAAAACAAAAGGGCATTCCCTCTTCTATGCGGTGGACCAGCAGTAATGGAAGTATGGAACAAAATACACACAAACTAGATAATTTTCAGCATGATCAAAGTAGTTTAGGCATTGTATTTGACTAGCCAGGAGACCGACCAGATTAAGGATCTTAATCATATGAAATGGGCAGAATTTATATTGCAATGTAGCCAACGGAATTGATGCCCACTCACCTGCTTATTCCGATCCTTCTCCTCTTCATAGAAAGCTAGTTCCTGAAAGCATACTCACAAAGAGTAAATGTCAACATGTTGAATCAAATTATAAATTGTAAGAGAGAAGGATATTTTAGTCTATTTATACCTCTTCCTCATACTTGTCAATATCTGGATACAAAGCTGCAATTAGAGAATCATAGTTTGGATCATCCCTCAAAGAACGACGACTTGCACAATGTGTCCGGCAAGCAGGACATTCATTGTTCCTGCAACAAAGGGAAAGAATCTGTTTAAATAAAAATGGCACACATCGCATCACTGCCACTTCAGTAGAGAACTGTTTGTAAGATCGAGATCAGCCCAAAAAAAGGAGAAATTGGAAAATATTGCGAAGCCAGTTTCCAATCGAATTGAGTACAGAGAAGCTGGCATTGTTACATAACATACCCCATTCGCATTGATTTGTCAATGCATTCCCTGCAAAAGCGATGCAAGCATTCCATTACAGTTCTTGTTTTCCGAATGATACCTGACCAATAAAACGAATGATCAATTGTAGCTTCTTCCATATATATAGAGGCAAGTGTCAGCTTTCAGCCCAGCTCCCATACACAACCGACATGCTAAAAAAGAATAATAACATCAGCAGCATCCATAGAAAGATAATGTAAGGTCCTGATTGAGAGTCAAAGGGGGTGCATGCTGGGAGCAGCACTGTGGTCCACAAGAAGTACAGAGGAGCAATACACCTTACCTACACTAGAGCTGCATCAACATTAGCGCATGTGTCCATACCATCACCACCACCATCATGATTTTAAAATATAAGCCTAAAGATTTACACACTAAAAAAAATTTCAAACGATATCATATGAGGTGGGCATACAGCAGCCTAGGAACCCTCCGGGCTGCCTGGCAGTGTCTACAGATGACCAAACCTTGTGGACATATTGTACAAATGATCTCCTGACTGAGGAATAAGTTAGATTCCAATTTGAAGTAATCATGTGTCAAATACAACAACATCCAAAACTTTATCCCAATTTAATGGGGTCGGCTACATGGAGATTCCAAGCAAAGACGAGCGTGAGGATCCATGCAAAAAGATTGACGAGTTATGGCTAATTATAATAAGTGTCGGCTGTCAAACTGACACACCACAACAAATCAGCCACAGGCTTTATGACGACAGACATAATTCTCTGAAAATTGATTTGAAATAGTCAAATTTGTTTGGAGAATAGAGACTGTTGAAAAAAAAAAGAAGGGAAAAGACCCCATAATGGTAGGTCATATGGTCGAGATAGATACTAAATTTGACAGGTAGCCTACGCTGCCTACATAGGGGATTCCACATCTATCCAATGATCAGTCCACATGGCAAAAATGGCGTAAAAAAAGGACGAGGCTTTGTCTCTTTTACCTTTTTCTGTGAACAGTTTTGCATGTTAGCACAAGGGCCTTACCCTATTTAAGAAAAAGACATTCCAAAGCCATAGCCACTCAGCTGGAAAGGTTCCCTGCTGAGGTTAAGCTTGCTAGTTGCTACCTTTTCTCATATTTTAATGAATAAATATTGGAAAAGTACTAATCAACCTAGAAAACTCTTGTTATACATTTTATATTGTCTATCTATCTACATTATTCATCTCTCTCCCCCCTCCTCCCTAATTGTCTCTGTCTTGTCTTAAATCATCATTTTAATAGAAAAAGGAAAAAGAAATTCATTTTGTTTTCTTTGGTTCCCTCTATAGAGTTGCATCTTTTCTGGTTTCAAACCTAATACAAATGACCTGATTTATATCACATTGAGTTCTAGGACCTTGGATTAGACTCAGTTTGAAGATCCCAACATTTTGGTTGGGGGAGGACAAAGGGGACCAGTACGTTAATATTTCTTCTGATTCCATTGACCTTGGTCTATAACCTTTCTTTATCCTCTGAGGTTGATGGATTGCCTGTGTGATTTGAAGATCCCAACTTTTTAGTTGGGGAAGGGAAAAGAGGAACAGTAAACAAGTATTTCTTCTGATTCCATTGACCTTCGTCTATAACCTTTCTTCACCCTCTGAGGTTGATGGATTGCCCGTGTGATACACTTACGGTTGCAATCTTTGAAATTTTTTCTTCCACTTGAATAAAATTCGTTAGGGAGAAAGAACGTTACCTGCTTGTGTTCTACATGACCAGACACATGGGGAAGTGGAGGCGGAGGCAAGGGAACTTTTCACAGCCAGCCTCCACTTCCCCATGTGTCTGGGTGTGCAGAAAGCAAGCGGGTAGCATTCTCTTTCCCAATTTACTATTCAAAAAAAAAAACACCTCCTTCTACAGGATGTGTTCATATTGTTCAAATAGTCAGTATGGTCCCAAGTCTCATGCTATGTTCTATTCACATTTTCACTGCTTTCAACCAACACATTCCTCTATTTCCTTAATGAATTTTTGTTTCTTGTAGAGAGAAGGGTGTGGTCTGCAAGTTCACAGTGTAGATGAATAAACACAATTTTGAAGATGGAGATACAGTATATTCTAACTTCTTAAGATGGAAGAGACTCTTGAAAACAGTGAATTTGTGCACTCAGGTGGATTCTGGTGAAAAATCTGATGAGGAAGGTTTCAAAAACTTCAGGTACCATAGAAAGAGAAGTTTGACATAATATATCACATCAGATGTAGTCCAGCCAAGGTTTCCAAGATCTTAGGGCTGACCTCCCCACCCCCCCTCTACGGCAGAAAAAAAAAGTTTGGTAGGGATGGAAAGTCTACAAGGTTTGGTGCTTTTCTTATTAAAACAACAAGGGATTTACAACAACTCAGCCTTATCCCGACTAAATGTGGTCAGCTATATGGATCCGATCAAAGACAGCAAAAGAAACGTAAAAGCAAAAGGGGAAAAACAATCCGTAAAAATCTCACCTAAATGGGGTTGGCTACATAGATTCTTGCCCTCCAATCAGATCTATTCGAGGTCATACTTGGGGCAAGACCTAAACTATGCATGCCTTTCCTCTCTACTTCTCCTATAGTCATTTTAGGTCTGCCACTAGCTCTTTTAGCTCCTGCAATTTGAATCAGATCACTCCTCCTTACTAGTGCATCCCAAGGCTCTGTTGAACACGGTTATACCACTTCAAACGGCTCTATCAGAGCTTATCATGAATCAGGGCAACTCCTAAATCAGCTCTAATATGGTCATTCCTTATTTTGTCCTTCCTAGTTTTCCCGCACATCCATCGTAGCATCATCTCTACTACACATAGCTTATCTATACGACTCTTCTTAACTACCTAGCATTTCGCCTCGTACATCATAGCCAACCTAATGACTCCCTATAGAACTTTCCTTACGAGTTCAAAGCAATTGTGTCAATTGCACAACACCCCGGATGCATTTCTCTACTTCATCTATCCCATTTTAATCCTTTGTGAAACATCATCCTCTATATCACCTTCTTTATTTATGATTGATCCCAAATACCTAAAATTGATCACTTTGTGGTACCTCTCTCCTCTCAATCTTCACCATATCATTATCCATCTTAGTGTGACTAAATTACACATCATATACTCTACCTTCGTTCTACTTATCTTAAAACCTCTTGATTCCAAGGTTGATCTTCATAGCTCCAATTTAATGTTAATCTCAACTTTTGTCTCATCCACTAAAACAATATCATCAGCAAAGAGCATACACCATAGAAATTCTCATCTTGAATGTTCCTAGTTAACCATTCATGATACGAGAAAACAAATAGGATCTTAAAGCAAGTCCTTGATGTAGCCCAATTGTAACTGAGAATTCACTTCCTTGCCATCCCATGGTTCTCACACTAGTCATCGCATCCTCATACATATGTTTAATTATATCTACCAATTAACAGTTCAGAATAATTACGAAACAGATTGTCAGCCAAACCTAATCAATGAAAATAAATCAGCCTTAATGGTAGCTAGGCTGTAGTGGGAGGGTAACAAAGGGGAAAACAGGTTTGAAGGTTGCAGAGTAATAGAAGAATAGAAGAATAAGAAAATTTAAAGAATGGAAAGAGAGAGAATATGAACACCACTTGTATGAACAATACCATGAATGATAAGGAAATGAAAGTAAATTAAGGAGGTACTATAATAAGAAAGGAAAGAAACAAATATACTTAGAATTCAATCTAGCAGGTCTTTAGTGATATTCTCCAATAAATAATTTTCTCTCCTGTTGAAGTCTGCAGTCCATCCCATTCTTTCCGGTTCTGATTAAAAATATTAAATGCTAACAAAATTTTAACACTCTTCATTAGTTAATTAAACCTGGGTACAATTTGATATCCAATTACAATAAAACATGTTAAAACTTAGAAAATGCCACCAAAAAACCCTAAAAAAACATGAATACCACTATACCAGAAACTACCAATCTGTCACTGTAACGAGAAAAATAAGAAAAAAGATTGAGTGGTCAAACCAAGGAAAAACTGGCAACTTGTGGTGCACTTCCCTTGTCAGTGCATAAATACTCTGTTTCTGATTGTGAGGTCCACAGCCAACAACTTATTGCCATTGGGGCTGATTCTACTCTAGAAAGCAAATGTCCACTTCATCAACATATTAAGCAAGGAGAGACTGGAGTGAAACATGGCTAATTGAGGATAAGAAAGCAGTTCGAATGTGCAATTGCGATTGCTAAGTATGATATTTTGGAAGTTGGAACTCCTGTCCCTAAAAGGGAAGGGAGGGAAACCCCACAGAATTGGATGCAGTGATTACTAGTTACTACATGAATTTTGTTCTTTGTCATCGTTGTATCTATATCTCTGTGATCCGTAGATATACCCCCAAGTCAATCAATTCACTTAAACATAAGGCACCCCAATTTTTTGTGGTTTGCACTTCCTTTGATTTGTTAGTTGACGGCATTCTTATGATAAGATGGCATGGTGATGCACAATCACAAGGAATCCAGTAGCAGTCACCATGCCTTATAAGTGGGAATCCAAAATTGTAGGGAATAAAAACTCTGCTGCTGCTGGTGTGGGTGGTGATTGATAGTAGCAACAAATTATTAACCATGAATTTTAGTTGAAGCTTTTAACAGAAAGAAGAGAAAAGATAGTCAAAGGGAAAATAAGAACAAAAGGACAATTCAGAAGTCAGTTGTAAGGAACAGAAACTTTATTAATAGGTTATAAGTTGCATGTACTCATTTAAAACTCGGCAATTGATGGCACCATTTATTACCAAAGGCCATAATGTACTACCTTTTTCCTTCATGACAAAAACCAACTATTCATTATCCAATAATAATCCCCTCAAATCTAAAGCATAGATATTCATCAGTTTCAATTTATAAGTGTCCCTTGCAGAGTCTAGGTCTGACGAAGAATGAAGATACCCACTTTCTAATTGGTAAAACAGAACACGGAGTAAAACACCATAGTGATACTTTGTTCTCAAATAAAGTAAATCAATCTGTATTTGGTTGATTATCCCATGATAAAACAGGATGCCCGGTTGACATATTTAAACAGCAACCTGACAGACAATATAATTCCCAAGCTATAACTCATCTCCTCCCCACTGCAGGGTTAGGGGGAGGGGACAAATTTATGAGGAAAAAAAAAACAAGGATATCATTCAAGGCTATAAGACCAAACAGCCCTAGCACCACATCTTGATACTACAACGAACAAAAATTTAATTCCTTCCCAATGACAACGTTCAATTAAGAATCCGTACAAAGAAGTAAGCAACTATTCAAACATTCTGTGCAATAAAACCCCTCAATCTTGACAAGTTGAGCTTTTGAGATTCTTTTAGCTTTTGCATTTGAATGAATTAATTACAGAAGAGAGAAAATATTAAACATAGTACTTGCAACATAGATGGGCATATTAATTACTATCTAAGATATATCCATTCCCACTGATTTGATGGATTGCCTATTCGATATGACCACCCATAGGCAAGGTACTTGGCTCTCCTCATTGTGAAAATTTTTAGGTGCATATTTTCTTTGAAAATTAATGTGTCAGGTCCCATTGTATAACTTGGGGCGCTATGATGCTTGAAGTTGGAAGAGCTTGAACACATAACCATCCATTAGTGAAGGCATAAGATCACTCCCATCTTATGGACATAAAGCATAGTTACCTAGTTCATTTGTCTGTCTTCTGGTTCACTAAGAGAGTACTAAAATGTTCTTAGTCACTATAGTAAGTAACTTCCTCCAAAAAACCACATTTACTTTCTTATTGTTCCTTTTTAAGTAAAACATAATCTACCAAAGGCTCCCAAATGGCAACAGCAATTTATTAGTAACTTTTATTCACTAAATAAAACTAGGAATTATTTTATTCAAGAATGCCAATCATACTTATGTAGTTACTTATTACTACGTTAGTTGGATGGAGCATTGAAAACTGTGACAGGCAGTCAATTAAAGGGCAACTATCCCTAAGAATTCTCAAGTTTTATAGAGCCAACTAACCAAGGAAAAATGACTCACTAATTGGTTGAGCAAGAACCAATTTGAAATTCACCACCTGACATATATTTAGAAGACTAGTATATAGACAATGAGCCTCCACTTCACAGTGACATAATCATTAGCAAATGAGATTTGTCAAATGTTCAATCGAACTTCCCACATAAACCTCTTCTTCAGTCATGACATGTAGCAGAACCACAGGGAAGATTATCTATCAAGTCAACTCTACAAAATGGAGCTGGATTTCCAATTGGTTTCCTAAGCCCACATGGAGACAGAGGGCCAGAAACAGTAGCCAAATAAAACAGAAACACAAAATTTGAACTTTCTTTATTTTATAAGTAAGTTGAGTCTGGGAGTCATTCCATCATGTTTCTTTAAACTATATTTCCAAATGCCAAAACTGGCCCATTTTGCTTGATTAGACAATTGTTGAAAGGATTTCAGTTGCCTATTGACGTATGATGACCTTATGTTTTGAAATTTACAAGTCGGAAAAAAAAGTAATAATAAAATAAAAACTAGCAGACTCCCATCCGAGTAACCAGGCCTCTTCATCACAAACGTTGAGTTTCGCGTAAAAAGGTTGGACAGTTTGTGTCAACTATTCAAGTCGGAAAAAAAAAAGTAATAATAAAATAAAAACTAGCAGACACCCTTCCGAATAACCAGGCCTCTTCGTCACAAACGTTGAGTTTTGCGTAAAAAGGTTGGACAATCTGTGTCAACTAATTAAGCCCGAAAAAAAAAAGTAATAAAACAGATATGAATAATTAAAGGGGAGATAAATGAAGGATATGCTGGCAGTATAATAAGAGGAGATGATGGAAAAGAAGAATATAATAAGACAAAGGATAGGAGTACTATAATGGATCAGGGAAAGAGTAACTTTCAACGGCTCTGTGTGAAGAAGAAGAACCATGGCTAATGGCTTTGGCATAGCTAGAATAACTCCATAAACTTATTGACCAAACAAACCTATTATAGACCTCTAAAGATTAGCAGTCCAGCACTAAACCATCCCTACATTTTTTACAATAAAAGAATTTTTGAGTAAACTTGAACTTCACTGAAACACTGACAAGAATTAAAATAAAAGAAACCTCATTACTCCTAACTTCTGACTAAACTCTGGTCCAGGAAGACACATATCCCTCAGATTCTAAGCTTCTCCCATTGGTACTGTAGTGCAGCCATAAAGGCAGCTAACAAGATGACATGGGCCATAGAACAGGTCACAAGAAAACATGTATATTCCTATTCCTGCTCTCAAACTCTCTGTTTATTTTTTTATTTTGTAAAGAAAATTCGTGAAGTGTTCAGTAGTTTGGACATGTGTATCACTGTCCGACATGTCAGGGTAGGGGTGAAAATAGAAAAATAGGACTACCCTTGCATAAACTCTTTTTTACAGAATATTTCAATTTAACCATAATAATAGCAGGCAAGTAATCATCACTACATTTGATAGTTCTTAGGTGTAGTTGAGGAGTTGAGTCACTGCACCCTTTTTTTTTTTTTTTTTTGGGGGGTCCTAAACAAAAACCAACGCATTCACAAAAAATGATGGGTAGCATTAACAGGGGATAAGATGAGATAAGGTAAAGATGGTTAAGTCAAGTGCAACAAAGACCAATATTTCAACAGGGGAAGGTGACACGATGCAAGTTAAAGATTCTAGGAGGTCAAGGAGATATCAGAGAAAGGACTAGTCATAATAGTGACAAGACAAACGGAAACTTATATTAGTGGAAGATATGAACCTAAATAACGTGGAAAATGATTCATGAGGCTACCCTAAGTCCCCAAGTAGTGCTGTCAGAGGCTTTGTCAAGTTAATATCTTAATAGCAGTTGCCTTGTTGTTATATCATTTTGTTGATAAACATTGTTGTTACCCTTACATAACAGCTCAAGCTTTTTGGGATAAGCAGTTGTAACATGGGAACAGCGCTAGTAGGTTGGGAGTTCAATCCCTGGTAAGTGCGGGCCATTTGTGTGATGTGCCCCATGCCTTGTGCCCCTCAGTACCATGTGATGGTGTACCGTGTAAAACCGTGTTTTGGGGGGGGTGTACTTGTACGGGTTGCTGACATATATTGTTGTATTGATATACATTGTTGTTTCCCTTAATAGTTCGAGATGTTGGGATAAGTGGTTTTAACACACCTAACCTAGTCAAGGTTTTAAGCAGCCTCTAACATCCCATTCCAACTCCATAGATCTTCCAGTAAAACATGAAATCAATAAGGACAGGCATCAAAGTGCTCATCAAGAGAGAGAGAGAGAGAGAGAGAGAGAGAGAGAGGGGAAAAAACCATAAATAAATGAAAATTGAAGCAAACTGGGGCCTAAAATATGTTGCCTTGAAAGTGAATAACTTGACCTCGCTTACAATCAATACATGCATCGTATCTTCCTAATCCAGTAAAAGAACAAAGTGATAGGAGGCCGTAAAGAGTTGATGATGCAGATTCTTCACCAAACTAGGCTTGTTTTATTAGGAATAAGTCTAGGGTTGGGTTCCATACATGTTGGGCCTTTGATCCCATGTGTTTTGAGTGTAATAGGCCATTTTTATGGGCCTAAACTCGGGGCTCTAAGGTTGCATACGGGATTACTAGTTTGTTTCCTTTTTCATTAGTTTCCTTTTCAGGTTGGGTTTAATTTAAGTTATATTTGTTTTCTTAGGAGTCAAGTTATTAGTTGAGTCAAGTCATTAATTGTTAGTTTCCTTTTTCAGCTAGTTTCTAATTTCAGTTTTTAGCAACTATTGGAGAATATTTGGTTTCCTTTTTGAGGAACCTTCTATTTTGTAATTCCCTCCCCCATCAACATTATAAATAAAGAGGAGGAGGCTCCTAAAAAAAGAATGATTTTCATAAAAAAGAATTAATGGCTGCTGCTATTGTCTTCTCCATAAGAGTTGTCTTGTGTTTGATCAAGGCGGATGAAATTGGTGTTTGATCCAATTGACTCTCTGCGGTGTGAAGCCCAAGAGGTTCCTTCAACATATTTCCTCTTATCCTCCATAGTATTCAAGGTGTTAAGGTTCTGGTCTACTGTTACAGGTATTTAAATCAATTTTTTTTATCAGTTCTGTCCAGCAATAGAGAGAGTTCTGTGAAGAAATTTCAGATTCTGCCTAGGCCTATTCCACCATCAGTTTGGTCTGATATTTTGACCAGAGGATCCTCACACCTAGGGAGGGGATCGATCATTTCTGGAGCACCATCTATAACCTGGTTTCTGAGATATTAGAAATGTCTACTTTTTGTCCTGTTGTGATATTACAGAACAGGAACCAGAACCAATAGGTCTGGCTTGTCCTCCTCTGTTTCGATGGTGTTTTATTATTGTTTGTGGACTGTTAGGATTCTATTCCTACTGCTGGTTAGTCCTATCATCTGGTGTATCGTCTGAATTCATAAGCCCCAAGTTCTGGGTTTGGGAATTCTGGTTTACAAGGAACTGCTTTATTCTTTAATTCTGATCCATTGATTGCTGCCTTACCTTGGTGATTATCAGCTGTTCTTCTGATTATAAAGATCCTGAAGTTGAAGGCTTGGTAGTCATCTATCCTAGCCTACATTAGTTAAGAGTGTGCTACTATGAACTAGTACAATGCAAGCCATTAAAGCCAACCACACTCACTGAACCACCTAAAAATTTCCTATATGATATTATATTGTGAAACTAAAGTGATCTCCATGTTTTCTCACTAAGCATAATAAACATCATAAAACAAATCTTAAATTTAAATTTAATCAGAAAAAAAGAGTCTAACTAGAGCACGAAAGCCATTGACAGCCGGCGAGCAAGCACACTGTGTTTGACCAAAGGATCTCCAATGATTTTCACACATATGTGGCTAAAATTTAGTGAATTCTATGCATATCACAGCTTAACATGGTAATTTAGAGTTGAAATTTTCTCCTTCTCACTTTTGGGCAGGGATATGGTTGAGATATATTTCATACTACATGGTACATAAGGTTATATGGAAGTGATATGAGTAAACACTATCGTTTTGATTGTGTGCTTTATAATCAATCTAAATAATTTAATTGTACAGTAGAACGTCAATAACTACCGTTACAGTAGAATGTCAATAACGACCATTCTTCCATGGGAGACTTATGAGCATGGAAGTTAACCCATATAACAATATTGTTCATCTCCACAATAAAATAGATAAAATAGTCATACCTAGGCATATTGGACATTGCACTTCTTTGCGTATGTCTGACAATCTCACTATGACATATCTGCAGACAAATAACAAGAGACAGTATTGGCAACTAAGTACTTATTGGTAAAGATTTTTTTTTTTTTTTTTGGTGGGGGGAAGAGCATAGAGATCGATTCAGTAAAATATAAAACATATCGGATAAAGATTTATGCCCTTCAATTACATTGACAAGAAATATAAGAAATTTTTATTTCCAGCTATGCTTGGCCTTCTCTCAATAACTCAATTAGCAATAATGTTGTGGCCTTTACAGTACAGAATATACATAAGGATATCAGTGGGCAGGCATTTCTCAATGCTTTTTTTTATATATTGTAAGAGGCCTAGGGCCCAATGCCCAACCCAATTTGATTGATTCACATCCAGTTACTTCATTGACCAACCCACATAACCCCCATATGAACATGAGGCATATGCTTGCAGGCGTGATGCAGATCAGTAAACCGGTTTCTGGAGCCCAATAAATGATAAAGGAGTCAAGTGAAATAAATGGGTCATCTGCAAAAGGACCAATGATGTAAATGACCAACAACAGTGCCAATGAGATAGGTAGATTGATGCAGGTTAAAAGACTACAAAGGAGTGAGACAAAGGCAAAAAGGAAGTGGACTGTGTTGGTAAGAAAGATTGAAGAATAGTTTAAACAAAGGAATAGACCTGGAAAAAGGAGGATGACTCGAGATGAATAGTGGCCAAACACACAAATTTGATATATATCGCAGAATCAGGAACATTATATGTGGCAGCTGTGTTGGTAGACCATTAAGGTTCCCATGCATTAATCACATTATCATCTATTCATGTAGGATGTCAAGACTTCAAAGAACTGTTCCACAAAGCAAAACCAGCGGCCAGCATTACTAGGGGAAAGAGTTGACAACACATGGTGCAGTACAGAGCTGACAAGAACCCAAGCACTGATCATACTTCCAAACTCAAGCTTTCAAAGGGTCCTTGTCAGATGAATTTTCAGCATCTAACACATCATCCTCCAAGGAGAAGTTAGAAATTTAGAAGACACTATGAAAAACATTTCCGTATATCATACATGAATAATAAAATAAACCTTTACAATTCCTTGTTAAAGAAGAAAAAAAATGTGCCAAAATAGTTACATTATTTTCATGGATAAAGGGTAATTTAGCTAGTAGTCTCTGTCACAATTTATGAATTGCAGGAAGGCAATTGTTTTAGCACATCTGCATTTTCACCTGAAATATGATTAATGATATAAAAGCAGCAGCACACTTCTCATAAGGGAAAGGGAGCGAAAAAGAAAAGATACACTTGTCATCTAGCTAGCCAATAGAAAGGGATTGAAATGTAAAATGCATAGCACAAGATTCACATTGGGGTTATCTGCCCAACTCGGAGGAAGTACATGCACATGCAAGTAACAGCAAGCTCAGGAACAGCTAGAAGAGAACAGAAGCAAAACAATTCATTTTGCAACAGAGACCAAGAACAGACTTTAGTTGAAAAGGACAACTAGTAAGCATTTGTTCAGGATAAATAAAATACCAAAGGACGCAGAGTTTGAGGAAAAGGGAGTACGCCCAAGTTCTACAATTAGAGGTTTCCCCTTGTTACGGAAATGTGTCAAGTTTTAAAACGATAATGAAAAATAATATATGCAAGGAGATCCGAAAGGAAAAGAGGAGCGAACAGAAAAAGAAATGGCCAAACTATTCCTGGCTGACGGCCTACACAGCATTTACTCGATCTTTAATGGAAGTGTGATATAGCAAGACATTCACGAATCATGGACGAATTAGCCAGAACAGGAAAAGGGAAAACTTCCCAGAAGCAGGTCCTCACATGAAGCACCAGAGTAACAGATGCTTTCTACGAAGAACATTAAAAACTAGAGAGCCTGACATCCTCCTAGTAGGATTGTCCCAGTGACACCAAAATTCGCTGCATGGCAACGTTTACACAAGCTGGTTCGAGCTCAATTGGTCCATTATCAGCACCTACAACACGATACGTTGCAGAAATGGATGCATTAAAGAGAGGCAGAGGAAGAAGGAATGCGCCTTCAACAAGTACAAGAAAATCCGAAATCCCATCCGCGAGAACAAAAACAGAACATTAAGCTTGCAAGTACGGAACAAATACATCGATAAATCACAACATGCAACTGATCTCTTACGCATAAAATCAAGCAGATCCAAAACGTAGAAACGAAGGCCGACAATCCATAAGATCCAAGCAGAGGACATCACCAACATTCACCAACAAAAAATCCTCCCCTTGGACGACAGGAAAAAAAAAACAGAAATGTCTGTAAAACCAAAAGAGAAGAAAGAAGAACATACTCGTTTTTATCTCCGCTACTAGACGAAGGGCTTCCATGAGAATCTGAGAAATAGAGAAGATCGATATAAACGATCGTGAACGACAGATGGTAACTGAAACAACGAATTCAACAACACTAAACTGAGATTCCTTCCAGATGAGCACACGTACCCTCTCCATCTTCTTCTTCTGCTGCCACTTGCTGCGTGGTGGAGGTGTTGTTGTTGTTGTTGTTGTGGTGATGGTGGTGGCGTTGCGGAGATTCCTCCTCGAGATTTTCCGAGGAACGCTTCTGAGCAGGCATTGTTGCTACCACCGTGAAAACCTCGAAAAGCCAGAGAAAGGCTTCTTCTTCTTCTTCTTCTTCTTCTTCTTCTTGGCTTCCTATTCTTCTGGGCTCTCTCTTCCTCTCTCTACCTCTCTGTATTGCGTGTGGAGAGAGATTTCTCGGGGGCTGACTTGTCTTCCTCGCCTCGCTCTGCTTTGCTTTATATTTCTGCTTCTCCTCCTACTTTGTGCGGAGAAGAGAGGAATGTGAGAGGCGAGCGAGCGAGCGAGCGATCGAGCGAGCAAGAGCCAGGAGATCTCGCGTGCCCCCTTGCTTGCTCAACGGCGTTGGTGGGGTGGGAGGGGTAGTGTGGTAATTTTAACGGATTGCGTATTGGGGCTGATCGGCATCGGCTGGGCTCTTTCTTTGTTAATTATTCTGGTATTTCTGTGTCTGCGTCACGTTTAGAAACTTTTAGTATATTCACCGGCGACTAAGCTGAACTTCTTCAGTGGTGTTATGCAGGAGTAGGACTTCCTCCAATCATCGCTCACTTTGGGTCTTCTCTTTCCTATATCCTTTTTTTTAATGGATTTGCAATGCAGTCGATAGACGGGTGTATTGAGGAATTTTGGAGAAGCTGAAGGGTGCATATGGAAAAATACAGAATTGTACTCGCACGTGGCATGTGTCTGCCCGTTTGGGGTCCAGTACTATGAGACTTTGACTTTAACTTTCAGTTTAGAGATGTAAAAAAATTGAGCCGGACTTTTTATTTTTATTTTTGTGTGCTTGAGGGATTTAAATATTGGGAATCAGATTGGTATTGGTTCGCCGTTACTAATTCCAAGTTGGATCAGTCAGTATTGGTCTTGATCATACTATTTCATTCTTAGACTGCGTTTAGTAGTCATTCAATTTTAGAAATGATGTTTCATGTCAAAAATAGAAATTACAGTTTCTATGTCAAAATTTCTTTTTAAAATAAAAAAATGGTGTTCGGTGAATCTGTTTCAAGAACGATTACCTTAATTATTCACTTTTTTTGTATTTGGAACGAAATCTAAATGACGAAACAAGATTCCTTCATTTTACGTGTCTAATTTTTTCTCCTTTATTATTCTAAAAATAATCGAAAAATACCAAATTGACACCAAAAAAGTTCTTATTTATGTATGCATGAAAATTTGAAATCGAACCATTAACAATCCAATAACAGCATGTTAAGTCAATTCAATAAAAATTGAACCAAACCAAATCGAATTGACACTCACCAAACCAACAATTTGACAACCTACTTTGAATAGGAGCCTACTCTCCTTAGGAGGTCCTGGCCCTTTTCTGTTTAATCATCTTGGTTTTCTAAGGATGCAAAGTACACTAGTGCGTGAATGTGAGTGTGATGTGCGTGTGCCAGTAGCCGCGTGAGTGTGACATAGATATAGAGCTAAAAGGGTAATTAATTCCAAGCGTAATAAAAGCTGGTTTAGTGGTTTGTCATCTATAGTTATTTCATTCATTGCCCAATTCCTTTAAATTCTTTCGTGTCCATATTTTTTCCAGCCTGTAAAGTTGGTAATTAGATAGGCGGGATGGGCTTACCAATTTATCTAAGGATGTTTTAGTTTTTTCTTTTCTTTTTCTACCGTCGTGTATCTTAGGCTTTCGATTTGACAAGTCCCATGGGTCCATACTGACCCCACAATCGTAAGGACCGAGTCATATCGGGGTTAAATGAAAATCATTCAACTTTCACTGAAAAGCAGTGAAAAGTACTAAATACCCCCTTGTGAGTGACCCAAGGTGTGTCTAGTGGGAGTCGAACTTAGAACGTCCGAATTTACGATTCATACCAAGTTTGTTGTTCACCAACTGTACTACCTCCTTGGGTTAAGGATGTTTCAGTTATTTGACATAAAGTATTAGCAATTCAATGGCCAGTGCAAGCTTTCATCTACATTCTTGGTTGGAATAGAAATAGCGCTTGGAATCTTCTCTGTCTGGTCGTGGCTTCTACATCTGTGTGAGGCTCAATCGATATTCTTCTTTTGGCTTAATTTATGATGAGTAGGGAGGAGAAGAAAGAAAGACACAAAGGTGCTAGCCCATTGGATTTAACTGTATAGCATATATTAGTGTCTTCATGTGTTTATTTCTCTCTTCTCCATTTGAAATGACTTCCTACCCTTCCTGTACTATGCTTATCCCATGCCCCCATTGGTGCCCCCTACTAATGTGTGGCTCTTCTTCAACCAACAAATAAAAAAAAAATTAAAGGGGTGGCAAATGGTTACAACTTGCAGCTAGAAGAAAGGAGAAGAGGAGGATGAATAGAGTTTGTGAAACCTTTTATGAAATGACTTCATTGCACTTTTGTTTTTAAGTGACAGGTGTAGGGAGGCAATTGCGAATCAAGTCTTGCCGGTTATAATGATTTTGTTTTAGGAATCATCACCTAGATAAATATCTCACCCTTTCATGGGAGAGAATGAATTACTATGGATGGTAAACCTCATCTAAGATTTTTGGGTAAATGTCAAGGTTATAAACTGGGAATGTATTATGCACCTAATCAGCCTGGTCGAAGGGCGAACCTCATTTTGTTTAGACCATTTATAGAATGACCATTTCTCTGGTTACCGGTTTTGTATATTGTTATGCATAGTAAAACAATGAAAAAGACTAACCCTAGAATAGGTTGCTAGGTTAAAAAACAGATAAAAGCATGTGAGTCAAATTATGCTAATTACATAATACATACACCATTACGTTTTATGTAAAAGCATGCACGACTATGCTGGACATGTTATGATCCATCATGGTAATGCAAGAAAGCAAATAAATTATGCTAGGCATGGTATTCTATACAAATATAAGAAAATCTCTAATTAGTCTGAAACCACAATTAGAATATTTAACTATACTTGGTTGAATTCTTTAATTATCTACATTATTAAAGTTAATTGAGGGTTGAAGAACAAGTGGCTTACATTTAATTTAAGTTAATTAAACTATCCAAACAAAGCTAATTAATTAAAACAAAATAATTAACTTCCTAATAAGTCTAATTAAATAACTAACCTAATTAAATAATTAAATTAGAGAGGAGAGAGAGAGATGGAGGGAGGGAGGAATACATGTATTGGTCAAGGAGGCCTCGCAAGTTCAACTCTATAGAGATTTGACATTTTCGTTGATTTCGCGGTGATACGCTAATCTAAGAGGTATTTTCTCCTTTTTCTAACTTTTTTCGATATTTCTATGCTAAAATCGTATTTTAATACACTATTTTTTTTTTTTTTAGTTTTTTTAATGTGTATTTTTTTAATATAGGGTATTTATAGTAAAAAAAAAAAAAAAAAAAAAAAAAAAAAAAACTAGCCCTTAACTGATGTAGGAGTAAATCCCGCAATATGGTGCCGCAAAGGGCACCAAATCAAGGAAGGGGCTCCTCTACTGCGGAATAGAGGTGGCAGCTCATATCCGATGCCTGGGAGCATCTCAAAGCATGTTGTTATGTGTTGGGTTCCATGCCAAGGTATTCCAAGGGGTCGGATCTGAGCCGCTACCTCTATTACTCAATAGAGGAGCCAAATCCCTCTCAGCATCACATAGGTCCACTTGCGGGTCTACAACAGTATGGCCTCTGATTCCACAAGATGGTTCCTGTAGGCCAAAAAGGTGGCAACCATGTGGCATCTTAGGAAGTCGGAGAATAGAATCTTTTGGTCCAAACTTCAAACAGTTATATCTCTTAATCCAATGGTTCGACTTAGTTGAATTATATATCATTGGAAAAAGTCTATTCAAGTAATATCCCATGATGTAGAGACTAGATCTTTACCAAAAAACAGACGTAGAGACTAGATGTAAATTTGACCAAGAAATATAGTCAAAAAATTTTCTAAGCGAGAGACCTCAAACAGGTAATTTGCATAGATTAACCGCTAAATGGCGTCATCTTCACACCAAAGTCTAAACTCGGTCACTCGGGAGTGAAAATGACAAAATATACTAATCCTTAAAGTTTTAATTTGCTATGAAAAGGTTAGGGCACCCAAGTTATACTAGTGGAAAACCGATCATTTTCTATTGCATGATCTTTGAGAGCTGAGTCTAGCCATCTAATATCGGGTAATTAGTTGTGTGCTGATTATAACCGATCTTCTTTTGTTTCGTTGATAATATGCTCTTGCAGTTAATCTAACCAATTAAACTCGAAATCAAATCAATGATTTTAATTTCGGTTTCAATTTTGACCGAATAATCAACGAGCACTCGACCGTTTGACAATCAAAACTGAAAACCAATCGGACCACGAATCAAATCATGTTTTAGATTTGTTAACCTGTATTATTGTTACATCAAAAATAAGTTCGAATCGTTTGAACCAAATGGATAGATCGATCAATCGAATTTCTTGCCATTTTGGTATTGATTTTGGTTGCTAGAAACTTTTAAAGAGGCCAAATCGATCAATACCAATTGGACCTAATTTATCAAACCAATAGTAGATATCGAGTTTCAATTTGGCATTTGTATGCCGATAAGGCATTCGGGTTCGATTTTGGTCTGAACCTGTATATACAACAACAAAAATAACAAAAACAAAGCCTTATACCAGCTCAATGGATCTTCAATGGACAAGTTTGCAAAGTAAAAGAGAAAGAAAGAAAAGAGGAAAGAAAACTAAGCAACACCTCCACGATATCCCACCTAAAAGCGATTAGTAATATGGATCTCTTCCCTCCAAGCAACTATGTTTAATGTCATACTAGGATCTAGATTGAGCTTCTGCATGTCCTTCTTTACCAACTCTTGAATGGTCATTTTATGCATTATCCCAACTCTTCTAGCTCTCTCCATATGGATTTGGTCACTCATTCTTATAGGAGCATTTAAAGGTCTACGCTGAATATGTCCAAACCATCTTAAGCGACATTTTCTGAACTTGTCTTGTATTGGAGCAACTCCCAAATCGGCTCTAACTCGTTCATTTTTCTCCCTATACCCCTTATTTTTGCCACACATTCATCTTAACATCATCAATTCTACCATACTCAACTTATTTATGTTATGCTTCTTAATAGCTCAATATTTCACTTCATATATCATTGTCTGTCTTATAACTATCTTATAGAATTTTCCTTTAAGCTTTACGAGTATACGCCAATCACACAACACTCTAGAAACACTTCTCCACTTTGTCCAATCCTACTTTAATTATGTGAAAAACATCATCATCTATCTCACCCTCTTTGTTTATGTTGATCCCAAATATTTGAAATGACTGCTTTGAGAGATCTCTCTCTCCCCAAGTTTCACTACATCTTTATCTGTCCTTGGGTGACTAAAGTTACATACCATATGCTCCGTCTTTGTTCTACTTATCTTAAAATCCTTAAATTCCATGGTAGATCTCCCCATAACTCTAACCTTTCGCCGATCTTTTCTACTAGCACAACATTGGCAAAAAACATATAACACTGAACGTCACCTTGAATGTTCTTGGTTAAATCATCCATAATAAACATAAATTGATAAAAACTTAAAATAGATCTCTGATGCAACTTTGATTGATAATTGACCTCCCACAATTCTTATTCATCACAGCACCTCGTACATGATAGATGAGCTCTCTATATACCTGAGAAAAAAAAAGGGGAATCGAGAGAAGCCAATTGTTTGATTTGATACTCAACCTATGTCCCATTTCTGGGCTCAAATCATTTGCAATTTCGATCTCGTATAATTTCGTGAAATACCACCTTCAGGAGGTGACACATGTATTGATACCAATGCAATGGTCCAGATCTGGTACAACTAATAAAACCTTAAATTAATGAAGAGTAATTTAAATCAGATCTGGATCATTGCATTAGTATCAATGCACGTGTCATCCCTGAAGATGATATTTCACAGAATTGTACGAGATCGGAATTGCTCACGATTTTTACCCCATTCCTACTTCTTCCTTCCCGTTCACGCCAAGCGGGAAACCAAGAGGTTGCCAACTCTCTTCCCCCCAACTCCCGACCTCTCCCCCAACTTTCTCTGCCTCTACCTCTGCCTCTGCCTTTCTGGTGGTGGTCAATAGCTTCCCTCTCACACTCTCTGTAGACTGTAGAGTAGCCACCAACGAGCCAAGGATTTGCTGTGTCACAGAGGTAAGCTTTTCTGGAATCAGTTTTTTTTTCCCCCCTGCTCTGTTTGATCTTGGTATTTTCTGAGATGCACTTGGAGCGATAGTAGCTAGAAGCCTAGGGCTTGAGCTTGGTTGTTCTTCCTAGAGCGAGTTTCAGTCTCTTTGCTTGAGAATGTCTTGGGGATTCCGAATGGAACGCCAATGATCCTTGTACTTATTTATGCCAAGAAACAGATTTTGATAAGATATGAAGTTTAGAGTGGAGTCATGTTCGGCTTCATGTAATTTTCTTTGAAATAAAGCCGATTGTGGTTGAATTTGAGGGAAATTTTTTTTTTTTTTGGGGGGGGGGGGGGTGGGGGTGTGGGGGTGTGGGGGAATACAAGAAGGTGATCATGATCAGCAAAGTAATGAGGGGGATACTGTCAGCCTTACGGGCAGTGGAAGCGCCTTTTCTTATTTATTTTCATCTTGTGCTTTTCTTCCCCCTTCCCCTCCCAAAAACCACGCCATGTGGTTGAGCCAAGAAGGGTTTCAAATCGTTGATTGCTGGTGAGAATTTTCATGCATATAAGCAGTACAATGAAATGAAAATTCAACTGGAATTAAAAGAATAAGATGCTTCATGATCTTTCAGTTTGCACCCTATCCTCCAGTTCATGTTTTCACATATGGAAAATATTATATATTGCTCTACCATATGCTGAAATATATTGCTCTTCCATATTTCCAGATGACATCAAAATACTAGTTAAACTACTTATTCTCTGTGAATTGTAGTGAATCAGCATAGATGGTCTTAGATGAAGGTGAATGCATGGATAGAGTTTTAAGTTACAGAATTCTAAGGATTTCTCATGTGTTACAGGAAATTAGAAGAGGAACTTGCCTATTAACATGTTGATGTGAATTAAAACTCCATTTTGGGATGAAATTTGATTTTGTCATGTTAATTATTTGTAGCCCTTTTGTCAGTTTATATGATTTTATTTGAAAAATGTCAAATGAAATAGCCCCTGAGGATGAACTTGATGTTGAGATATCCAATCATGATGGAAATCCATATTGACATGAAATTTTAGAACCTAAATCATCTTCCACTACTTCAGCGAGAAAGCAAAAGAAAACATCTACAGTTTGGTTGAAGTTTATTCGAATCCCTAAAGAAAAAAAATCCTGATGGGAGGCAGAGGGCAAAATGTAGAGCCTGTGGTAATGTAGGACTGGATTTGACAACCAAATCAGACCCAAAACTGCAAAAAATTATAAACCAAAGAATAACCAAAATTCACCCAACAGTAGAAAACAATAATAGTCCAATACTAGTCAGCCAACATTCCTTAAAACCCAGAATTACCAAATTCAGAATCTGGAATTTCGAAGGGCAGAGTTTGCACCAACAATATAGGATATCCAATAACATAAATAGAGTATGGATAAAGTACAATCAAAATCAAAACATCACTAGAATAGACAAATCAAATCAGAACTCAATTCTGGAAAGCAGGTTCCGAAATCTGACCATCGATCCTAATACTTCAAAAACTTCAGCACTAGATGTTTAAGGAACAAGTAACAAGTCTAAATACTGATTAGAAGGTCTAATCCATCGAGAATATATAGGCGACAATCAACTCCAACAGGCATCAGAAATCAGACAAGAAATTCTGGACAGAATCCAGTATTGGTCAGGACTGCAGATTACTACACAACAACTGAACTAGAGGTCTGATCTGCCTCAAAACAGGATCGAGTCCTCTTCTTAATGGTCCTAACAATCGACTAAAATCTCAAAGCCATCGGGTGGCCAGAACTCCAACTTAGAGTAGGCCGACAGAATAGAAAACAGAGAACTTAACCCAGAAATTTCTGTAGAAAAAGTTTAGATTACTTAACTGTTCCGCTGAAGAAGAGAACCAATAAATAAGACTAGAAATAATAACAACCCACTCGGACTTCTCGCCGCAGAGTGTCGATTGGATCAAACACCAATCCCTAAGCCTTGATCAAACACAAGGAACAGCCATGGATACCCAGCGGCAGCAACAAAAGAGTTTTTTTTTTTTTTCAATAATCCAAATCGTGGTCATAGTGTACCCTCTCCTTTATTTATAATAATGATGGGGTATTGCTTACAAAGTAGAAACTTAAAAGCATCTAAATAATGACTTTCTAAACTACTAACATGTAGTTACTAAAACTGGAAATTGGAATCTAATGAAATTAGAAACTAGCTTAATACATAAATTAGAAACTAATTTAAGACTAAAATTAGAAACTAAATTAAAAACTAAGTAAGTAATTAATAACCTCATCAATAGCCCAAACCGTGGACCATAGAAGCAGCCTTGGTCGACCCAATCAGACACTAGGGTCGACCCTCTTATTCTTCCTTGAGTAGGCCTTCAGATCTGCATCATGTGGGACTGTATATTTGGCTGACTCAGACAATGGCACTAGCACTTTGAGAAGACATCTTAAGAATTGCCTTAATCTTGAAAACAAATCCCAAAATGTCAATTCGCTATTTCTTTAAAGCTAAACCTACAGGTGATGCCTATGGTAGGGCTGCTGCTTCACAAGATGTGCTAACAGTGAAAGAAGAGGAGGCCACTGATACTTCTACACCACAAAACTCTTCAATTGCTTCTAATGCAGTTGATGCATAGTGATTTAGATATGTCTTCGAGCAGGTATTTTCTTATTCTTCTGAATTTATCTTCTATGAGCTATAATCTATACTAAATTACTTGATTTGGATATATGCTCTGGGTTACTTGATTTGGGTATCAAATACCGTGGTTCAAGGTTGTGAATCTATAGATTATGGGGTGGTTCATTTATTTGGGTCATTTCCTGATGTCTTTTCAAATTTTGAAGTGGTAATTGATATGATGTTAGTAGAATAAGATGTTTGGGAATAATGGAATGTGTTCCTAAACAAAATTGATGCTTTGATCATCCAAATAAGGATGAAGGCACCTTCATACTTTCTACTAACATCATATGTAGCACATTGAATTGTACCATCGCAATCCCTGCAAGCATAGTTGTCACGGTGTCTTGGTGACATGGAGGTCTGGATGTAAGGTGACACCAGTGAGGCACCCACCTTGACAACCAAGGCGACCCTAGTTGTCAAGGCGCCTGGATGCCGAGGCGGTCGCCTTGGCAATGCCTTGACAACTATGCCTGGAAGTATGAGTTTTGAGGAAAAAGTAGTGATTTATACTGTATCACCTTCAAGGAACAGTTCAGGTATCTTCTTGGCTTCAAGAAAGTACAAAGGTGCCTTTATGATGACTGCTCCATGGAAAATATAAGGCCATTAAGAAACAGCAAATTCTTTGGATGTAGCACAAGTTCCAGTATGCATATATTTGTTGGTCTCATAGGGAGATAGATATTCAGCTAGGGTGAATATATTCCACTATATTCAGGTCAAAATTTGTCAAACAATTCCATGACAGGCAGCTTTTCAGCCAAGCAGGATGGGATATCAAAGGGATTTCTCCATGAAACACCATGAAGCAGCCGATAAAGGAGTGGTACAGAGCAAATTTATGGCTTAATACCCTATTGATTACAACTTATACTTCTACAATGTGCATTGGATTGAAGAGGAGCCTACTGTAGGAATGCAGCCTTGAGGGTGTGGGGAGTTGGAAGAAGTCTAGATGATATGGGAAATTGAAGATTTGAATTGATATATATCAATAACTTGAACCTGAACATTCACAAACACCAGACCAAATCCACAATCCAAGCCATTGAAACGCAAGTGTCACCCATGTAGTGGAGAAGCTTTAATGAAACCTGGTATTACTTTTGGAGGCTTTAGGAAAATTGAACTAACTGATCTCTCACAAGCGAGTGGGATGTTGGTTAGGGGGAGCAAAAGTGGTGGTTTCATAAAGGATACTTGGATTCTATTATATGGACGATCTCCTATTGTTTCCGCAAGATAAATGCAGTGGCGGATAGGCTGGCGAAGCATGCCACTGCCACAAGAAGTTCAAAAACCTGGGATGTAGCTCCAGCTTTTATTATTTCTGATCTGAATGGGAGGGCCAGCATAGGCCTCGATTCAGGTTTATGTAACTCTTCTTCTAATTGCTTTGATTTCCTGTTCAGCTAATGGCCATGCTGAAGGTGGAGCAGGATCTCAAAGGGCTTACTTTTGTAAACTATCATTTTTCTGATTCTAATACATTCTTTGCTGACCTTTAGGGGAAAAAAAAAGAGACAATCTAGTCCAACGCAATCTTTTGTTCTCTTGAAGACTTGACACAGTGTTAGCATTATTCATTGCATGCACTCCCCCCATTCTTTCATCTTTCTTTGCTAGAATTGAAATGCCATTTCTCATGCTTTATTTGTAGTTTTAATACTTATATCGTTTTGTGATTTCAGATTCCATTTTGATATGTTTTAGGAATCATATGTTGCAGGCCTTCAATGCCATACTCTTAAGGTTCACTCTAGTGGTGGGTCTTCCCTTGGTTACCTGTTTGGTGGTGGTGAAAAGTAAAAGCATTAACCCCCAAAGCACAAAGCTGTTTTATTGACTGTTCAGGACCTGTACTAGCTTGGAAGAAACAGTATTTCATTCTAGTAGAAAATGCAGACAGTTTGATCTTGCATTGTAAAGGAAAGAGGAATGAGGAATGGGATGGGTTGGTTGGACGTTTTGGGCCTTATGGCATGACAGACTAGCCAATTTAAATTTGTTCATAGGCATATGGTTTTTTTTTTTCTGGAGCCTCAATTGGAGGATGCAATTTAGGTGTTTTTTCACTACCAGAAACTCCCAAGTAGCTGGAAGGCAGAATGGGCCAAAAGGAACCGGATTCTCTCCAGCCAGCAGTCCGATGTGCGCTGGAGAGGATCTGGGTCCGGCCAGAATTGCATCAATACATACTAAACTGTCGTTTCATGTAGTGTATCAATGACTAAAAAAAAAAAGTCGTTTCTAATAGATTAAAATTATAGCTAGTGGGTTTTTGCTTAGTGTAACAATGGTTGGTTACAATAACCTTTTTCCCGCAATTCTTCCTTTGGCTCAGGCTTACTAACTACGGGGTTCTTCTTTTGGAACAGTTGGCCCATATGACTAAGATTAAAAAAAAATCTAACCTCTCTATATCTAATATTGACATTGATATATTTACGTTTTTAAATTAATGTTATTTCTTTCTTTTGTTTGAAAAAAAAAAGAAGAAAGAAGAAGAAGGGTAATTTTATCTTTCTGTATTCTAAAACTAATACTAGTGTGACGGTGTTACTTTTTTGTGCTTAAATGTAATAAACGATTTTTTAGGGGGAAGATGTAATATAGGCACACACCAGGGGAGGTTGATGTAAATTACCCAATAAATAAAAAGTTGGTTACACACTTACACCTAGTTGGGCACCAAGATGGCTTTGCCCTTTTGCCTCGAAACCATATACAATAGGAGTATTTTGGATAACAATAAAATTATCCTCATTAATAGGTTTTGTCTTATCTTGGGTGGGTTTGGTCTTGTGTGACATAGGATGGTGATAACTTAGGATTGATTAAGATCCTCTCCAGCAGGCGGTGCTGATGGCTGGAGAGGGAGCATCAAGACGCAAAATAGGAGAGAGAAGGACCAGCAAGATGACCTGTTTTCTCTCTCCTTTTTTGTGTCTTGCTGGTCCCTCTCCAGCTAACCCTGGGGACTTATCGGATACACCCAAATTATCTTTTGTAGGTTAGGATCTAATATACCATGTATCTGTTGACCGGTCAATGGTTGGGGTAACTAGTCCCAAAGTCGGGTGGACCAAGATGGGTAGGTTGAACTCAACCCCACAATCACCTGACCTCTCCTAAACCCTAAAGGACTTGGGTGGGATTATCCGATTGCTTGACCCCCAAGCCACTAAACCCAAGGCTAACTATGATAGAGTTAGCCGTTGGAAGGATTTTACCACAGTTAAGTTGACGGTTATGATTCCTAACCAGGGTTAAGTTAGCCATTACGATCTTAGCCAACTCAGCCATGATGAAGAAAGATTCCCCCAATAGGGTAGAGACACGTGTCCATGATCTTCGACCAATAGGAGAGATCTAGGCATTCAATATAAGGGAAGGTTAGCTAGGGAAGGAGGTAAGGTCTCAATTCACTGAACACTTACAATACCGTTTCACCGCGACTAACTTTAGCATCGGAGCTTGACCCCGGAGCTTCTGACCTATGTTCTGCAGGTTTATGCGTGGCGAAAATGTGCAGTAACAGGATCATTATATGCATTGGAACCTTAGATGTTTGTTTTCATTTTTAAGCTTAAGCTCAACAAAGAGAAACTCAGTGCACAGGGTTCTCGGGCAAGTTCAGCTCAAGCTCAACCTAATGTAAAAATGCTTCATCCCAATTAAGGTAAATTTTGGATCTCAGGATTTGTGTCATTAGCCCGTTAAAAACTCCTATGACCTTAGATCGGCAGCCCATAAAATAGGCCCATTAGAGATTTGATTTGATTTTGAACCAATTGTTCGATTTGCCAAAACATGAACTGAAACTGATTTGGACCGATTGACATGGGTTGACTGGTTGAGTATAGACAGATAACCAACCGACCAATATTGAATCAGGGTTCCGAGGACCGATTAAATAATCGGTCTGTTTTGGTGTGTAGGATGGATTATGCCCCGACAAAACCAGATGATCGTCAAGATGCCACAAGTGTACGTAAAAGGATAACATTCAAAACTAACGTAGCTCTCACGGTTTTAACAGACTTCAATCCTTATAAGAACCACTATCTTTTCTCTTTCCTTCACTCACAAGGTGGGACCGTCTTAGTTGCCCCCTAACATTAATGGAGAGTAGCAGTATCACGAGCTAGAAGAATATCTTATCCCTTAATGCATTGGGGTGTGTGAGCTTCTAGTGAGCAGGACGTTAGAGACATCATTTGGGCAACTAGAGTAGGATAGTTACTGGGAGTAATCTAAAATGCTTATAAGGGTTTTTAGAAAATGATTTTGAACTAGTAGAAAATGTTTCATCAGCTGGGTCCGTTTGATGACAACATTAGGGTAGTTGTGATTTGTGAAGCTTAAATGATAGTGATTGTGCTTTTTTTTTCTCATCACATCCATCAGATCAGAATATTTCATTAATCAGTCCGTAAAAGATTCTAATCGTGAGGTCTAAATGGACATGGGCCCCACATATCAGACATCATTTGGACCTCATACGCTGCAAGGTTTCCATCATAGGAACACCAAGTGGGTCGGTGCCTACTGAAGAAGCTTGGCGAGGCCAGGCATACACCAGCTAACACTTTTGACTCAAACCAAGCCGCGTCTCTCCCATTTTTTGTAATCTTTGGGGTTCAATGGATCTAGGTTATTTGTTATATTGTTTAAAAACGATGTTTTGACACAGAAACTAGTTTTTGACATGAAACGGAGTTTCTGGAACAGAAACGATACCAAACAAAACCTAAATATGACATTCTCTTCCTCTCTGGCACAGTGGTTTTGCTGTAACTTTTCACAATATTGCGTTAAAATTGTCTACAATGAAACGGTGAAGTGCAGTGAATATCTAACGACTGAGGGGCATAAACACCACTCGCTTTAGAAAATTTGATGTTTGAGTCTGTTTTGACACCATTTATGATGCCTTGATTTTATACTAAAGTCACAATATTTTCTAGGGGAATTTTAAAACGCATGTGAGTAAAGGAGTGTTAAGAGCCATGTCTCTCCAGATACTTTGCCCAACCTTCGTGCTCAACCTTGGAGTATTGGTATCCATATATTGATCTAGATCAGATTGGATCACGATGGGTATCTGTCGATTTTGCTCCTGGTTTTTTTTTTTTTTTTTAATACGAATTTTTTATTATTTTACCCCTGAAATGATACGGATAATCGATTGGAATCAATCAGGATCGGGGATTGGTCTCAATCGATACCAATACAACTGATATTAGATTGCTACTTGAAACCATGGGCTCAACCAAGGATTTAGGGGATGGTATCAGTATCAATATCGGTCTCCGATAAGATCTATGGTTATCGGTCAATTTTGCCCCTACATTTTATAAAAAAGTACTAGCATATCACTATTTTACCCCTTAAACAATCTAGGGGCCCGTTTGATAACGTTTCAAGAAACGTGTTTCTGCCGTTTTTGTTTTCAGAAACAGCAGAAACGGAGCAAAAAACGTTTGATAAAACTGTTTCGTTTCACTTAATTTTAAAAATAGAAATAGAAATTTTTACTTATTTATGGTTCAACTTGTTTCGCCATTTTTGGAAACGACTTGTGGCAATTCTTTCACTGGTTACCATCGACTTCTAAAAACATGACTTATTAAACACCTTCAATTCCGTTTCTGTTTCTAGAAACGGAAATTTATGTTTCTGCCGTTTCTTGAAACAGAAACGACAGAAACGTTATCAAACAGACCCTAGATAACTGATCCAGATTAGTCAAGGATCGGGAATTGATCTAGCCAATACCAATCCGATACGGCCGATCCTCGACCGATACTTGAAACCGTGGCTCAACAGATCTGAGTCATTTCTTGGGCAAGACACCAGCAACCCGAAGAAAAAGGAAGAATTGAAGATTTTCAAATCACAGGGGTACTGATTTAAGTTTAAAAGGTTAGAGATTTTCTACCAGACTTCAACGTTATCTGAAAGACTCACAAACCAAGCAAGGTTTCTGTGTGAATCATCCCGAGTGTGAAAATCGAGAAGAACACAAGTGGTGTTTGTGTTTTTTGCTGGCTTATTAAGGATAGATTGAATAGTGATTTAGATCAACATCAAAGTCTCCATCGGATTGAACATCGAGATTGGCGGGTTCACTGTCCAACTAGTAATTCCGCTATGGGTTGGACTTCTCACTGAATGTTGTGTTTGCTTAAAACATTTGGGATGTGAGACGTGAAAATGGTGAAAGGTTGAAGGAGCTGTCAATTCCTCTTTTCAATGCGCCTTCTGATCAGAAGATGTTTGATGAAGCTAATTTCCTTCGACGATGCTTTGCGAAGAATAAGATGATAATCAATTAAGACTTAGTGGTGGCAAAAGACGAAAAGGGATGGCTGAGGCTTCCGCTTACAAGGAGTATTTAGCAGGATTAGCCGCCGGAATTGCTACAGTAGTGGTCGGTCATCCCTTCGACACCGTTAAGGTATGCTTTCCTTTTTTACTCTTTATTTCCTTCTTTTTTTTTATCCAGTAGAACACTCTTCAAGAACTTGAAGAACTTAAATATCTTGAAAATCCATAGAATGAATCTACCCATGTTGAAATTGACCAGAGAAGTGCAAACATTGATAATGCAAGACAGAAGACTTGAGCTGTAGAACCCAAACCCACATGAATAAGGGCATTATAATCGACAAAAACTTCCTCGAACTCCACTGGTTTCCCCACCCATTCATGATTGGGTAAATGGTCAACATTGAAAATTTGCAAGAAACTAAAACATAACTACTCAATTTGACATGGTAAAGAAGTCATTAGTCTGAAGAGTTGCAGGTGAATAACAAAGACAAATAGTTTCGTAGAAAAAGTGACCATCGAGCTCAATGTACTTAACCTTTGATCTAAATATGTAGTACTTTCTTTTTTGTCAAGATGATTGGATAGCAATGTGGGAATGCTTAGTTTGATACCAACCTCTTGGATCATTACACTTTGGTAGTGGTTTGTGTCATGACAATCCAGTAAAGTTTTCAGCTTCATCCATCACTTGTAACGGAGCTACAGAAAAATAATAGATTATAAAGGGAATTGGGAACTCACTAGATATAATGCACTGCATATTCTCTCAACTATGATGATGCAGGACAACCAGGGTGTCATCCCAAAATTGGTACCAAATGGATGTGGAAAATTGTTCCAGACGATTATTTATCCAGTAAAAGAATGCGAAAACACTGGCACAGCTGTTAGTTAAGGTATATGGGGCTGAAAATCAACCTGTTAGGGTTTTTCTAGAAGTCCTAGTAATATAAGATTCAGATTGAAAGGAAGTTTCTAAGAGTTAATGGAATGAGAAAGTGAAGTGGTATGATTGGGTTAGATTGCATTTCTCAAGTCTGAAACAATGAGAAAACAGCAAGTAAAAAGGCAAGGGCGGGGGAGGGTGTGTTCCAGTGTGTTTTCCACCACTTGTTACATTTGGTTTTTGCCCATAAATTATGGATATGATCTATATTTGCTAGATTGGTTTGGTTTGGTTTGGTTTCCTCTTTGTTATTGAAATGTTTCATCTGGATATCAGTTTTCCACCTTGCAAAGCTAATCATATCCTCTTATCCTTGTTATTTATCTCTTCAAAGCATGGGGCATCACTTGGTGTGATGGTATAAAAGCTTGGGTTGCCAGCATTAAGATGCAGGTTTTGGGTCTAAGAGGAGCCTCTTTATACAAAATGCAATATGACCATCTCCAATCCAACTTTTCTGGAACCCTACAAAAGCTGGAATGCACTGGGTTTCAACCCTTTTACCTATTTCTTCAATGTGATTTTAACTGCATAAGATTAGGGGCAAGAGATCGCTGCCTGGTTGCATGGCCCTGCTCCATTGATGGGGGGAGGGCATTGAGAGCGTGCACAGGGTAATCAACATAAATGGAATTTTTATTTCACAAGGGTTGGGGGCAGTAATTTCGTGCTCTCCTGTGTCTGGCCGCAGGAACCATATGAATAATGACACTAAAGAACAATGTGTCACTAATGTTCTTTAATATGTATTAGTCACCATTTTTCGCCTCATATGTGCATTATACAGATTCTCTACCTTATCAGCACCTAAATCACATTGTTCTACATGTGACAGGTGAAGCTACAAAAACACAATACTGAAGCACATGGAATTAAGTACAGGAATGCATTGCATTGTACCAGTAGGATTCTGAAGAATGAAGGAGTATGCTTCTTGATCCTTTCTCTTGCGAGATGCAAAATCTACTTGGTATTTCTGTCATTGAGTATATGATTGTAATGGGTCGAATAGCCTGCAATATGGAACCAACCTAATTGTTTTTTTGGACCTTGATGGTTTATGCATACAGATATTTGTGAATTGTGTTGCAACTACATCCTGAAATATATATATATATATATATATACAGGCTCGAGCTTTTGAGATAAGCAGTTGTAATAAATATGAGAACAAAATGTAAGTATTGGTTGACATCAACTTATTTTGCTTTAAGTTGAGCTGTGTATGAATGTGATCTCTCTCATCTCAACAGACTTTTCAGTGTAAACCAGAAAGTAACTTATTGTAGTAACTCCAGTTTTAATGGGTATTAATAAAAATCATCATTCACCCAAAAAAAAAAAAAAATCATAAATCCACTACCTAACAGTGACCTGTGTCATGAATAAGAAGTTAAAACTATTAGGAATCTTATGTTCTATGTAGTGTTGCTTAGGAGAATTGTTCTAGTGAAATCCTCATTGCTGGTGGAATGTTTTGGGAGTTTCCAAACTTATACAGTTCCATATAATTGGCAGTTGAATCTTCCATGATAGCTATTGGACTTTGTTTATACCCAGTTTCGGTCTATTTGACCGATGATAAGGAACCTGTATTAAAGAGATCGATACAAGTATGGGAGCTGAGCTGGTTAATGAGATCCGTCAATACCAACGTTAGTTGGTTCTAGGGAAGATGTCGGTCAACTTGACTGATAGTAAGAAGCTTGTATTAAGAATTGACCGATATTCGGTCAGCTGACCACTGATTTCGCCTTTCAATCAACAGACCAATTTTGACTTTCAGCTGATCGATTGTGATCAATTCGTACTAATGTGGTTTAGTTCCAGGGAAGTTACAAACATGTGACTTAAGTGGTTAAAATGGTTACAAGCAATGAAGGGGAGGGGGAATCCAATGACTACCTCACAAAAGACATGGAAGATGGTTCCCTGTAATTAGGAAACTGCCAATAGAGCAGGATCTCACAAAAACTATAAAAGGAACTTTGGCGAAAGAAAGATTGCGTCATCAAAATGATCACACAAATTATCAAGCTTATCTTTCATCTCATCTTTCTTTCATTTCTTTTTATTTTTATTCAGTAGATTCTTAGTTCCATTCAATTCTGTATTTCCTTGTCAATTATGTATTTCCTTTCAAGTCTTAAAGTGTAGAATCCATTAGTCAGTCAGTTTTTAACCAGTGGATAACTTTGTTACTTACATTTTATGGTTCATAGTGCAATAATGATCATGTTTCTGGTATGTTGAACATCAATAGAGACAATAGATCACACAACACAATCTATATATCTTTGTCTTTCAGTTATTGTCTTTTTTCCTTATCTTTTCAATCCATGCATCATGATTAACGAAGAATATTAAAAGTCCTTGGAGTGATCGAGTCAAGAGGAGTGCTCACATATTTTGATCAGAAGTCAAAAACACATTCTCAAGTATGTAGGACTCTGCCACGCCCCACAATCCCAATATGAACCTTCCATAGGTTCACTTGTAGAATTGTTTGCCAACGATTTTTGGCACACCTGGTGGGACACCAGAAAGCAAAATTGTGATGGTTAGAGGAAGAAGAAATGCCCACTAGGGGCAATACAAGTGCTCAACCAAGGGAAACTCCTGCACATTTGTGAAGAAATGTTTATGAAGGAACCCAGCCTTGAATCAGGGAGACCAGGGGCAACAATATACCCTTTTTATTTTTTGTAAAGAAATGCCAACCAAGGGCAATGCCAGGGCTCCAAACTAGGGCCTTATAGTGAAGAAAAGTGCTGGTGAAGGGAGAGGTGGACCAAAGAAGAAGCCCATTTCTCACTCTATGAAGGCTGGTTTGTGGTTCCCTATTGGAAGGAAACCGCCTCCCTCCAATTCTTCTTCACGTATTTGAATCACAATGTGCCTAAAGAGAGAAGATACGTTCTCGAAGTTTTCTTCAATGGGGTAAGGTGTTTGGAGCACAGAGGAAGGAAACATTGAAAAGCTCGTCATATCCGTTTACGAAGAGGTTGCTGTTACGGATTTGAATTTGAAGAAAATTCATTGGCTTCGCCATTTATGATTTGTGACTTAGGAGAGAAACAAAGATGAGGTTGGTTGAAGAAGAAGCAACCAAAGAAAGAGGAAAATAATAAGGATTTCTCTCTATGTCTCTCAATCAAGTCAAATCATTGTCACTTGGGAAGGTTTTTTGAAAAATCTAAAATCTCTCTCCATCAAGTCATTGTCACTTTTGAAGGATTTTTGGAAAATCCAAATAAGTGGGGTCTTGACTTTAATTAGGGAGCAAAAGAGAACTCAACTTTGACAAAATAACACAAGAGGGGAAATCTGGTTTTAATTCTCTTGTAGCAGCCGATGTTGGCCGATACCAGGACTGATCCTACAAAACTAAGATTTTGGTCATTCTTGATCGTTCCAGAGCGATTTTTCCAGTTCTGATTGATATTGAACCAGTATCAGCCTTAACCTATCCCCGAGATCGTAAAGAGGCCAAAGCAAGAAGGAAAGTGAATAAGTGCCCAAAGATTGACCATATGGATCCAAGAGAAGACAAGGAAAAGTAAAATTAAAAAATTAAAGGAAACAAAATAATAAGAACATTAATGAAGTAGGGCACAACTAATGTGGTTCCGCTACCTAGATCTTAGCCCTACAATCCGCTCTATTACCATACTCGGGACAAGGCCTAATTTATGCATGCCTTTCTTCACTACCTGGTCATTTTTGGCCCAAAGATTGACCGATGACATGATAAAAACTTGTTCCATAATCTCATTGAACTCCTGTGATACCATTCAACGGTTTTATGAGGGGCATTGTTTACACCTATGCTTCGTAAACCGATTCAAAGGGAGTCAAAAGTGTGTGGCCTTAGTGGCCAAAGGAGTTGTGATAGTTATAACCAATAGTAGGTTCAAATAACCACCACCACTTAGAGGTGTGTTAAGCGTGCCAAGGTGGTTAAACAACTTCTAAAGTGCCAGAACTGCCAAGAGTGTCTATAAAAGAGCAGTCCAACAACAAAGGAAGAGATCCTAGATCAACACAATAGTCTTTACACTTTATCTTTCATCTTCTTAGATGTGGATTTTCTTTTATTTTTCCTTAGAATGGTTTATTTCCTTTACTTGTTGGAGTTACTTTCCAGCACTTGTCTTTGGGCTTATGTTCCAGAAGATATTGGCTGCATTCCATATCCTTTTGGCTAGTGTTCCAAAAGACGTTGGTTGCTTCCTAGAGTTGGCACCATCAGGGAGCCATTAGCACCATGTTGTCAACACCAACAACATGGTTCCACATCAAGTTGGGTACTTCAACAGTTCATCGCTGGCTATTGTAAGCATTTCACCAGATGTGTTATTGGGAAAAGTGATTAATTTGATTTCCAATGTTCTTCCATTATGATTTTTCTTTTCCTTTAAAGTCCTTGGATTTTTTTTTGAGGCATTGGAAAGATCTCACACGTTCTTGATTAGAAGTTGGATACGATCCATTCGGTCATCTCTTGAGTCCTTGCGACTTTGGCACGGCCACGCATCTTCAATTCATTTGACCGATCATATTAGAGACCGGAAAAATTGTAGCCAACAATTTTTAAAAGGGTAATTTACAGTGCCACTCTCTAGAGAATGCCACAATTAGAGAGACGCCCCTGCATAATACCAAATTATGATCGCACCCCTTGCCGACAGTCGTTGTTAAGTGAGGAGTTGAATTGACGGTTGTACTTTTTTAACTAAAACACATGACTAATTCAAAATTTACCCAAGTTCCTCATTACCCCTAACCTCCACTCACCTTTACCGTGGAGTTTAAGGGGGGTTTGCTGCGCACAGGAAGATGGGGTGCAGATCTCTGTCGCTGCTCGTCGTCGCCTGTCGCCACCCGTTGCCGCTTTAGCCACTGCTCTTCACGGAGAGTAAAAGCTTTGGGATGAAGAGCACAACTCCGATTTGGGGATGGAAGTCTTTTTTTATATTTAGGATTATGGGGTTAAGTGAGGGTATATTAGGTACTTCCCTTTTTAGAAGGGTATTTTAGTATTTATAAAAAAATATACCAGCTGATATCAACATTTGAGGTATAGTCCATAATAAGCTAGCAACGACTGATGCCAGGGGGTGCAAGCGTAATTTGATATTATGCAGGGGGTCTCTCTTTAATTATGACATTCTCTAAGGGGTGGCGCTATAAATTACCCTTCTTGTTGGCAAACAATTCTACAAGTGAACCTATAGAAGGTTCGTATTGGGATTGCAGGGCTTGGCAGAGTTGTACAGACTTGAGAATGTGTTTTTTACTTTTGATCGGGAGATGTGAGCACTCCTCTTGTACATCGCTCCGAGGAATTTTAATGTTCTTCACTAATTGTGATGCAGTGATTGAAAAGATGAGGACAATAGACAATAACTGAAAGGCAAAGATAAATGGATTGTGTTGTGTGACCTATTGTCTCTGTTGATGTTTAACGTACCAGAAACGTGATTTGTTGTCTCTGTTGATGTTCATCATAACAAAAACGTGATCATTACACTATGAACCTTAAAAATTTAAGTAACATAGTTATCCACTGGTCAAGAACTAACGGATTAATGGATTCTACACTTTAAAACTTAAAAAGAAATGCATAATTGAAACGAAAATACATAACTTGAATGGAAATACTAATCTATTGAATAAAAAAAAAACAAAAAGAAAAAAAAAGGAAAAAGGAAAAGAAAGAAAGATGATGCACTCTGTCTTCTGCCAAAGTTCCTTTTATAATTTTTGTGAGATCCTACTCTTTTGACAGATTCCTACCTACGGGGACCCACCTTTCTTGTCCTTACTTGGATAGTTATTGGATTTCCACCCCCTTTATTAGTTGTAACCACCTTAACTACTTAAACCACATGTTTGTAACTTTCCTGGAGCTAAACCATGTTAGTGTGAATTGATTATAATTGGTCAACTGATCGAAAAGTTAAAATCGTTCTAATGATTGAAAATTCAAAATCAATCAAATGGCCGAAAAGTCGAAATTGGTCAATTATTAATACAATCTCTTCATTGTTGGTCAAATTGATCGAAATCTTCCCTAGAACCAACTTATGTTGGTATGTATTAACCGATCTCATTGACCGTCTCAGCTCCTGTACTTGAATCGATCTCTTTAATACAGGTTCCTTATCGTCGGACAGGTACATTGAAATAGGGTGTAAACAATGCCCCTCACAATGCTTTGGACGGTGCTATTTATTAGTCATCACGTAGTTCAATAAGGATTGGACCAGGAAAGCTTGGTCTATCTCCTTTTGGCGGGCCTCTCCTTGGCTGTTAGTTTGGACAAACCTGTGTTGACCATGTTGAGTGTTGACAGATGGGAATGGATTTTCATCAACTAACATCACTCCTTTTTCTTTGTTTGGAAACTTCAATTGACCGTCAGCAATAGCTTTCTTATAGTTTAAGTAACTGACCGGTTTTTTTTCCCCGACCCCATTATAGCCAGATTATAATTTGGCTCCTTATAATAAGTTTCTATGGATCCTGCTTTTCGTTGCCCCTCTTCTTTGTGGAGCAGTTCATAATGTAGAAACACAACCCTAAAACGATGCAGAAGATAATGGAAAAAACAAAACAAACAATGCACATGGATTTTACAAGGTTTGGCAAGGTTGCCTATGTCCCCGGTGAGATGAGATTTTGCTTCACTATCAATGGAGAGTAGGGTTACAGCGCTCGTCCTCACACCTCTCAATATTGCTTGCATTACAGAGAAAGAAACCCTCGCTATAAATATATAACAAAAAATACCCTAATCCGAAAAGTATTAAATTGCCCTCAAATAAAAAATTCGAGCGAGGGGCTGCACCCCCTACACTCCCTGCTATGCAGGGGGGCTCTTACCCCCCTTGCAACCCCCATGGCCCGCTAATCGGCTAGCGGGACCGCCGTCCTGCCTATCTAGGTGCTGCACCAGTACTCCCTGGATTAAACTACGATGGAATACAAGACATCATATACCAACAATCTCCACCCTAGCTTGAATTCTGTCGAGCCTCTTGTAAAGATAACCTGTAGACATCTTCATCCTTGTACCTCATTAGAGGTACAAACCCGCACCATGTTTGGTGCGTCCTTCATCTTCAACAATGAGTAATATTAATTAAGTCCAAACAGGACTCGAACTTCTCTGTAGTAACTGGCTTCGTAAACATATCTGCAGGATTGAGATCTGTATGAATTTTTCTCAAGTGAATACTTCCTTCTGACACAAGCTCCTTGATCTTGTGAAATCTCACATCAATATGCTTTGTCCTTGCATGAAACGCCTGATTCTTTGCAAGATGTATGGCACTCTGACTGTCACAATGTAACACTGTACCTCCTTGCTCCAACCCCAACTCACGAACCAGTCCAGCCAACTAGACTCCTTGGCAGCCTCAATTGCCGCCATATACTCTGCCTTTGTAGTGGACAATGGAATTGTAGACTGAAGCATCGCCCTCCATGATATAGGTCCACCAGCCAATGTAAACACATACCCTGTAGTAGACCTCCTCTTGTCTAAATCACCAGCATAGTCAGAATCAACATAATCTGCCAATTCTGTAGAACTTCCCTTGCCGCTGAACATAACACCTATATCTTTAGTCTTGCTCAAATATCTGAAGATCCACTTAATTGCATTTCAATGCTCCTTTCCCTGGATTACTCATGTATCTGCTAACAACACTGACTGCATGAGACAAATCCGGCCTGCTACAAACCATGCATACATGAGACTCCCAACTGTGCTAGCATAAGGGACCTGAGACATCTGCTCCACCTCCTCATGTGTTGTAGGGCATTCCCTTTCAGATAACTTGAAGTGGCCAAGCTAACAGAGTGCTAACCGGCTTAGCCTTTTCCATATTGGAATACTCTAGCACCTTTTCGATATACCTCTTCTGAGTTACCCAAAGTTTACCTGCATTTCTATCTCTAAGGATTTCCATGCCAAGGATCTTCTTAGCAGCACCAAGATCCTTCATCTCAAATTCAACACTCAACAAAGACTTCAAAGAGACTATATCATGTTTGTTCTTTGCAGCAATGAGCATGTCATCAACATAAAGCGTCAACAAAATAATGGAATTATCACTTGACACTTTATAATAAACACAACTATCATACTCACTTCTTGTATAGCCAATCTTCATTATGTGGGAATCAAAGCGCTTGTATCACTGCCTAGGAGATTGCTTAAGGCCATAAAGCGACCTCTTAAGCAGACAAACATGATCTTCCTTTCCCTGCATCTTGAAACCTTCAGGCTGCTCATGTAAATCTGTTCCTCCAAGTCACCATGAAGAAATGTAGTTTTCATTTTAAGTTGTTCAAGCTCTAAATCATACATGACCACCAAAGCAAGTAGTACCCTGATCGAAGTGTGTTTCACCACTGGAGAGAATATTTCATTGTAGTCTATCCCCTCCTTCTGTGCATAGCCCTTGGCTACAAGTCTGGCCTTATACCTTTCACGCTCCTTCTCAGATGCTGCCTCTTTCTTACGAAAGACCCATTTACACCCAATGATTTTTCTTCCCTTGGGTTTTTCTACAATCTCCCAAGTTTTGTTCTTCTGTAGAGACTCCATTTTCTCCATCATAGCTGCCATCCATTTATCATGCTGTGCATCACTCAAAGCATCATGGTAGGCAGATGGATCACCTGTATCTACAGTGAGGGCATAGGCAACCATGTTCTCAAACCCGTATCTCACAGGTGCTTTGTGTGTACGTTTCCCTCTACCCTTTGCCACAGTATAGAGAACTTCTACTGCTTCCTGTTGTCTTGGTAAGTCACTTGATGACTCATTCTCTCTTGTTGTTTCTGACTCACCTAACTCCACCTGCACAGTAGAACCTTCTTTATTTTCATCAACTGCTTGTGAATTGTAATTTGACTTCACCATATGAGATTCATCAAACACAACGTCCCTGCTAACCACAACTTTTTGTGAACTTGGATCCCACAACTTGAATCCCTTTATGCCTTTCTTAAAACTAAGAAAGATACACTGCTTAGACTTTGAGTCTAACTTAGAACGCTGCTCACTCTCAACATGCGCATAGGCTGGACAACCAAATATTTTTAGAATAGAATAATTTACTGGTTTTCCTGTCCATACCTCTTCAGGAATTTTACAATCAATCGCCTTTGATGGAGACCTATTGATGAGGAAACATGCCATGTTCACTGCTTCTGCCCAAAATCTCTTGCTCAATCCTGCATTCAGCCTCATACTGCGAGCTCTTTCTAGAAGTGTTCTGTTCATCCTTTCAGCTACACCATTTTCCTGTGGTGTCTTTGGAACTGTGAAGTGACGTGTAATCCCTTCGGCTTTGTACAATTCTAGAAACGGCTTGTATGTATACTCTCCTCCATCATCTGCTCTCAAGTATTTAATTTTCTTTCCTTCTTCCTTTCTACCTTAGCCTTCCATTCCTTAAATTTAGTGAACACCTCACTTTTATGCTTTATGAAATAGATCCAGACTTTTCTTGAGTAATCATCAACAAAGGTCACGAAGTATTCTGCCCACCTTTAGATTTTATTGTTGAAGGACCCCATACATCGCTGTGTACATAATCAAACACCCCTTTACTCTTATGTTTTGCAGTTTTGAAACTAACCTTGCACTGTTTTCCGAACACACAATACTTGCAAAAGTTCAGTTTACAAGTTTTCACTCCCTTCAACATTTTCTTTTTATGAAGCTCCATCAATCCTCTTTCTCTCATATGCCCTAACCGCATATGCCATAAATTGGTATCATCTGTATCAAATACCCACCTGTAACTGTGCTCCCTATGAGTCTGTATAGGTTTCCTGTTAGCTGTCCCTTCATGACAACTATAACACCCTTAATAACTTTGAGAACTCCACCTTTTGCTATGTATTTATAGCCATTTGAGTCAAGTACCCCCAAAGATATTAAGTTTTTCTTTAATTTTGATACATGTCTCACATCTGCTAAGGTTCTTACTATCCCATCAAACATCTTGATTTTGATAGTGCCTATCCTAATGGTCTTGCATATAGCATCATTCCCCATTAAGACAGACCCACCATTATATGGTTGATATGTATTAAACCAATCCTTATGTGGACACATGTGACATGAACATCCAGAATCTAAAATCCAAGAGTTAGAAGTAGGGGTGTCAATTCCTAAACCGAACCGGTAAAACCGGCCGGACCAAACCGATAACAACACTGACAGAACCGAACCGAACCGAAGCCTTATTGGTTCGGTTCGGTTTGGAGTATTGCAACCCCAAAACCAAACCGAACCGCACCGAAAACCGGATGAACCCGAAACCAAACCGAAACCGGCTCAAAACCAGAACCGAAATTGAAACCAAACCGGTAAGAAAAGGAAACACTCCAAAATTTATTAAAAAAAAATCAAAATTTGCATAGTTTTGTATACATTTGTATGGAATGTCGAATCCAAACTGGACCAAAAACCAAAACCAACCCGGTTACAAATCGATTTAAGAAACCGAAGACAAACCGAAACCAAACCGCACCGAAACCGAAACCGAAACCAAACCGAAACCGGAATTTCCTTATTGGTTCGGTTTCGGTTTCAGCTTTCCCACAACGAAACCGAGTCAACCTGGACCGAAACCGAGCCGGACCGACCGATTAACACCCTTAGTCAGAAGGTTGATTCTTACCTGATGATATAGAGAGTACATCTCCATCATCTCCATCTGAACTGTCAGCCACGCTAGCTTCCTCAGATGCCTTATCTACACCTTTCTTCTTTAAGTCCGTCTTCCTCTTCAAGCACTCTCTCTTAAGATGACCTTCCTTCTTACAATAGTAACAAGAGACCTTTGTCTTTGCCCCTTTTGATTTCGATCGACTCTTCCCAGATCCCTTCTGATTTGATCTCCCTCTTTCTTGTTCCTTGTCACCTCCGAAAAGACATTCTCCTTGAGATTTCGTACTACTGGCCTTCTTCCTTGTATCATTGGACATGAGGGCAGCTGCGACTTCATCCATCTCAAGGGTCTCTTTCCCGTACAAGAGAGTCGTTACTAGGTGATCATATGATTCTGAGAGCGACGACAGCAATAGTAACGCCTTGTCTTCATCCTCGATCTTAACCTCCAGGTTTACAAGTTTGCTTACGATCTGATTGAACATGTTAAGATGCTCTAATAGATCCGTACCTTCCTCCATCTATAGAGAATACAATTGCTTCTTCACGAACAACTTGTTCGTTAAGGACTTCATCATGTAGATGCTTTCAAGTTTCGCCCATAACTGCAATGCAGATTCGATACCCACAACATATTGTAGGGCATCATCAGAAAGATTTAATCGAATAGCACTTACCGCCTTTTCCTCCATCTCTTCCCAATCTCCGTCAGTAATTTTTGCAGGTTTCTTCAACTTTCCTAACAACGTTTTCGTTAAACCCTGCTGTATCAGAAGATCCTTCATCCTTTGACGCCAGAGGGTGAAATTGTTCTTCCCATTAAACCTCTCGATATCATACTTGACATTTGATTCCTTCCCTGCCATCGTGATAGTAAACCCTAGAAAATGGAAACCTAGAGCTCTGATACCAATTTGTAGAAACGCAACCCTAAAACGATGCAGAAGAAAATGGAAAAAACAAAACAAACAATGCACATAGATTTTACGAGGTTCGGCAAGGTTGCCTACATCCCCGGTGAGATGAGATCCTACTTCACTATCAATGGAGAATAGGGTTATAGCGCTCATCCTCACACCTCTTAGTATTGCTTGCATTACAGAGAAAGAAACCCTCCCTACAAATATATAGCGAAAAAAACCCTAATCCGAAAAGTACACAATTGCCCTAAAATAAAAAATTCGAGCGGGGGGCTACGCACTCCTACACTCCCTGCTATGCAGGGGACTCCTGCCCCCTTGCAACCCCCACGGCCCGCTAACCGGCTAATGGGACCACCGTCTTGTCTGTCTAGGTGCTGCACCAGTACTCCCTGGATTAAACTGCGACGGAATACAAGACATCGTACACCAACACATAACTGGTTGCTTGTATGACCAGTTGACCGAGGTCTGTGAACTCTTGCTCGACAAACCTTTTCCATAGTTCAAAGTGTAGTCTACTCAGAGCCATCTTCACGTACTCGCTTTCCTGTAGAGTGGTAGGACATTTGTACTTTGTAGTCTTGAATATGTTGACAAACTTTTCAACAGGTTAGTCAGGAGCTTGACACATTCTTGCCAAGGCCGTGACTGACACTATAGGTTCAGTATAATAAAATTTTGCATGGAAGATTCCATGTCCTTCCGATTCTGTATGGAATTGGCAGGCAGGTTGAAATACCAAGTGAATTGCTGATCCGGTCAATGAGTTTGGGAAGAGCCTAAGTTTCATGATCTCATTGGCCTCCAGGTTGCCATATTGTACTGTGAATTGGGCAATGAGTTTTTATGGTTGACATATTGTCTTCCCCTAAGAATTTCATAAACTCGGGTATTTTCCGGTTTCGGCCAAAAAATTAATGTAATCTAGATACTCCGGGTATGGCTTCCTATAGATCAGTCTAGTCATCAGTCTATAAGCAGAATTTATATGGTTATGTATGATCTGTGCTAACTCATCTTGGTCAATCAGCATTTAGTTTGCATGTCATCTTTGTCTGAGTTCCGAGCACTTCTTCGCATCATGGTTTCTTCTTAGAGGGTCCCACAGGGTGTGCCAAAAATTGTTGGCTACAATTTTTCTAGTCTCCGACATGATCGGTCGTATGAGTTGAAGATGTATAGGTGTGCCAGAGTTGCAAGGACTCAAGAGATGGCCGAATGGATCTTATCTAAATTCTAATCAAGAATGTATGAGACCTTTCCAATGCCTCGAAAGAATTCAAGGACTTCAAAGGAGTAGAAAATCGTAATGGAAGAAGAAGAAGAAAGACATTGGAATCAAATTGATATCTTTTCCCAGTAACACATTTGGCGAAATCATAGTTTTTAAGGCAATAAGGCGACGGAGGCGTTTGAGGGTCTTTTGGAGCGCCTTAGCGATAAGGCGGGCATAAAGCGTCGCCTTATCGACTAAAGCGTTCATGTGTAATTTTGTTATAAAACCAATCTATTTGGCTCAAATTCTAGTTGAATCCTATTACTCATATGTTAAATAAATATTAAAGGTTCATATTCATACCAATGTAAGATATTTATCAAGAAAACAAATCAATAAAGTGAATAAACTAAGTTCATCTTCATCTTCATCAATCATCAATCATCAATCATATTAACATATAATATAAATACATAATTATGAAACAAAATTATAAATACAAAGAAAAGAAGACATAAAAAATACAAATATTTATTATACTTACCTTTATGATGCCAAAATGAGTGCCTAAGCCCTAAGGTCATCCACTATATTTCTACTCTTGTCAAAGAAGAATGAAGCTCACCCCTGCCAGAGCAAACTCAACGCTGCCGGAGCAAAATGGTCGCCTAGATCAGTGGTTCTTCCTTGTTCCTTGATTCCTTCTCAAAGCCCTTTTTTAAAACCCTTGACAAAATCGAAACCCTGTTTGTGAATCGTGTTTTTGTTTTGTTTGTTTTGGTTATTTTTGGTGGAGTAGAGCTGATCCCATACATCTCAAGTGTTAACAAAATCATACATCTACCAATAAAAAATCTATATTTGGAATATTCATCAAGTAATTTTAAAATGTGTTAAAAAAAAAAAAAAAAAAACCCATAAGGCACTACTTTACGAAAGGCGGAGCACTGCCTTACCATCTCTAGACCGCATCAGCGCCAAGGCACGTCGCCTTACCAGCGCCTTAAAAACTATGGGTGAAATGCTTACAACTGCCAGCGATGAAGTATTGAAGTTTCCTACTTGATGTGGAACTATATTGTTGGTGTTGACAACATGGTGCCGATGGCTTGCTAATGGTGCCAACTCTAGGAAGCAACCAATGTCTTCTGGAACACGAGCCAAAAAATCTAAATGCAACCAATGTCTTCTTGAACAGAAGCCCAAAGACATGCTGGAAAATAACTCCAACAAGTAAAAGAAGTAGACCATTCTAAAGAAAAATAAAATAAAATCTACATTGCTACATCTAAGAAGACAAAAGATAAAGTGTAAAGGTTGTTGTGTTGATCCGAGGATCTCGCTGGACTGCTTTTTTATAGACATTCTTGGCAGTTCTGGTGCTATAGAAATTGTTTAACCACCTTGGCCCACTCACCACACCTCTTAGTGGTGGATGTTGTCTGAACCTACTGTTGGTTATAACTATCACAACTCCCTTGGCCACTAAGGCCACACACTTTTGACTCCCTTTGAACGTTTACAAAGTATGGGTGTGAACAATGCCCTTCACAATCTCATTGAATGGGATCACATGAGTTCAATGGGATTGTGGAACAAGTTTTTGATCAAGTCATCGATCAATCTTTGGGCACTTATTCACTTTCCTTCTTGCTTTTGGCCTTTTTACGACCTTGGGGATAGGTTAAGACCGTTACTGGTTCGATACCGATCTGAATTGGTAAAAAAGGGTCTGGATCAATCAAGATTGACCAAAATCTTAGTTTTGTAGGATCCGTTCTGGTATCGGCCAACATCAACCTTTACAAGAGAACTGAAACCAGATTTTACATTTTTTGTTATTTTGTCGAAGTGGAGTTTTCTTTTGCTTCCTAATTAAAGGCAAGTCCCCATTTATTTTGGCTTTTTCAAAAAGCCTTCCAAAGTGACAATGACTTGACTTGATTGAGAGAGATTTTGGCTTTTTAAAAAATCCTTCCCAAGTGACAATGACTTGCTTGATTGAGTGAAAGAGAGGCATTTCCAAAATGCCTTCCCAAGTGATAATGGCTTTATTTGATTGAGATATATAGAAGAAATTCTTATTATTTTCCTTTTTTGGTTTCTTCTTCTTCAACCGACCTCATCTCATTTTCTCTCCTAAGTCACAAATCAGAAATGGAAAAGCCAATGAACTTTCTTCAAATTCAAATCTGTAACAGCAACCTCTTCGTAAATGGATTTGATGAGTTTTCAATACTTTCTTCCTCTATGCTCCAAATGCCTCAGCTCATCAAAGAAAACTTCGAGAATGTATCTTTGCTCTCGAGGCTCATGATGCACACCCTTGGACTGATCCAAACCCATCTGGGTTCCCAGACAGAGATGAACCGGATCCATATTTTATTTTTGGGTCTAGTATGATTTTAATAGCTTATTTTACTTAGGAGAATAATATATTTACTTTATTTAATTCTGTTTATTTTAGGAAGTTGAGTATGTAGGAGTTAGGAGTAGAGTCGGTTTGCTTTGTTAGGTTAGTTTCCTATTTCAGTTGATTTCCATTTTTTGTCTTTATTTTTCTATATTATAGTTGTAACCGATGGATAAATCAAAAAATAGAAAGATGAATTGAGTTTATGGTTGTGAGTGCTTCTCTTTGTGCGATTCCTCTCTTCTCTCCCCTTCAACTCTGAAATTTCTCTGGGATTTCTTCCCTTCCCCCCATTGTGATTCAAATATGTGAAGAAGAAGAATTGGAGGAGGTGGTTTCTTTCCAACAAGGAAATGGGTATTGTTGCCCCTGGTTTGCCTGATTCAGGGTTGGGTTCCTTCATCAGCATCTATTCACAAATTTGTAGGAGTTGCCCTTGGTTGAGCACCTGCATTGCCCATGGTGGGCATTTATTCTTTCTCTAACCACCACAATTTTGCTTTCTGGTGTCCCATCAAGCGTGCCAAAAATTGTTGGCTAAAAAAAAATCCAAGGACTTTAAAGGAAACGAGAAATCATAATGGAATAAGAAGAACATTGGAAATCAAATCGATAACTTTTTCCAATAACACATCTGGTGAAATGCTTACAATTGCCAGCTATGTAACTGTTGAAGTTCCCAACTTGATGCGGAACCATGTTGTTGGTGTTGACAACATGGTGCCAGCTCTGGGAAGCAACCAATGTCTTCTGGAACATGAGCCAAAAGAATCTGGAATGCTACCAAAGTCTTTTGGAGCAAGAGCCTAAAGAACAATGTTGGAAATTAACTCCAACAAGTAAAGGAGATAAACCATTCTAAGGAAAAATAAAGAAAATCTAAATCTAAGAAGATGAAAGATAAAGTGTATGGACTGTTGTGTTGATCTGGGGGTCTCTTCCTTTGTTGCTGGACTGCTCTTTTATAGACATTCTTGGAGTTCTAGTGCTTTAGAAGTTGTTTAACCACCTTCGCCCACTCACCACAGCTCTTAGTGGTGGTGGTGGTTGTCTGAACCTACTGTTGATTATAACTTTCACAACTCTCTTGGCCACTAAGGCCACACACTTTTGACTCCTTTTGACCGGTTTACGAAGTATCGGTGTAAAAAGACTGAGAAAATGGTGGTCCTTGAGGGCTCATAACTCTAGTTCTATATATATTATATCCTTTGTTTGAGTCTAGGCATTGATGTTGGACTTTTGGGAGTCCAGCTGAATTTACTATTTGGTTGTAGAATGTATTGTAAATTGATGGGTAGTTCCTTTTCTGAGCCAATTTTTCCTTGTTCTTTTTAAACTCACTCTTATAAAAAGGAGAAGTTGTTTATTCATTTTTGGTTTATGCTGGTCGTTTTTCTATTGATTAATGATAATTACTAATCAGTTACCATATCCACCAAGTACGCATTGTACAACAACAGCTCAGCCTTATCCCAACTAAAAGGGGTCAGCTACTTGGATCCTTGCCCTCCAATCAGCTCTATGTGAGGTCTTACTTGATATAAGACCTAAGCTATGCATGTCTTTCCTCACTACTTTACCTAGGATCATTTTAGATTTACCTTGGCCTTTTTAGTTCCTTCAATTTGAATAAAATTGCATCCCTCCATATTGGAGCATCCAAAAGCATCCATTGAACATGGCCATGCCACCTAATTGAGAATCAGAGATTAAGGAATGATTCGACTTGTCAGTCATGACAGAGGTCTTTTTTATTTATAAGAAGATTAGAATAAATCAAATAAGGAAAGTAGGGTAATGCTGACTAAGCGTCCCTATCTACAATACTTACTACGGTAAATAGTAAATAGTAAAACTTAACCAAGGTAAAAATAAAACTAACTACGGTCATCTCAACATCTCAACATCTCAACACTCCCCTCAAGTTGATGCAAATATATCATACATGCCCAACTTGGATACGAGAGGATGAAATGCCTTACAGTGAACAACCTTGGTAAACACATCAGCTAACTGATTTGCAGTACTAACAAAGGGAATGCTAGACAATCTTAATTTGTCTGCCTATTTTATTTGCAACTATTAATTATATTCCATTTATCTACTTTTCAGGTACATCAGGGATTTAGGTTAAATTGCACCTTTTATTTACTGGATAAATAACATGACTAAATTATTTTGTAACAATGTCCAATAATATATGAAATATGCTGTAACAAGGTGTTGATGTTTGTCACCTTGCAAGTCCAAGTTATGTAACTGTATGTGAACTCTATCCTCACAAATGGAGGTAAGATATATGGAATACTAATCTCCATAAGAAAAAACTAGGAGATGGGAAGGAAATACACAATAAAGAATATTACTCTTACCAAATTTAAATTAAGAAGAGGGAGGGATCTACATGCCACTCACTTGTGTTGGAATCTCCCACACTGAGCCAATGGGCACACGGGAGGGAGTGCCTCACTATTCGTATACAGGGTGCTCACATGGTCAGGGAGGAGAGAGCGTCAAGGAGGAGAGAATGTGAGAGGGTGTGTACTACTAGTAGTGCGTACATCATTTTCCCTTTAAGATTCATTTAAGTTTAATATGGTGATGAAACATTATCTTGGTTAATGTATGAAGCAGATGTACCTTGGGATTCAGTGAGACGTGCGTGTCATTCTTCCCCTTGCTTCAAGACATGAACCTGGTTAAGCCCTGAAGCTTGAGCCTCACACATTTTAAGAACTGCTTTGGCTGTGATTCAAATGTTTATTGGGCAGTGTCTCTGTATTGTGGATATTACACTTATAATGACTCCTATCTATGTATGATTTACGTGGATAGCTGAAAAGCTTTCATTTGTTGCTTATGCACTGAGACATTGTGAAGGAATTAGTTTCCTGTCCGTCCTTGGTAGATTATTATGCTTATGGATTGAAATCCAACTCTTTACTGACAACAATTGTTATTATGTGACATCTGACTTCTATTGTTGAGCATTGTGGTAATTAACCTTACGTATCTCCTATGTGGATTGCACTGCTGATTCCATACAGTAGTAGGAATACAATTTTATTTTTCTATTAAAAAAAAAAAATGACACATATCTTCTCTATGCCAGTTTTTCAAGATGACAAATTACTAATTTATGGCTGAGGTCTCTAGTAGAACACATGTTCTATTGGTTCTGAGAGATGGCTTTAGGATTTTTGCAATTCAATATATGTATGCTGTATTACAGCCAGTGCACACCAATTTGAAAGAAGTGGGCCAGTGTCTCAATTGAGAGTGGAGCTACTTGCTCATATTGCTTTGAATTTTTTTGCTCCTGTTTACTCACCTAGTGATTGTATTGTTTTAATTAAATAATAGAATCCAGCCACTTTTTCGTATCTCTAGAACAGCATTTTCATGCTTTAACTAATGTGGAACTCAATTACTCAGGTGTCATTTTTTGTTTAGAGTGACAAAATGCTTCGAATTTGCATTGGTGTTGGGGATTTGAACCTTCCCTTTATTTATTTTGAAAATTATTGTATCCCTTTTTATTCCAGAGGGCTGAATTGATAGTCATCTTTGCAGGTGAAAGGACTTTACCGGGGTGCAACATCTTCATTTGTTGGGATGGCAGTTGAAGGCTCACTATTTTTTGGAATTTATTCTCAAACAAAACAATCACTTCAGGTTTTTATGCATTTCAGAAAATGAATTAAGCATGCTATTTTCTGGTTTTGTTTGCACTGTCGGCTGGTCTATTTTACATTCTTCTGCAGATATGTTTCTTCCAGAGGTTTCTTTCATCTACCAAAATTTAATTAACTAATAATACATTTTTTTATATGCTGCTAACAAAGGGAGAAGTGCGGAGTAGTAGGCCACAAATCCAGGTTATCATTCCTGCAGCAGCTTATGCTGGAGCTATAATCAGTTTTGTGTTATGTCCATCAGAGCTGGTGAAAGTAGGTGAATTCAAAGATCATGTATTGTAATTTTTCATTTACTTCTCATGTGACATTGAACCGTTTCAGTGTAGGATGCAAGTTCAAGGGACCGACTCTTTAGTTCTCAAACATGATAGATACAGTAGTCCACTTGATTGTGCTGTTAAAACCATAAAGACTGAAGGGGTGAGATAAACTCTCTCTACGATGGGAACACGGTAAAAGAAATTATTTTGTACTGATACAATTCCATATTTCCATCTCAGGTTAAGGGTATATTCCGTGGAGGTTTTGCAACTTTATTGAGAGAGTCTATTGGGAACTCAGCTTTCTTCTGCACCTATGAGTATAGTCGTTACTACTTGCGTTCACAACTAAATTCCATCTCATCTGAACATATTGCCCTGCCAACTGCATTTAGTGATATAGGTATTGGCATAATCAGCGGTGGGCTTGGTGGTGCGGCTGTAAGTATTAGACAACCATAACATATATGTATCAAAGAAATATAACTGCATCTCAAAAGTTCTTTTTTTTTTTTTTAGTTCTGGTCGACTGTTTTGCCATTAGATGTGGCAAAAACTGTTATTCAGACTTCTCCGGATGCTAGTAGAAACCCATTTCAGATACTGAGCTCGGTATATTCTCTTGCCATCTGTAGCTTTCTAACTCACCATACAATAGCGTATTATATGGTTCCAGTTTTCATCTATTGATGTACAAGCTTGCTTGCCTTTTTTTTGTAGATTTACCGGATTGCGGGCTTTAGAGGATGCTATGCTGGTCTGAATCCCACATTAGCAAGAGCATTTCCTGCAAATGCTGCTGCAATTGTTGCATGGGAGTTTTCTGCGAAGATGTTAGGGATTAAGAGGGACTGAAAAAGGAAAGATTTGCCACCCACACACTGTTCCAAAATGGAAAATAAAGCATGATAAGAAAAATTTTCATTTTGTTTCATTGTTGCCTAATTCATTCTTGTCGCAGTGGCAATTGATTTAATTTGAATGAAGGCTGGTAGCCTGGTAGAATTGATTAGAGGTTTCTTTTTAGTTTTTTCTCCCATATTTTATTTGTGGCAGCCTGGGGAAAGAGGGGTCTGTTATTTAGAATTTAGATAGTGGTTATTCATGTTTTTTTTTTGGGTTAGATACACTGGTAATTTATGTTACTAGTGGAATAGAGTATTAAAATTTTGGATATGATTTGAACACTTGTCAAGCTTACCTTCTGCATAAAGTACCAAAAATAGACAAACTTGCAGCCCATGGCCAACACTGTTTGCTACCTTATTCAACATTACAAGGATAGCAATATAAAGCATTGAATGGTATTTCATTACCAAACAGCATTTCAAACCCACCCCCCTCAAAAAAAAAAAAAAAAAAGGGAAAGAAGAAGAAGAAGAAGAAAAAGAACTCAACCCATTTACTGATACAAAACAGCATATAACCTTACCACTTACTGTGAGTAACTGCAAATATGATTCAATTCGACTTCAAAGTCAAATGATAAATCATGTTGATCTGCTTTGCCTCTGTGTGTGGTTAAATATTAGCTGCAGTTCGATGAATTTTGCGTGATCGCGTGGAATTTATTTCAGTTCCTACTTTTTATGGGTTTTTATTTATGTTGAAAATTGAACAGAATGTGTATGCATCATTGCTGAAGCTAGTGAACATTTTAATACTGAAATGCCTTATAATTAGAACTTCTTACCATTTGTTATGGCTTGCTTCACTCTATGTATATTGTATTTACCAAAAAAATATGTATATTGCTGAACCACCCTCACAGGTAATTTGTGGTATAGCAAAATTGTCACAAGTCGCTGTTATATTAGAGGGAAGGGGGGGGGGGGGGAAGAAGGGGGATTTAAAAAACTCACAGATCAGGGTTTAAAAACACCGAATCGGGATCTGATTTTTGAATCCCCGACAAAGATGGAACTGCAGTACGGTTGGGTACTTTTAGCATGGAATCTTGAGGCATAATGACATTAGTGTTCTTTCTTTCCTTCAGAGTTAATTAAATGGAGAGTGAAAATTTTCACTCAAGAACAAGGAATTTCAGAAGTGGAACCTAGGTCTTCTTCAGGCAATACCGGATCCAAATTGGTATGGATTGGACATCTAGAGTTTCAACTGATCTAGTATGCCAAACCTATTACTACTATCAGATTGGCTGATCTACTACTACACTAGATGAGATAAGTCCTGTGCAATTCCAAATACAATACATTGAACCATAAGCACCAAGAGGATTTGTGCAAGGACCCGTGCCAATGACAAGAGGTTTGGCATTTAATCATTGGAATATGATCTCGAATAGAACTGATTGAAATTGACACCATTTATTTGAGATAAGGATGAATTGGTGTAAGCAATCCATGGACATAATGGCCAAAACAGGATTAAACTCGCCAACGGACAATGCTGTGTGGGTCAGTAATGGTTGACACATTTACCCTGGGTTGATCAGTGCGACGGCCAATGATGGGTAACCATTTATGGTTTTTTCTTTTGTGATGAACCAGTCCAACTGAAGGTATGAAACTCCAACCGGTTTGCACTTTGCAGTGGTCACTCTAAGTTGGGTCAGACCGGACTTCAGGGTCTCAAGACTATTAAACACCAAAAGTAAAAAAAATGGATCCTTGTAACGATATAAGTTGGCAGACCCACTGTACAGTTCATTGCAGCGATCGATTCCCTTGACTGATTTTCGTTCTCATATCAAGGCCAATTAACACTAATCTAACCGGTGAAGAAAGAAGACACAGATAGACTCAGGTTGTGCTTGCTATGCATTATCTGAATAGATTTTGAGTCTATAATGCATTCTGAAGCAAGAAAATAGAAAATAATGAAATTCAAATTGCATTCTAGATTCAAAATCTATTCCGAGAATCAAACACAACCTTTTGTCTCCATTTTATTTCTAGTTGAATAACAAAAAAAAGGGGTAAATTGCCAAATTTAAGATTTAAGTGACTTCATCATACATCATACTTCCGTTAATGATCGGTTAGCCTTTTGGGACATTTTGGACCAAAGTTGTGAGTTTAAGGGTAGTTTCAGACACTCGTAAATAGTGAAGAGAGGAATGGGGAATAATGATTGGTGGGTCACTGCCGTGCAAAAATATTCTATTTTGCACAGCGGACAAGCAAACTTTCCTACTTTTAGTATTTTTTTTTCTTCCTTTTGATGAACTTTATCCTTTTAAGATTTGAGATCATTATATGATTCATAAAGTGATCAAAGTACCTGCATTCCATTAGCTCCAATAAGAAAGATTAGCTCAGTTTTTTTTTTTTCTCAATTGAAGATCTCTTTACACACTGGAATCAATGAATTAATGGATCTATTCTGCCTAAATACTAATGGAGTGAAGTAAAAGACTTATGGGCAATAGAATGCTCCCTGTTCACGTGGTTACTGCACCAGCGTGTGCGCCAACAGGAGGGCAGGCAGACCCATCATCCAGCGCATGGGTCGGGTGGCAGGGTGTTCTTTTCACACTCAGTCGTGTGGAAAAAAAAAGCAGTTGTGAAAGAACAAAAACAGACCCATCAATTTCTTTTTCAAATCCTACTGGAGCTGCAAGGACCCTTCCCTGCATGCCACAATTGACCTATGAGTAAGAAGATTCATAGAACAAAATGAGAGGTAGCTAACCAACTTCTGGGAGAGGCATAATTGACCTCATCGAGTCAAGTTCAATACAGGAGACATTACTAGAAGCAAGGACAAGAAACTTTTGTCACCACAAGCATATTACAAGAATATTTCTATGGACTCCTCTCTTTCTAGTACTGTAATACATATACTGCCTTCCCTACCTGCTTATAAGTCATAATCATGTAATCAAGGACCAAGCATCTCATACTAGAGGAACAGGTCTCTCAGTAAGATGACAGGAACCTTGCCCCTAGAGGTGAATGTCCCTCAAATGCAACAAAGTATAGTTATCATAGTAAGCAACCTCAAAACATCAATTTCTTGACCTGAAAGAATAATCAAATCCTTTCAACTTTTTTTTCATTTATTCTGCTTATCTGACAAATCCTAATGACAAATTCCATTAACTAAGTTAATGAGAAAATCTTCACCATCAACCAAATCACCATAATTCTATCAACTCACTTGTGCAAAGTTAGTAATGCAGCAACACAAGTGAAGTGTTTAGTAGAAATTAGTGTAAATGATCCACTTCAAATTTATAATCCTTGACGAAGAGTAGGAAAAATAATCAAGTTTGCTTGTGTGAAGGATCATGGCACAAAATTCATATAACTCCTACCATTGATTCAAAAATCTAAGAACAGGAACAGAGACTGCTTCTGGAGAGGCTTGTCCATCCACAGACTAGGGATAGTTAGCATGTACCAAATTCAAAATGTTGAGGACGCCATAAAGAGGAGAGGAGGAACTAAGAAACCTCTGAAGTGAAGCATACCCATGGTACTAAGCAACACAAAAAGAAATACGAGAATATTTTGTTGAATGACCACTTCGCATCATCGATGATCCTATAATAGGATGGACATTGAAGCAGAAGCACCTATCATCTCAAAGAAATTAGCCAGAGACTTCATAGCCAATGACCTTGAAAAAAAAAATAAAAATTGAAGGGGGGTGTTGAGGGAGGGGATCTGAACTCTTTTAAGTAAGCCTCACTCATAGTACATGGATTCATTGAAGTCAAGGGAAAAGGAAAGTGACTTGCAAGAGAATACAGTAAAAGTTGAATTGGCAATGCATACAGCTTAGTAGTTATAAGAAATTTCCCTAATGGTCATAGCCACCATTCCACCACAACCACTTCATAAACTAGACACATTTCTATGCTTTAATCCACAAGAAGTAGATATTCTCTTCCGATGTTTCCCTTCATTGGGCAGAATGCAACTAGAAATAGATTAATGAGATCAACAAAAAACTCTTAACAATCTCTGTTCACAAATCTGTAGTTTCCAGGTTCTTAAACATGTCTATGAGTCAGAGCACCAACTAGAAAGATCTAAATAGAATCTGAAAATCAAGTCATGATTACCATGTTGAATTAACACAGCATTATTCTAAGACTACTCGGATACTCAAAACAATTAGCTACATCCATAATGCTACTTATCAGGAAAACTGTCCTATTAAACCCAAGTACTAAATCACCTCCATACCATCTCAAATTTGGTAGCAATCAGTGGCAAGATACATTAAGATAAGTAGACATGGATTAGAACTGCTCCACTGGGGAATGAACTGATACAGAAAATATTGCAAAGAAGGGTGTACAATGGCCAAAACAGCTTATGGTTCTGATTACTCTTCTTGCCAGATCAATCAATATGCACTCCTTGGACCAAAGTTTTCCAACGCAAAATGATGGATGGGTAAAGGTTTAATACCACACCTAAGAGGTGTTTGGAAGGTCCAATGTCAAAAACACAGTTTAATGGGATATAGTGCATGTTAAGAAGTTAGGTAGAGACTCCTTACAGGACCTTCCCCCACCCCACCCCACCCCCCCCCCCCCCTTTTTTTTGGGGGGGGGGGGGGTGTGGAGAGAGAAATCATAAGAGAAGTTTAAAAATGACCACCTCAAACAACAGGGAAAAGAAGATATATTCCGTCCATTACCAACAACCTTATCACTTATACCTTGTAGGTTATGGTCTGATTAAATTCAATCTCAAAGTCAATCAACTGATTGATGCCGGTTCAATAACTCATAATTACAGGGTACTTAAAGGGACTAACAGAGCTCCAGTGATGGTAACTTTTAATGCAAGAAAGTTTTGCAAGTTCTGGCGTATAACCAATTTCTCATCCACCCTTACAAATATTAATCTGGTCTCCTTAATCGCTAAATGGAGCCTGTAACTTTTCCAGCCATAATTTTAAGATAAATTGTTTGCCAGATCAACGTTAGTTGATTCTCTCATATGACATCATGATGCTCCCATAAACAAAACCAAATATCAAAGAAAAGACAGAAGGAAGAATTAGATTTTTCTGGTATAAGAGAAATTGATAATGGAGTTGAGTTCTGATAAAAATGTAAGAGAAATATAAATTACAAGAAGTTGGTTTTGCAGTGAACATATGGGTTTTAGACAAACCAAATAAGTCTTTACTTTAGTGTTCCACCCCCTCCCCCAACCCCACCCCCCCAAAAAAAAAAAAAGTCTTGGGGGGAGGAACAGATCTAACAAAAAAAGTAGCCCAGAAACCCAAAAAAATAAAAAAAATAAAATAATGCTTTTCTAAGTTTTCGGCCGATATTGACTTGACTTCAATCATAAGATATGAACATAACCACACTGGGTAATTTCATCTAACAATTCAGCTATAAGACCTGAGTTGGAATCTCTTTTAACTTGAATAGATTATCTCAAGTTTTTAATACATAAGCAAACTCATTGAAACGAAGTTTCTAGGCATACTTAATTCTACATCAACTGCAAGAGAAGGATAAAAGAAATATCTAAAGGATATAAATATTCTTTAGTGTGTTCAAGTGTAGGCATAGGGCCAGGTCTCCAGTTAGGCCAATTAAAGGTCTAACAGATGTTGTCTTATATAACTGCAACTAATCTCATATCAGATCTAAACTAAAATTTCCTCCAAAAGAGGAACTCCTGGAAAAACAAAAGATGATCAAATACCTCACTAGAAAAGTTGTTAACAAACACAAGCTGGCTGGACAATGTCAACTCTTGGGCCCCAGTGCTTAACAACCAATAAATTCCCTTTACACAAACAGTCTGAAGAATTAATGAGAAAAGATAGCCATTTATAATGGTATATGACACACTATTAAACATGATAACAGGGATTATGTGGTTAAGGCATCCAAAAAGAAGGTGACAGGAATTTAATGGAAATGATGCTAGTTTTTTTGGAACAGGAAAAGTTATTGACCTCTGATTCCACTGGCCTCTATCATGTAGTCAACAGCTAATAATTTTTAAGCTAAAATTGCAGCCTTAATATAATCAATTGAGATTTTATCCCCTCTCCTAGCGTTATTAAGGATAGTTACAGGCCCCAGAAAGGATATATTTTCTGCAACAAATATCTGAACTTTCATAATATTAGTTCTTTAGAAGATATTCAAATCTGATGCTGCTATATTCACACTTCAATGTGAAACTTTTGAGTTGAAAAAGAGATAGAAAACTCTTCTTAGCTTGAGTTGAAACTTGGGAGTAATTTGCAAGCAACATGCTAAAGACTCATCAGCAAACAAGTAGACATATGCTGCCAAGTCCAAATAGAATCCAAGTGAATGGATGTAAAGAACTTTCTGGGCAAGAAGAAAACAGAGACATCAACAGAGCCAAAAACAATTTTAGCTCAATAAAATGTTTAAAAATCATAACGTGAAAAGTTATACGAGTGACAGTCACTAAGAAGTACATATCTACTGTATGCCATGCACCTTAAACAAACTGATGACCGTGCATTGGAAAGCAAATTTCTTAAAGAGACAAACAATACCCAATAGCATCCTAGACAAAAATAGCCACGAAAAATGGAATAATAGTTTAACCCCTCCAGGAGGAAGTGATATTAACTCTGAAGGGCTTGGACATTCACAAATCGTAGGTAAACAGGTAAACACACTAATACCCTTACACATTAAAGAAACAAAGCCTCAATCTAAGTCAGAGGAGAAAAGAATACCCATCAAGCACAGATTATTTTTACCCTCCCTCTTGCCCTCCCCCAGCGTGGACAGAAAACAATATTTGAGGTACTAAACAACCACCAAACATACAATTAGCCAAAGCACTCAGCACTCCTAATGAATAAAACTTAAAAAGTGCTATAAAAAAGATATTGATGGTCCGATTAATAAATTAAAAGAGCTACCGTAACATTCATGATCCATCAAATATTTTTGAAGTTAAATGCAACCAAATAGAGAAACAGCTAAAATGCTAATAATCCTTACAAATTCTGAAGGGCTTGGACATTCATAAATCGTAGGTAAACACACTAATACCCTTACACCTTAAAGAAACAAAGTCTCAATTTATGTCAGAGGAGAAAAGAATACCCATCAAGTACAGATTATTTTTACTCTCTCTCTTTCCCTCCTACAAGAACAGCAAGCAATAGTTGAGGTACAACTAATGATTGCAAGATATAAGATACTTGGGGAGGTAGGAGAGGGGAGAGGGGAGAGGGGAGAGGGGAGAGGGGGGGGGGGGGGGGGAATCATTTGAACTGCTCCATCACAAAATCCAGATGTCACTCAGCCACAACACATGTTTGAAGGGCACAGTGAAAAAACCATTCCTGGCCTGCACATTTGAGGTCTTAACAACATCATCAATAGATGAACCTCACCAGTACACTAAGAAGGAAAATGGAATCATGGTATATTACATATCTAGATAGCACTAAACAGCCACCAAACATACAATTAGACAAAGCACTGAACACACCTGAGAAATAAAACTTAAAAAGTGCTATGAAAAAAATACTGATGGTCTGATGGATAAATTAAGAGAGCTACCACTACATCCATGATCCATCAAATATTTTTGAAAAGTTAAATGCAACCAAATAGAGAAACAGATAAAGCGCTGAATAATCCTTACAAATATCAATAGAATGCGTTGCAGAGGACCCCAACTGATGGAACATGCACGAAGCACTTCAAATCCCCCTGAGGGGAGGGGGGAGAAAAACGCAAAATAAAGAAAGAGGAAGCGACATTTATGGAATTTCTGTGAGCACCATGAGTTAACCCTCTCTCTAGAAGAGCATGACTGAGAGAGTGTCTCTAGATCGAGGCTTAATCACTTTATACCCAGCTCAGAGCATTTTGGGCACACTTGAATGGTAGTCATGGATCTTTCCTCTCGAGACAGGAAAATTATACAGTCGCCCTTCTCAGGCATAATAAAATAGAAAATATTCATTTAGTTAGAAAGAAGCACAAATAGATAGTCAGACATAAGGTCACCACATGAAACACTACTTTAAAGAACAGCTGAGAAAAACGATTTCTACCTAATGCCATAACCAGCACTTGGGCATGACCATGAGATGGATATGACCATGCTGTTAGGTTTTGCATTTGATTTAGATACAATTCTTCGATATATTGGAACAGATAACACTAGTACCAGCATGAAAGGAAGCCATCGGATGACAGAAGAGAGAGAGCATGCTTGAGAGTGAACAGTTAATCTTATCTGATCTGGAAATGTTTATAAGAGTCATTTCCTTGGAGGGTTATTGGGATCCTCCCACTGTGGTCAGCCTGCCTGCAATGGTTTTCCTTGCGGCTGGAGCCTTCTCCTTGGGAGTCAGTTGAACTCTTTCTTCGCCGTTCGTTGTGTCCAGCCAAACGTCTCCGGCAGCTTCTCTTTGCCTCATCAAACTCTGATAGTTCATGGAACCTGAACAGCAGAATATTATGGAAACACACTGATCAAAATAAAAAAGGATGAACAGGAAAAAAAATGATGGAATTTGGCAAGTATCTTATTTCTATAGAATAACTGACAATGGAAGACTAAGTAGGACAACAGAACAATTGTGTTAACAGTCTGATGGATATGATAAGAAAAGAAACCACGTATCTGTCTTGAAAGAACCAGACATGAAGAAAAAGAAAGGCTGTGGGTTCCATTATCATATCACAAAAACTATACTGATCTGGTCAGCCAACCAGACAATGAGAATGACACCATCTCAACAGAATTATACCCAAATATATCAGTTACTTAGAGCTGAAACATGGAGATGCTTACTTTCTTTATATAGGATGCTATCATCTTTGGTAAGTTCCCTTTGTGGCGAGGGGCTACCCAGGTCACAAAGGTTCAATTGTTGACACCACCTCAGTGGGAATTCCCAAAATTGGGAAAAGCCCATTCTTACTTTTTGCGAATAACTTGAAACAAATACAGAGTCTAGCAGAACTAATGTAAAAATTGGTGTATAATTTAACCTTCCACCATGAAATTGCAGCTACCAGAGCTTAAAATTAAAACCCATGGTCACATACAGAAAGATCAACGCGGACCAAGTGTAAGAAAAGAAAAACTATCAAAAATAGTAGTTATGTATGATTTAGCAGGTTTTGAGTAAGTTTCTAAGAAGAGAAAAGGAGATATGGAAAGCTATTTCACTACAATTAGCTACACAAGAAAATTGAACATAGTTATTATTCAGAGGTTCTTCAACGATTAAAAATAAAAGCTGAACAATGTAAAAGGAAAATACTAAAAAGAAAAAAAGAGGGAGGTTTAGTGGGTCACATAGTGGACCTGCTGCATTGCTGGCAGAAGCGCTGGCGGAGGCCAGCAACAAGAACAACAGGAGCTTTGGAGTGAAGCTCGCAGACCTTGTGACGACGATGATACTTCTTAGCTTCAGACAGATCAGCGTTACACTTCTCAGCCTGACAGCTAGGCGGCGACACCCCACCACCACCACCACTACCACATCCACCGGATCCCTTTCTAGTAGCAGAAAATGTCACAGCCGGCCTCTTCTTCTTATCATCTTCATAACCCAGAGCTTCTTCTTCCTCCTCCTCATCTGGATCCTCCTCAACCACTTGAACCACTTCCTTCTTCGCCTTCTCCCTGGCTCCCCTCTTCCCTTCGTACCGGCTGCTCATCCCCTCCATTCGTCCAAATCACAGACTGAATTGACGAAGCAGACAGAGGAGAAGGAGAAGGAGAAGGAGAAGACCTTGGGAGACAAAGGAGAAGAAGAAGCCAAGGACGAAGAGAAGCAGAAATCAGGGGAAAAGGTGAAAAAGAGAGAAGGGCGTGTGAGGACCACAAACTCCATTCCCCCCCCCCTCTTGTCAGTCAGTAGAGAGTAGAGAGTAGAGAGAGAAGGCGAGAGGGGGAAGAATTGAATGGTAAGAAAGAGAGCTTCCAAGTTTTAAGAGTTAAAAAGATTGGTTGGTTGGCTGTTGACTCTGGTTGGCTCTGTGCAATGAAAGACTTTTGATTTTTATTTACTGATGGAAGTGAGTGAGTGAGTGAGTAATGATGATGGTAATGGGTAGTGGGTAACGCTGTGAAATTTGCAAGAACCGTTTGGGGATTCTGAGGGATGAGAGTGACAAATCACCAATCTGTCTGTTAGTTAGCACCGAAAGAAGAAGAGAATGTGAGCTTTTCTCAGTGGCTCCCACCATGATCAAAACGCCCATCAGCAATGGGAGACCCCTTCACTCTCCTGTCATCACATCACTAGTCCCCAGTCGTCAGGACAGACATCAGCCCTCACTGTATTGACGCGTGCTGTACGTCCTCTGGTTGCTTCTTACTTTTCTTGATGCCAACGCCAACTTTGTATTGTACCCATCTGCTTATCAGCTGCCTTTACTCATTTTTTTCTCTGTTGTTGCTATTTTTAACTTTCGGGTAAATCTGGGGACATCTTCTTCATTGTGTAATCTTTATAGGGTTAAATGGGCTCAACCAACCAATCCATAAAAGTGTGAAATCAAGGAAGAAAAACAACCACCCTGGTCCCAAAATGGAGTAAAAAAATCAACTAATTCTGGTCCCAAAAGAGTAAAAATCAACTTTTTTACTGCTTAGCCATGAATGATTGGGTACGGATGAATTGGGAACTGACCCTAGTCTATTGGTCGTTGGATGAGAGATGATGGTAAAGAAATAATGAGATGACCCAAAGTGGAAAGGTTGCCTTCATCAATGGAACCTTTTGACCTTTACATGTTTGCTTTCTGTTTTTTTTTTTATCATGAATGAAGAGATTTTAACTTTGATGGAGGATTTTTTTTTGTTTAGGGTAGAGGTGAAGGAAAACTTGATCTAAAAATTATGAGCAGATCTACACGAAAAAGTTGAGCAGAAGTTTTTTCCTAATTGTAGGTGAAGAGAATTCCACTGATGAGAATTACTAGTCTTTTTTTTGGCCAACTCCAGGTATCCTGGCTGAAACTAGTCCTACGGGCCTATATTGACCTCACAACCATATGGATTGGGTCATATCATGCCGAAACTAGTCTCGTGGGCCCATATTGATACTACAATCGTATGGATCGAGTCATACCAGGATTGAATGAGAACCATTCAAATTTCTCTGAAAGTAATGAAGAACACTAAACACCCCCATGTGAGTGGCCCAAGGAGATAAGAGGAGTCAGACTTAAAAGCATACGTTTCCTGAGGCGAAAGTCCCTTGCCAACTCGACTACCCCCTTGGGGTTGAATTATTTGCCTTAATATACAAATGTCATAATTTCTTTTCCCATTATTCCAAAAGTCTCTATCTTAATGTTAATGTCAATAGTACACAACCCACGAGTGAAGAGATTCTCTATTCATCGTGAGTGGTAGAAAACTTAGTTGAATTATGCCTTTCTTATCATCCAATATGGATCTTTCATTTTCATAAATAAGATATGGAGAAACTAATGCTCCTCTATCATGTGGCTCAGTGCCAATGTGAGGACCAATGACAAGGCCCACATAGGCATCAATATGGGGTGGGGGTGTCATTTCATCCCTCTCTATCTGGACACAGGGGCCTCATGACCAGGGAGTGTTCTTTGCCCATAAGATATTCATCTTCCAACACTAATCCCCCTCTAAAGCGTGAACTCAAGAAGTTACACATTTTTTTTTCACCTCAGTAATGGATAAAAAGAGGCATGAATGAATTGTAGAACCTCCCATTATTTAAAAAAATTTCCTTTACCCAGGGTGAAAGAAGAATCTTGTATCAATAAATATTAGTTCTATTAAATTATCAAGAATTATAATATTATCAAATTCGTCAATAGAAGATAGGAATTTATCGATAACCAACTCATACAAGGAGTTCATCCTATTTCCCTCCTAAAGGAAAACTTATACCAAAAAACAGTACTTCTTAATGTTTAGCTATGAACGATGAGTCAATATGGTTGAGAAGTTATGAGGTGGTTGGTTCATTTTGACAATGGTTTGGGGTGGGGACCATGGGGGCCTTGTTTAGCCTTTGCTAAGCCCCAAGCTCAAGGGAAAGAGGTACCACAGGAGATGTATATGTGAAGGAATAACAATGCTGGAGATAACTGATAAGGCCCAAGTGACACTCCTTACTTTAGTCATCTTTCTTCCCTTTGCTTTCTGATCCACCGACAAGGATAGGACATGGCACTTAGACCTCTCATGTATGTATTTACTGTAATGCATCTGGAGTCTTCCTTTGTCCAACTAGGTCACCAAGAAAAAGATAGTTCAATTCCTTGTGAGGGTTTTCACTTATCTGTTTTCCTCTTCTCAACCAGTTGAAAGCATGAGAAAAGAATGTCTCTTGGCTATGTTTGGTTGCCAAGGAAAGAAAAGTAAAGATGATTGGTTGCCAAGAGAAGAAAACATACTTGGCTATGTTTGTAACCCCACTTTCTTCTTAAACTGGTATAGATGTCCCCTATGTTTGGTTGCCAAGAAAAGTCATTGACTTGATCTTAGTAAGGGATTGATCAGATATCTGACTGACTTCACTGTCCTCCCTCCATTGTTGTAAGCTTTAAGAAGCATATTTGCAGTAGTTCTGGTCTAGAAAGCAAGAGGTAGAGGATCAATTGAGAAGTTCAGGGTTTTGGATTATTTGACATTTGATGTGTGTCCATCAAATTCAATTTAATGAGATTAAATTATTTTAATTACACTATTATTATGTATATTTTAAAAATTTTAATTTCTTGAAAATACACAATGGTACCATTACTTGTTCTCAACTATGGACATGCTTGGGCACTCTGTCTAGGGTTGTTATTATTGTATATTTTTCCAATGACAATTGGACTGAAAATATAAATACAGAAACTTTAATATATATTGAACTCTGATCCATTTGAAATTCTTGATTGGCTCATGATAGTTATGTTTGGTATCATGATTTTTTTTTTTTTTTTTTTGAGAAATACGTATTGTTACATTTGTATTTTATGTGTTTCTGGTGTGCCAATGATTGATGTTTACTGATATGATTAATCACACATCGGTCGTCGTTTGGCATACATGATATAAATGGTAATGATGGTGATACTTAATAAGGTTTCCACCGTTAGATTAGGGAAAACATCCAAGCAAGAGTTGTCTGACTGTAACTGATCAAATTTCAGGACTTAAAAACTATTTTGTAAAGAGTTTGTAAAAAGTGTTTTACTTTATTATTATGTTAAATAATATTATTTGAAAAGTGTTTCAAATGTTTTTGAGTTCATTCATTGGTCATGCCACTCCCATTTGGTGGTGTATATATTCTATAGTTACAAAATTCATTGTGAATGTTGGTTGCATAAAGGAGAAAATCTGAAAATGCAAAGAAATTTTCTACCATTGGAAAGTTTTTAGGTTATGCCTTTTTTAGTGTCATTCTTTAATGTAATTATGACGACTTAGAATTAACCTTCAGAATCACTATTTTTTTTTTTTTTTATATGATTTAGTCCATTAAATTGTAATTTCTTAACTTGGTTTTTCCTTATAAAAGAAAAATCCTCATTGCACTGTACAAGTTATACTTTTAGAATTGAAGAGATGAAGAACATGTTTGAGTGTTGCATTCTTTTGGAGGAATACATCATTTGTGTGTTTGAGATAACTTTGAATTCTCGTTGTTAGATTTATTGGATGTGTTCATTGAGATCCTTATTCTACAAAATTTTGAGATGGATAATGTATTAAACCGCTTATGCTTCTACCCTTCATGGAGTTTATTTCAATTAGAGTTAAGCTTTTCCCTAGATTGGTTCCAATTAGGAATGGCTACAACTTATAAGCTAGGGAAAATGATTTATAGACTCACATATTCTCTCCCTTCTCTTATCATTGATAAATTTAAGTCTCTTATTGTATGGTCCAACACCCATCGAAAAGAATGTCTCTCTCTAGCGTATCTGATGCAATTTGTTTCTATTATTAATTCGGAGGAGTAGGGGTATCAATTCCAAGCCCGCACTAGCAGGCCTGACCAAGCCCTACTAGGATTACCCAAAACCAGCCCGCTTGTTTATTAAATGTATTGGACTCAAACCTGGCCCAACTAACATTTGGTCATTTTCGGTACAAAGGTGCTGCCCAATGGGTGCCCAAAGCAATGACCGATATATTTAAAGTACGTTTACTCAGCGTAACACATTTAAAGTATGTTTAGAGCCCATTTAAGGATAAATACATTATTAATCCAATTATAGTCTATTTAGCTTGATTAAAGACCAATACCTGACCGACCATTTATACATAAGACCATACATAGCCTATGAAGACTATTACTTACATGGACTGATCATGATACAAGATCCTAAAGTGAGAAAACCTGATTAAACCTGACCAAAATTAGCCCGGTCCAACCAATTGATACCCCTAGAGAAAGGGGTAAAAGGAGTCGTATCTGTGGGTCCTTAAATAGACCAGAGAAAGGGAGAACACCATATATTAATAATGGACATGGCCCAGGACCAAAGCATGCATGCAGAGAAGGGCAGAAGGTCGACATCAATAGGTCAATCTGAAGCTAAAGAAGTGGTGTCTTGGCCTCTTGGTCTCTTTGATGGGAGCCAAGAAAGGGTTGGACTCCACTCACAATTTGCAGGTTCTAAGATGCCAAATGAAGTCTGTAAAGTTTGTCGTCGGTCCCTGGTACCTTTGATTCCAAACTTGTTTGTCATCTTTCTTTTGATTAAAAGAAAAAAGGTATCCTTATTTATACGTAATCCTTGTTTTAAGTTAAACAAATTTATATTTTTAAGTTGAAAGGTAATCAAATCAAAAGGAATTGTTTCATAGTGAAAACCATGGTTTTAAAACAAATGAAATATGAATTATTATTTTAAAAAAATATTAAAGAGGGAGGAGACGTGTAGAAGTGATGAAATTTTGTGAGTAAGTAGACTTCAAAGTTTTTTTTTTAATTTTTTTTTAAAGTAAGGTAGACTTCAAAGTCTCTTCTTCATATATAGAGTTTTAGCCTAAATAAAGCTTGTCACGTGGGAAAGATAAGTCATTAAAAAAAACAATTAACCTGATAGTGTTTTGTGCACTTAGACATATGGGGAAGTGGAACCAGACTTTGAAAAGATGCTCATGCCGTGGTTCTACTTTCCCATGTGTTTGGGCATAAGCAACACTATCGGGTAGTGTTTTTTCTTCCTCAAAAATAAAATACCTATGAAGGCGGTACATAAACATACATGAGAGGATGTACTATCACATGAAAAAGAAAATTATTGAATATAAGATTAAAATTTGACATGGTTTAGATCCAACCTTCCATCTTACAGGATGACACAACTATGCATGATAACAAGAATAATTAAATAATTAAAGTAAATAATGATAGCACTACTTTGTATAGTGGTATTTGTCTCTTTGCTTTAATAGGATGTGAGTACTTGGTGCTTAAACCGTGGTATGACTCGGTCCATGTGATTTTGAGGTCAATATGGACCTATCGGATTAGTTAGGCCGAAGGCTTGGATACCTATCGTTAGAAAAAAAAAAAAATTTTGTCTCCAATGAATGGAGCTTCAATTTTTAGAAGACTATCGAACAAAAACTCCAAAATTTCCTAAAACCAAATAGTTATGCACATAACCGATTATAGTGATAAAAAGCAAGGATATATGTAGTTCACGATATTGAGCTGGTATATCGAACTATATTGGTTCATACAAAATAAAAAAATCAATTTTTTGAATTAAAAAATCATTTTCGTACCATATCATTCGATCATCAGTCAAGTAATAATCGCAACTGACACTAATACAAATTGATTGATACAACCAATCTGATACAGAAATGTCTTTGATAAAGCAATTGCATATACCAAATAAAAGATTTATTGGACTTTCCACAGTTGAAAAAATGAAAAATTCTTTAGAGAAGTCACATGTTAAATTTATTTTCGCAGCACAATCCTTTGATCCACTACGCATGGGTTTTCCTGTTGTTTTTCAATAGCCTAAAATTCACCATTACAATGAATTTTAAACAAATTTGAAAGTATTATATTGACAATTATAGTTGATAAAGTAAGATTAGAATAAAAATAATTTATGACTACAAGATGAAGATGTGTATAACATGCCCAGATCAGAAACATCTGATAATTTGAATGCCTATAGTTGAACTGGTCATCCAGTATGGGATCTTGGGGCCTAAGAAACTTTGTAAGACAAGGTATGAAAAATAAATAAGATTTTATCTCATATGTGATTGGAATATGTCACAAAGTTAATTTGTCAGATTGTCATTTTTCATTTTTTTTTTTTTTAAAGTTCTTATTTTCCTTTCTTTTGTGCTTAGAAAGCAAATTCACCCGAACATGAGCTTCTAGTTCAGTGACAGATCATTAGGTAGTCGTTCTACCAAAAAACAGAAAAGATAATTAGGTAGTTGAGTTCTAGCATAAGTCGAGGGAAGGTTGCTGGTTCAACCTTTCTATCCCTCACCTTTTTGAATTTTAACACTAATACATTGGTAGTTAGTAATAGGTGTGATTTACTGCATCCTCCTAGGCCCCTATCTGACCCCCACTATGGGTCATGCCTTTTTTTTTTTTCATGATTTCTAAAAATCAGACCAAAATTTGAACTGAAAATTTTGTTTTCAATTTTTTACAAGTTTTGGTCTTTAGACGGGACTAAAAAATATTCATACAATTCCTTTTTATGTATGTGGCCAACCTTTCCAATTTGAGTTTGTAATCTTTAAGATCTAACAAATCACACAAAATTGAGTCTTTTCTAACCTCTCAACAACTTTCTTACAAAGGACGTTACCCAAAAGCTTTCTTACAAAGGAATATAAAGGGTTTGCTATAATTAATCCAACATGGAAAGTGATGGATGTCCACCAGGTCAGCCAATTATCAACTGACTCATTCTTTTCTTAAACTCCGATGGGTTGACTTTAAAATGTTCTGTTCTAAAATAGATTATTGTTGACTGAAGAATTGAATAGTAATTAATCTTAACTATTGATAGATGAGATATGTTTGAGTATATTAATAAGAGCATAGTCAGTGCATGAGACTCGTCAGTACAAGGTCTAGAAGGGTCAAAATGATATCTAAATTTACCCTTAATTTATGAAAAAATAGTTTTTTTAATTTAAAATCATAACCACTAGTCAAAATTTTATAAATATATTATTTCTTGAATTTGATGGTTTTACTCAATTATATGACTTTTCATGTATGAGATTTTTTATCTTATTTTTAACAATATCTCAGTAGGAAGCTGAAAAAATAATTAAAAATAAATAAAATAATTTCTCTTATTTGACAATATGTCAGTAGCAAATACCAGATTGATCTGACAATGTTAGAAAGATAACATTGATAATGTGTGACAATAAATGTAGATGAAATTGGAAGGGTATTGTATGGTGAAACCCTACTCTCACATTTTTACTTGAGTTACTCACTTACTCTAGTCTTATGGTTATTATCAGTGACCAAGAGATGGGGTTGAGAAATCAATCTTGACTTCCCATATAGGATGGGCCCATTGAAGTAGTATATTTCTACACTCGAAAAAAAATAAAAAAATCTGGTTGGGCCATTGAAGTAGTAGTCTTCTACACTAAAAAAATAAATAAAAGGAGGAGTGTTATAACCAAAGTTGATAAAAAAAGAAATTGGAACTTTATTTTTTGACTTTTTAGTATAACATATTTTTATGTAAAATCTTGTTATTTCACATATGTATTCAAAAAACACGCTAGACAATAAAATTCTGAAGAATGATATAATAGTAAGTCAATTTCAAATATTAAAAAAAAAAAAACTAATTTAAATTATTTTAAAAATATTTTTTTACCTTTAACTTAAAGAACTCTTGAGAATAAGACAATGAGACACTCAAAAGAAAGTTATAACAACTCTGCTTCCCACTTTGATTACAACAAGTATGCCATTTGGTGACTTAAAATTTGACAACTGGCTTGACAATCCAACATTTGTTAGGGAAATTTTTATTTTGATTCTCCAATGATCTCACACCTCTTTTGTTGGCTTTCAATGTGGGCTGATCCTATGTCAGCCTATCTACCTTTTAGTGACCATCAAGGTAGTAAAACTTTAGTTCTAATAACTTTGAACTTGTTTGCAAGAAGAAACCATTTATATTTGTTCCCCCTCCCCCATCACTTGATGGATTTCAAACATAAAAAATTATGCATAACAAAAATAGAGATTAATTGAAATCTAGGTTGTCAATTTCAAGCTCACACTGACAAGCCCGATCAGGAAAACTTGAATTGGCCAACCTTGTTTATTAAACATGTTGAGTTTAAGTCCATCTCGACTAATTTTTGGTCATTCCTGGTGCAAGGGAGTTACTAGATAGGCAATCAACTAAAATCGATTGATTAAATTGTTAGGACTCTTATGTGGGTTTAACTGATATTGATTGACCTATTGGGCCCAAGAGAATAAGGACCATTCTAATTAGGAACATTCTAGCCCTATTCTACTGTGAGAATGGAATAGAGTTTAGGGATTCTATTATATATAGAATACTGACGATCCCTACAACCGTTACTCTCATAATAATATTTTGGGAGCACTGCTTTCTCACAAGAGCTAGTGTAAAGACAGAGAGAAGATCCCAGAGTAAGAGACTGCAGAAGATCTCAGTAGAAGGACCCATAGTGCGTGGTTCTCCATCATAGTTCATGGTGCAAGCGTCAACCTTGATTTAGGGACTTCATCACGCTCAACGAGTATGTGATCGATTTCTTTATATTATTCAATCTTGTATTCTATACACTACAGGTCATTCAAATGATTCTAGGATTTAGAATCACTAACAATTGGTATCAGAGCCTGCACTATAGTGCTAGAATCAAGAAATTATTAAAAATAAAATAAATAAAATAATGGGGTTTAGGTTCCAATTTATGAAAATCATTGTCTTACTCTCGCTTAAAGGTCTCGTATGGGAAAACTTTCTTCACGAAAGTTGTAGAGCATGAAAAGACGATCGTGAGGGTATGTCATAAGTCACCGAAAATCTCCTGATGTGCCATCACGTGCAGTCAGAAATTGGAGGAGAGAGAAAAAAATTTGTTAAAAAAAAAATTACAGCGACGAGTCATTGCCGGGTCAACTCGTAAACCCTACCAAGTTGACCTAGAGGTGCAATGGGTCAACTCATGATCAATACTGTTTGATTCGTTCAAAGGTTGACCGGGTCGTTGACCATTTGACCCGAAACTAATATGCCTGAATCGGATTAGACCTCTTGGCCGAATCGGTTGGTTTGGGCAAACTAGATTGATTTTGATCTATTTTTTTCTACAACTTCAAATGGCTCGTACGAACAAACAGTGAAAAATTTTTCACCATGATTTTTTGCATTGAGTCCAGTTTTTCATGATCTTTGTTTTGATATATTATGAGCCTAGTTTTGATCAACTTTTATGGTATGTTTTATATAAGTTACAAGTATGGATGTTTAATGATTCTTTATAATTTTCCTATTAATTGGAAGACATAAAATAAAATCAACTCATACATTACTTGCATATCAGAATATGAACTTGTTTATTCTTGGTAATGATAGTTTATGCTTTTGTTTATGATTTTTTTTATTCATGCTTAAACAATCCCACTTTTAGCTGTCGGAATGAATTTGTAGACTATTACAGTAAGGTTGGATGGAATCCACCGAAGTGGTAAAGTTCAACCTTATTGTAATAGAATACAAATCAAAGGTCTTCTTTGTTTGAAAATATAGAGAATAATGGTTAGTAGCAAGGTTGTTAATGTTCACTCAAAGGTGACATTATCAAAGAGAAGTTAAAGTTAAAGCAAGTGAAAAAAACAGAATAGGAATTTCTCAACCTAGAAAATGCTATCCATCCAAAGATGGCGGTATTTTTTCGAAATTTATAAGAAGTCTCGCAGTAATAGCAGAAACTTAAGTAGACCAGTATGTTTTAGCTCCAAATGTCAGGAATGTAGTTCCGATTGATACTCTTGAAGTAATTGATAATTGAGCATTGTAATGTTTAATTTTGCTAATTGTTACATGCTTATTTTTTTACATATATGTCTGTATGTTGAATAGAATATTCTTTATTGAAATATTCAACAGGATGTCTTCTAGTTTTAGTGTACTTGATATTCCTAAGCTTACTGAGGATAATTTCAACAAATGGATGGAAGCCTTAGAGATCTACATGATTCTCAAGGACCTAGACCTGTGTACTAGGACCACCAAACCAGCTGAACCTACTGCAACCAGTGGCCAAATTGAGAAAGGGGATTATGACAAGTGGATCACTGCAAATAGGAAGTCTTTGGCTGTTATTAAAATTGTTTTGCCTGAGTCTATCAAGGATAATGTTGCTAAAAAGGACACTGCTTTTGAGTATTTGACTGTAATAAAAGCTAAGTTTGATAGCTCTAAGAAATCACAGGCTCACGATCTCATAAACGAATTGACTGGGGCTAGATTTGATAGAGTTGGAAGTGCTAGAGTGCATATACTGGAACTAGTTTCCCTGGGAAACAAGTTCAGAGGTACATATATTAACTTTGATGATGACTTCGTGATCACCATTGCTTTGAACTCTCTACCTGAGAGCTACAAGACTCTTAAGACTACTTATAATACATTGAAAGATAAATGGGGTCTTGATGAATTGATCACTGTTATAACCCAGGAAGAGGGAACAATTAATAGGACCAATATTGAAAGTGCCGATCTTACTCAAAGTAAGACTTTATCATTTATGGGACCTAGCAAAGGAATCAAGAAGTTCTTTAAGAAAGAAAAATTCACTCCATTTAAAGGAGGGAAGAACAAGAAGTAAAAACAAAATTTAAAAAAATCTGGGGGACAAAAAGACATGAGTGCAAGGCCTTGTTTTTTGTGCAAGGCCAAAGGGCACATGAAGAAGGATTGTTTTAAGAGGAAGACCTACCTCGAGAAAAAGAGGGATGATGGTATGAATCTATCTTTAGTATGTTTTGAATCTTGGTTGATTAATGTACCAATTGATTCATGGTGGTTCGATTCTGTATCATCTATTCACATCACTCATTCCTTGTAGGGGTTCCTAAGCAGGAGAGTGCCAAGTAAGGATGAAGTGACGGTGTTCGTGGGCAATGGAGCTAGAGTTGAAGTGGAAGCCATAGGAACTATTGGATTATTTTTTCATTCAGACTTATATATTGATTTGAAGGATGTTGTTTATGTTCCCTCTATGACGAGGAATTTGATTTCAGTTTCTAGACTTTGTTCAGGCGGTTATCTTACTAATTTTAATCAAGTTGGCTTTTGCTTATTACATCAGTCTCTATTGATAGTGGTACTCTTGTTGATGGACTTTATAGATTAAATTATAATTCTTCATGGGTTCTGAATCTGGGAGTGAAACGCTCTCTGATTGATGAGAAATCTTCTATGTTATGGCATAGAAGGTTGGGCCATATTTCAACCAAGAGGATGAAAAGATTGGTAAAGGAAGGGATATTGGAAAATATTGATTTTCAGGACATGAAAATTTGTATAGATTGCATTGAGGAAAATATGACAATTTTCAGGAAAAAGGATGCTACTCGTAGTATTTAAGTATTAGACCTCATTCACACTAACATCTGTGAGCCTTTTCCTGTCCCTACACTCACTGGGCACTGTTATTTTAACTTTTATTGATGATTGGTCAAGATATGGGTATGTCTTCCTTATCAGTGATAAATCTAGTGCTCTAGATGTTTTCAAGATTTTTAAAGCTGAAGTTGAACTTTTTCACTCCAAAAAGATCAAAGTGGTCAAATCCGATAGGGGTGAAGAATATTATGGGAGAAGTGGTGCTTTTGAGCAGTTGTTTGGTCCTTTTGCAAAATTCTTGCAAGAATATGGGATAACTCCTTAATATTCCATGGCTGGAACACCTCAGCAAAATGGAATAGCAGAAAGAAAAAATCATACTCTGAAAGACATGGTCCATTCTATGGTGAACAATACCACCTTACCAGAATCCTTATGGGGAGAGGCACTAAAACTGTTGTTTATCTTCTCAATAGAGTACCAAACAAGTCTGTGAATAAGACTCCCTATGAACTCTGGAGTGGCAAAATGCCTAGCCTTAGACACTTACGAATGTGGAGATGTCAGGCAGAAGCTAAAGTCTTTAACCCTCAAGAAAAAGTTTTTAATTCAAAGACTACAAGTTGCTATTTTGTGAGATACCCAAAGAGGTTTAAAGGGTATAGATTCTATTGTCTTGGCCTAGGACACAAAATTTTAGAGACCACTCATGCTAGATTTGTTGAATGCAATGAAGAATTTAGAACACTTCGTAATTTCTCTTTTGAAGAAGGGGAGTATGACACCCTTGAGATAGCACCTGTTGAGTTGAGAAATTTACTTCTTGATCTCAATCCCATCCTGTCTGATGATATAGTCACTCAAACTCTAATTGAATATGATTTGCAAGTTGGGACAGATATTGCTATTACAGACCCACCATCACCTCCTGATACTGCTGATATTGGCAGTTTTCCACCTGAACCTGTAAGGAGGTCTACTAGAGTGCGCAAGCCTTTTCTGCACTCTAATTATGTTTCTTATTTAAATGAGTGTGAGTTTGACATAGGACAAGAAGAAAACCCTATTACTTTTCTTCAAGTAGTTAATCATAAGCATTTAGACAAATGGGTAGAAGCAATGAAGGAAGAACTGTCATCCACCAGCAACAATGGAGTATGGGAATTAGTGCAAATTCCAAAGGATTGTAAGGCTATTGCATCCAAGTGGATTTTCAAAACCAAGACAGATTCTCAAGGTAGAGTAGAACGCCAAAAAGTTAGACTCGTGGCAAAGGGTTTTACTCAGTGAGAGGGGATAGATTACAAGGAAACCTTCTCACCTGTCTCATCAAAGGACTCATTCAGAATTATCATGACTATTGTTGCCCATTTTGACCTAGAGTTACATCAGATGAATGTGAAAATAGCCTTTCTGAATGGAGAGCTGTCAGAACAAGTGTATATGAGACAACCAGAAGGTTTTAAGGAAAAGGGTAAAGAGGATTTTTTTTGTATGCTGAAAAAGTCTCTTTATGAGTTAAAGCAAGTATCTCAACAATGGTACTTGAAATTTGATCGAGTTGTGACTTCTTTGGGTTTTGAAGAGAATCCAATCGATCAGTGTATATATCTGAAGCTCAGTGGGAGTAATTTCATCTTTCTTGTGCTCTATGTGGATGACATTCTGTTGGTTAGCAGCAACAAGACCTTATTAATGGAGACCAAGAGTTTTCTTTCAGAAAACTTTGAAATGAAGGACATGGGTGAAGCTAGTTATGTGCTTGGAATTGAGATTAGTCATGATAGGCCGCGGGGGTTACTTGGGCTATCACAATAGGCATATATTGATAGAGTTTTAAAGAGGTTTAACATGTCTAAATGTTTTGGTGGGGAAGCACCCATCAGTAAAGGAGACAAGTTGAACAAGCAACATTGTCCAAAGAATGATATTAAAAGGAGCTCAATGAATGACAAGCCCTATGCCTCTGCTAGTGGAAGTCTGATGTATGCACAAGTTTGTACTTGCCCTGACATTGCCTTTACAATCAGTATACTTGGTAGGTTTCAATCTGATGCTGGTCTGGCTTATTAGACTGCAGCTAAGAAGGTCATGCATTATCTACAATGGACAAAAGACTTCAAACTAGTGTTCAATAAATCAGAGAAATTTAAAGTTATGGGGTATTCTGACTTGGACTTCAGTGGGTGTACTGATGATAGAAAGTCTACTTCTGGATACATTTTTTGTGTTGGAAGGAAGAGCTATTTCTTGGAAGAGTGCCAAACAAACTATTTTAGCTTCATCCACTATGCAAGTTGAGTTTGTGGTACTTTATAAGGCTACCAAGCAGGCAGTGTGGCTAAGGAATTTCATATCTGAACTAAAGGTTGTAGATTCTATCTCTAAGCCTTTGCATTTGTGGTGTGACAATATTTCTGCTGTTTTCTTTGTAAAGAATAATAAGAGATTAAGCAGCTCCAAACACATTGAGATTAAATATTTTCTGGTTCGTGAGAAGATCAACACTGGGGAGATCATTGTTGAGCATATTATTACTGAAGAGATGGTTGTTGATCCTCTGACTAAAGCTCTTCCAATGGGAATTTTTAAGACTCATGTTTCTAACATGGGTGTGATGGAATCTTTTGATATGCTTGTTTAGTGGGAGTTTACTTATCCTTAGTGGTATTGTAATAAGCATCATTTTGTTAGATTATACATTATGAGCACAATCTATATTGAGGATATTTACTTTCCAATATAGTGTTCATTTATATTCTCTCTCATCATGTTATCGTATGATTGTTGTGGTTTACTTTGACATGTCACAGTTAATGGTAGTGTTTAGCCAAGTTTCTTGATTTATGACAGTATTTAGCCTAAATCCATGGAGGTGGTTGAAAACAGGCTGTATACCAAAGTGAGATATTAATATAAGAAAATGATGATTTGCCTAAGTATTGATTAATATTAAAGTTCTCTACTTGTGAGGTTTTCAAGGTAGACTGATCTTTAGATCAGGAACAGACCTATAAGGAATGATATATCTTATGTGATCACAGTTATAATATAATTCCTTATATCTATGTTTCCAGGTGATTTGGATTAATAATTTTCTATTGTTTGTAACATTAGATAGTTATATGCCATATATTGAAGTGTATTTTCTACTATTGTTCAACAATAGAGATTATTGATTGGATCAAAGTTTGTTTTGAGTCGTATTCAATCTTAGGATTATTTGGCCAGATGTCAATGGGAAGACATCAGTATCAGTGTAGCCCAAGTGGGAGATTGTTAGAACTCTTATGTGGGCTTAACTGATACTAATTGACCTATTGGGCTTAAGAGAATAAGGACCACTCTAATTAGGAAACTTCTAGCCCTATTCTACTGTGGAAATGAAATATGGTTTAGGAATTCTATTATATATAGAATACTGACGGTCCCTGCAGCCATTACTCTCATAATAATATTTTGGGAGTACTGCTTTCTCACAAGAGCTAGTGTAGAGACAGAGAGAAGATCTCAGAGTAAGAGGCTGCAGAAAATCTCAGTAGAAGGACCCATATTGCGTGGTTCTCAATCATAGTTCATGGTGCAAGTATCAATCTTGATTTAGGGACTTCATTTATGCTCAACGGGTATGTGATCGATTTATTTCTATTATTCATTCTTGTATTCTATACACTGTAAGTCATTCAACTGATTCTAGGATTTAGAATCACTAACATAAATGCCTGACATGTTTAAAGCCTATTTAGAACCACACAAGTTTAAAATCCATTTATAGCTTGATTAGAGTCCATATAGAGATAAATGTATCATTAGCCTGTTTAAGGCTTGTTTAGCCCAATAATTGGTGCTTGATTAAAGACCGATACTCAATCGACTGTTTATAAATAGGACCATGCCCAACCTGTTAGGACCAATTACTTAAATGGGCCCGTCATGGTGAAAGGTAAGGGTGTCAATTTCAAATCGAAACCGAATACCAAAATCGAAACCGAGCCCAATTAATCAGACCGACCAAAATCGAATAAATTCAATTCATATTTAGTCTGGGTATGTGAGTATTGTTATTCGGTTCGTTCAATTTCGGTTTAGGTTATTAAAACCGTCAGTTTGGAACCAAAACCGAAACCAATTACTCTTAAAAGTTTAAACCAAAAAATGAAAAAAAAAAAAAAACCCTTCGCTAAGACTTAGGAGGGATTTTTCATATTCCCTTTTGAGTTTTGACTCTTAGAGGAGGTTAGGCACGACTGTAAGCGACTCTTCACTTCTTCTTCAGTCCACTTTCTTCCCTCTCATCTTCTTCTTCTTTTCTAGGCATTAGGTTTGTTAGAGAATAACTTGCTACTTGCATCTGATCCATCCAAGGTAATTCTTCTTCTTATTTTTACTTTTTTTTTATTAAAAATAAGAAGTGTGTTCTGTCATTTTGTTGTTCCCTTATGAAAACCTTTTTTTGATTTTTTCTAATGTTCGTAATATTAGGTAGTTCTTAGCTTTACCTCTTGCGGCCAGCACCCACCCAAGGCCCAAGATAATTGTCTTCCCTTTTTAGTTATTGAAAAATAAAGTGTGACTTGTGGGTTTTATTATCTTTAATAGGTGATTTTGAATGATTATCTGAAGAGATTTTATGATTGATGGAATGTGTAAGACAAAAATTGGAGAACCGAGTCAGTAACTTGAGCCCATTATGGCCTTTGGTCCATCACAGTCATGGTTCAAAAGTGAAACCGTTTTTCATAACTGAATTAAAACCAAGGTACATAACTGAATTAAAACCAAATATCAGAACCGAATTAGTACCAAAATCGAACCGAACTGAACCGAATTGAATCGGTTTGAATATCTAAATACAGAACCGAGTCGGTTCTCGATTCGGTTATGGTCACCATATCGTCATTTGAAACCGAACCAAAACCAAACCGAATAACCGAAGCCGAACCGTTTGACACCCTTAGTGAGAGGTTCGAAAGTGGGGAAGGATTAGGCTTGATGGATTGACACCCTTACTCTCTCTTTCTCTCTCTTTTCCCATGTGAAAAGACATCTCAACCCTTTATTTTGAGAGAGAGAGAGAGAGAGAGAGAGAGAGAGAGAGAGAGAGAGAGAGAGAGAGAGAGAGAGAGAGAGAGAGAGAGAGAGAAATTCCCATAAGATATGTAAGACTGCTGTGTTAGTGTACACATTTTTTGGGTGCAAATGTTAGCTTATACATTGAAAACTCTCAAAATGACATTATCTAGAAAAACACTTTATTTATTTTGCTAAAGATTAACAAAAGAATATTATAAAGAAACAATGCAAAAATCACAATATTTCCAACAAGAAAAAGAAAAGGAAATTCATATTGCTGTCCACCTTTGACATGGCTATCAACAGACAAACTGACTAAATTAAACTTCACCTAAATATGAATTGAGGGTGGCCTTTCACATCCCAATTAATATTTTCCAAAGAAAACCTTAGAGGCTCATTCCAAATAATAAAAGTTTAACTACCTCATGCTTTGTCAGGCCATCAACGATTGAATTTGCTTTCCAATACTAGAGGTTAATCATCCATGATATACGATCTAAATAACCTTTGTAATAGAGTCATCTCTGACAAAAGCACCATGGAATATGATTATCTTTATCTTGCTTATTTATTTATCTGGTTGCAAATTTATGATATTATTTTTTTAATGTTTTAGTAAAAAACTTATATTTTTCGCTTACGATGTTTACAACTTCTAAGTTTACCACTTTTGTGATAACAAGAAGCACCCAAAATATATTGAATATGTTGAATGTTAGGCCGGGCCTATCCTATCCTATAATCCCTGGCCCAAGCCCAGCCAAACATGGGCCAAGCTTGTGGCTTTAAGGACTTATTACCTTGTATTTTCTATCCATTATAATTCAATCACCTATTCCACCACCGGAAGTTCCCAACTAGGGGTGTCAACTGGTCGGGCCGGTTTGGTTTCGGTCGGGCTTAATTGGGCTTGAAGACTTTCAAAGGCTACACCGTGTCCGCCCATTTAACTAATCGAGCTTAGTTATTGAGGGCATGGTACACTTTATATTCGGTCGGTCGGTCTCGGGCTATAATCGGGCTACCTTAATCGGGCTTTAGTCGGGCCTTAACCGGGCTACGGACATGTTTAATGTTAAACGGGCTTTAACCGGTTTTTAAGCGGGCCCTCTTTAAAATGTGCTATTATATTCTGGCCCACTCATGCAAACCCAAAAAAATGACAATAAATCAATAAATGATACCAAATATAACCATTATTTAAAATGTGAATATGTCTTTACTTTTTAGTTTTTATTCTTTAATTTGGGGGGTAAAATAGGTATTCTACAATCATTAAAGGGTCTGGCCAAGTCGGTGCACAATAGGCCGGTCTCGGTCGGGCATTATTTGGTCGGTCTAGGTCGGGCGCCCGACGGTCCAAGTAGCAAAACCGAGACCGACCATTTATAAACGGGCCGGGCTCAAGCCCGACACGTTTAATAAACGGTCCGAGCCGGGCTGGTCTATAAACGGTCGGTCCCGATCGGTTTAGTCAGGTCGGGCCACGAATTGACACCCCTATTCCCAACCATCACCAAAACCCAAAAACAAAAGAAATATAGATGTCTTTGGTGGACTTCTTCGAATTAACTATTTTAATTTATTGGTGACTCACGTCTCAAGTGGATTTTTTTTTTTGCGAAACCCACAATGGGTAGATAAAGAACTTCGCTAAACGTCTAGGCCACACCTATTACTAAATAATAACATATTTTTTCTATATTTCAAGAAGGTGATGGAAAATAAGGTCAAACCAACAACCTTCCCAGTTGTCTAACTACCTGCCATTGTACTAGAACCTCATCCTCGTTCTAAAGTAGAATAATTAAACACTTTTGAAATTTTAAATGAGTATGATTATCATCTACCATGCACCAAATAATTACCCTCTAAATGCTTTTCCTAAGATTGATTTTAAAAATCATAGATAGATGAATTCCACAACTCATTCTCTCTATATCATCTTAAAATTGTCTCCAAAGTTTTATCACTCTTGCCCATAAAAAAAAAAAAAATAAAAAAAAAAAGAAAACAAAACCTACCTACCTACACGGTTTTGGAATCCAAGGCAGAAAAAAGAAGCATTAGGGCTACCGTGACTATGAGGTTGATAGCCAATCAAAGCAGATCCTTAGGAGCCCAATCCAAGGGAAGGTTCCCTTTAACGTTTTCACTCCTTTAAACTAAGGACAGTGGGAGCAGTTAGGTTGGTGAACTGTTTAGGATGAGATTATATACAAGGAGTTGATCATTTGGATAAGTATCCCATAATCCATGTGCTCATCATAGTAGCAGCAGCAGCAGCAGCCGCATTTGAAATGTGGAATGAGAATTGAGACGAGATGGATCCTATGTATCTATCTCTTTCAAAGACTAATCAGGAGCTGCCCTACCACTTGATATTATCACTAGGGAAGTGGTTAGGTTGCGCCATAGATCAAATTGATAGTTGATACGGCCAAATTAATTACCCAGTAAGGTAAGAACATGTGGTATCCAAGGGAAGGACACGTGCCGCCCACCTAGTAGAGGCTGCAAGGATTCTAACCATATAAACCCCATGAAGAGAAGATACTTGAAGGGAGAATATTTCCCACGAAGGGGATAGGACGTATCCGAATAGGACTCAGATAGGGAAAGAGGCGGACCCGAGGGGGACTCCCAAAAAGAAACCCTAAACCTAAGCACTATAAGAGGGAGCCCAAAAGGAGGGGAGAGGTAAGTGGATAGACCCACACCATTACTTCTGTGAAAAACTGTTCTGCCGGTCTCTAACTTGGGCGTCGGAGGACTAATCCCAGAGATACCTCCGGGCCTTTGCCTTCTGTGCTTGTGCAGGATCAACTCATACGAATTTTCGGCAGCAACAATGGTGAAACAGTCTTTATATTTAGGTTTAGGTTTAGGTTTAGAGAGAGGGGGAGGGGGGTAATATATATATATATATATATATATATATCACTCTACAATAAGGGGAAGAAGTAAACTAAAACTATATATAGGAAGGCAGTTTACTTAGTCAGGACTCAGGACCATAACTAATGGCGGTTTTGACATTTGAATTCCAACCTTGTACACTTGGATGTGAGCCATAAGCCATCACACCATACTATCTCCATTAGTGGGATAGGGACCATGTTAAAGTTTGGTTCGTAAAACCCACAATGGGATAGCTCAGTTGGCAAATATCAACTTCTCAAGATTAAGGATCATGAATTCAATTTTATTTGGAACCTCAAAAGAAACGATAAAAGAAACAGAAAAAGTCTGGTTTGAAAACAATTAAATCAAAACAACTAAAACTTGGTTCAGTTTAATTTATTCTCAAAAAGTGAAACATCTTAGGGAGATGTCTAAGTAGGGTGCGATTGGGCAGGCTGTGCTGGGTTTCATGAAATCCAGCCCAACCCTAGGACCCCTTAACTCAGCCTTAGCTCAGCTAGGTCAGGCCAGGATATCTCAGCAACCTAGGCCCAACCCAGCCTATGTTTAGTTATATGAAAAATCTACTTATAATTAAAGTTGGTGAAAAAGTAATTGTAAACTTATTTTTTTCCCTTTTAGCATAACACTTATTTCATTAATAAGGGTAAAATTTAGTCATTAATTTCAAATATATACTCAGAAAGCATGCAAGACAATGACATAAAGATAGATTATTTTCAAATGATAGTGAAAACCCTCTTTATCTTTGACTTAAAGAATTTTTGAGTAAAACCTCTTTATATATATATATACATGGAATTCTGTGAATAAAACAATAGGCAATAAAAAGAATGTACAACTAATCAATTAACCACTTTGGTTACAAGAAAATAAAGCAATAACATCTTTAACTCAATTTCTTGTTTGGTTTAGGTCCTATCACCTATAATGACATTTCACAGATAAATACTATAGAATTGAGACTCCAACTACCAATACAAATTGACATGATTATTATGCATAATCGATAGTAAAAATAGAAGATTCTAATATCCTCTTTAAGCTAGGAAGAATCAAAGAAATTATCTTTAAATTTAACAATGTATATATAATCACTTGGATTAATTAGTATGAATATTCAACAGATGTCTAAATTTTCTTATGACTTAATGATGCTTTATGCCTTCATCCCTGAAAACTCAACAGGTTTTTTTTTTTTTTTTTTCCTTTCACCATGTCTGAACAAGCTCCAATTAGGATTATTCCATATAAAACTTTCCTTTTTGCACCAATGGCTTTCAAGTGCTTTTGGTGGCAGCCCTCAAACCCTAAACTATTCATATAAATTAGACTAAATTCGGTTCTAACTGAATGGTTTCACCCTTGAAACCAAAACTAAATTGAATCGAAAAAATATTTCTTGTTTTAAAACAAAACCGAATTGATTCTTCTTCGATTTGATTCAACCCGTTTTAAATTGCGGGTTCGAATTTCATATTGACATCCTTAACATATACCACTACATGGGGGGTGGGGGAATCCTGACTATTTATCTAACTAAACACACATAGGGAAAGCATTCCCTTTAATAAATATTGTTCTGAGTTCCAACCAGGGAAAAAAATATGAGAAGACAGGTTCAATCAGGTTGACATACAGGTCAAGAATTGATGCTGTGGTCTTATCAAATTTGTTTTTTAAACCGTGATCACATCCCAATTGCTAGTGATCTATTAAGTTTGATTTTGTTAATGGCATGTGGGTTGACTAATGTGCATTGGTTTTAGGCAATGGGAGCTTTTGATAAACATGGACATATTGTTCAGAGTCAGTGATACCAAATCTCTAGAAAAATATATAACTAATTGATGAGATTAGAATAAGTGGACTTATTGACTCTTACATGCTGGAATAATGATAATTTAGCATTTAAATGACGATTGCGATCCATGAGGGGTTCTTATATATTCTGAATCAAACAGTGGAAGTGCACCTAATGCTTTTAGCTCTAAACAATTATTGACACAATTACATTCTGAAATCAACATTGAAAATGAAATATTCTCAGTTTAATTAAACTTTGAGTGGAGAACAAGACCAGCCGTACAATGGTGTGGTTGATATATCTCATCTATCTAATTAAAGTTGGTATTCTGTCCTTAATTATAAGAACCAGTGGTAGAGGTAGACTCACTTCAATAATTGACCTTAATATGGTCCATTAATTATGATTTGTTTAAATTTGCTATAGGGTTGGGATTGGGATATAATTAACCTTCACTGATATTATATCACAAACTTGAACTACTACTACTACTAAATTATTGAACTCTAGGACTTTTACCTCAAAAAAAACACACATAAAATATTTTTATTTTATTTTTTTAATGCTGGCAAAATAAAGTTAACAAGTTTAAACTGTAGTTACATCATCCTCAGTCAGCTGATTTACCTGATCTTTTGTAGCACTAACCACTAACCTACTATAGCTACTGAAAATACATAATCAGTCTTATAGTTTATACAAACTTTAAGGCAAATCATTAAAGATAATAGGCAACAAAATATTGAATAATTATGAAGGCCAGTGTCTACATCAATCAAGTGCAGATCTTATAGCTAGTTACCCACCTCTCTATTTGTTGGAATCTTTATGCCATGACCTGCTACAGTTCCTGCAAGATCCCTCTGGCCTTTGGTGCCAACATTTCTGTCCTGTGATACCAGAACTCAAAGCAACACAGTGAAACTACATATGCCCAACCACTGTGAAAGTAGCCCTGCAAAAACAACCATCACAAATTAGAATTTGATGAACACCAGAAGGCAAGGTTTGATGTTCAGTAAGGGGTATAGCCAAAAAGCTTGTAGAGTCGTCAATTGAGGAAGGATCAGTAAATAAAGACAAGTCTGAGACCCATTTATAAATAAATTTGAGAGTATTAGATTAGTTATGTAAAACTCCAACACTTATTGAATAGGGGTTTTTGCTCTGGCAGCCTCTATCTCTTCTAAGATTGAGTCTTTTATGTCCTTTTTCCTTTGGAAAGGAAATAGCAATTTATTTCTTGCATCCGTGGGTTGGGTCAATGTCTGGCTTCCTAAAAATGGATTTAGACCTTCATAGAGTCAAGGAGGTCAATATTACGGGCATTGTAAAGCTAATTTGGAAAATTACGTAACAAAGAAGAGCATTTGAGTTGATTTGGTGTATTCCAAATATCTCAAAGCTGATTCTCTATGGATTATCCCTTGTAATATGGATGCCTCCTGAGTTTGGAAAAAAAATTCTGGAATATAGGCACCTTGTATCTAATCATTTATAGATTTCCATTGATGATGGCTCTAATTAACACTTACCTTCGGCTTGATAATTGACATCTTGATGGTGTGCCAACTATAAAATATAGTGACAAAACTAGATATGATGTGGGGTTTGATAGGTTAGCAAAGGTGTCTTCCATTCTTAGAGATGATGTTTGTAATCTGGGTTCAAGTAATTCAGATTCTCATATTGAGGTGTGGAGTAACCTTCAAAGCATTCGTCTGAGACCAAGGTTTAGTGGAGATGTGGTTCAGAGGGTATTTAACTCGTCTCTTTCATTTTCCTCATCTTCTGTTTGGAGTCCAGCTAGTTAGATCTAAAGTTTCTATTGTTCCTTCGTTTGGAAGTGTTTGTTTTAGCTCTTCCATTTTTAGGCATTCAATTATTGTTTGGAGAGCTCTGACTAATTCTCTTTGCACCCAAGATTTTCTTCTCCATAGGAATATTTGTATTCCAAACTGTCGTCTCTGTTGGAACTCAATGGTAAGTGTTGATCACTTATTTCTCAATTGTCATTCTCCAAGTTTGTTCTGGGGGATATTCTTAGAAGTCTCAGGCCCTATACTAGAGCTATCCTTCCATTTGAAAGAGAATGGAGATAGATTTTGAAAAAGTTCAATGGAAAATCTTCTTATGATTCTCTTAGTAAATTGGCTTTCAATGCAGTGCTACCATATATAGGGAAAGAAACAAAAGAAGATAGATTTTCATTTCATGCACTGTGGAGAAGATTTAAGATTTTGTATCTTTTGAGGTTGGAAATAAAATTCTCATCAATTGTGTAATGTCCTAATACAAGCAGAAATAGGTACCTCACTTTGTCGTGAAACCTTCTTCTTATCTCTCTCTATTCCCTTCTAATTTTGTTGTACCATCTCCTTCTTGTTTTAGCCCTTCCCCCTTTTTTGGTGTATCATATTCTTTTCTTTGATGATTGTTTGTCCCCTTCCCATTTGTTTCTCCTCTTTTGATTGATTTCCCCCACTCCCCCTTGGTTTTAATTAGGCCCTATTCTATTAGACTGGGTTTTTTCTTTCACCAGGGTCTTATCCCTTGGATAGCCTTGCTGGCTTGGATTGTTGTTTCTGTTTTTCTTTAAGAAATTTCTTATTCACCCAAAGTTAAAATTTAAGAATAGCAAAAGTGGGCAGATTCATCAAGAGGAAGAACAAGAGAAGAACAAGTGCCAAGGTGATTCATCAATAACTCCACATAGATGGCAACCTGTAACAAGTGAAAAAGCCTTTAGTTCCTTCAAATTTTCATCTTATATGGTTTTTACTTGGAAATGGAGAAGCCTTAATGGTGGGGGAAAAAAAAAAAAAAACCAGGTTGGATTATCAAATTATTAGCATGTTCAAATGAAATATATATGAATATATTTACCCAAAGAATGATGAAAGGGAAAGAGGAGCATCTTAACATCACAACTCCCAAATCCCAGTGGCTTATTATATTAAGTCGGATTAATATAGTTAATAATGAGCAATCTTAATTTAATTCACACTGGGTCATGACATTAGAAACCATACATTAAAATAATAATAATAATAATAATAATAATAATAATAATAATAATAATAATAATAATAATAAAATCGTTAGTCTGACATAGTACATAGTGATATCTTGTTTATGACCTGTCTACAACTCTACAGCCAAGAACTCAAAATATATGAGAGATTAACACATAGAGAAAGCACTATGGTTTCTTTATTATTATCTACATTCTTTGAATATCTTAGTCTCATATGAAGTTAAAAGGCATCTCATCAACATCTCACCTGCTAATTAATTTTCTTCCTCATAGACTTGAGCTACCAACATTTGGACTGGTATGAAACACGTCCCCCCCCCCCCCCC